>NC_140491.1:28875000-29452500 GCF_964271855.1 Acomys minous | reverse complement strand
TAATGCAGCTATGGAGCTGTATAAGCAACCTCAATAAGCTCATTGGTTCACTGAGTTAGACTTGGATGGAGTCATTTCTTTGAACTTTGGTGCCTTATTGCTGGGTGATAGATATTTGTGGGCTCAGGGATCATTTGGGATGGTTTCCTGCCCCACCATCTGAGGTTTAAAGACAAAGAACTGCCATGGCTGGTTAGAAGCATGGTGATTTCTGGCCTGGGGGTGGGGCATGCATCTCTGAAATGCCTGGAAGGTCATAAGATCATTTTCTAGTCGGAAGTTTTTTGGTAAAGAACAAAGGCAGCCTACTGTCACCTCATTTAACGGTTACTCAAATGGGGATATTAGTCTCCTGAACAGGAAAACATTCCTCAGAAAAACCTGCAATTCCAGAGATTTTAGAAATACTATAAATTCCTGCTTAACATGTAGGTAGGCACAATGGTCTCACTGCCACTGGCCACTCTCACCCTTTGAGGGTATGCTCTGCTCCACAACTGTCCCACAGTAGTCTCTTTGGCCATTGTCCATTCTCATCTTTTGAGGTAGAGCTCTCACTCCTGAGAGTTCTTCCCTTTACTCTAAAGTAAACCTTGTCGTTCACACTACACTCTGCCTTATCTGAATTCTTTTAGTGGTGATCACAAGGCCTAGGGAGCTGAGGGGAGTCCAGAGTCCCATCCTGGTGATACTATATGAGACAAAAAGATACTTCTTTATATCTGCCCAGGAAAGCTCTTGCAATAGTCAGTCCATAGAAAAACCATGTGACCCGCTGTGCTTTCTTAGCACTCTGGATATCCCTAGTGGACGTCTTTATATACTGCTTGCACACTAGTGGTAGTTCATTTACTGTCAGTCTCATCTAGAATGAATGATTCCCCCATCCTCAAGTTGTATGAACTCAAAACTGAGTTTTAACATCTAACAGCATAGGCCTTGTGTGAGTGGTCATTACAATGGCTAAAATAAACAGGCTATCTGCTCTGAGCATTGAGTTCTGTCAAACATAGTACGCTAAAGTAGTAGCTCAAGGTCATTCATTCATTGATTCATTGATGCGTTTGTTAGTTTGGTCAGTAGTTCGGACATGTGTTTGTTTGTTTATTTTAGCTTTTGGTTATCAACTGGTTGGATTCCTTTTGGGTTCATCGGTGCCAGTCTATTGAGACGGTAGACCAGGATGAATGCTAAAGGTGGCTTGTTGACTCTCATGCCTGATGCCTGGTGCCCTTGTTTCATGGGGCTTCTCTGTATGGCTGGGGATCTCATGGCACAGTGATTATAGTACACAATTTGGTAGTTGCAGACTCCCTAGATGGAAAGTAGAGGTGTATGGATATTTAAATGAAATCCCTGAGCCTGTCCCCGATGTCTTTCATCACATTTTGTTGATTAACTATCACACGATCATGCCATTTATAAGACAGAGGGAAGAAGACTTGTCTCTGGAGGGTTTGAGTTCAGGTTACATGACAGAAAAGCAAGTGAGTGGAAAGATTGTTGTGGTATTTAGAAAACCTCATCTACAGAATGCACCCTCTGTGCTGGCCATAGTGCAAAAACACATTGTACGTGCCAAGCCATTTAACACCTTGACAATGCTTTGAGATAGCTACCATTGCTATGGTTTTTATTTAATAGCAAAAACAGCACTAGAGAGACAAAATAAGTGTCTAAAGTGTCGCAGCTGGTAAGCAGCAGAGATAACACTGCCATCAGATTGTTCTGGAGTTTGAACTCTTAATCACAGAAGTCTTTAGTTGCTCCACTGTGACAACTAAGCAAATGTTTGACTTTAATATCTGCTTTCATGGATTAGCTCAGCAGAATTCCTTTTATGCTTGCAAAATCTCAGGAAAAAAATATTTTTTTTTCCTCTTAAAAAAACGGATAGAGAAGCATGAAAAGCAACCATGCAGAACCGAGTAGGAGGCGCTCAGGCTCAGCAGCACACCACTTAGCACGTGACTGTGTCTCCTTTGTTCTTTGTTAAGGTCTTTCTTAACCAGAAAGTTCGAAGCACCTAGACCTCAGACCTCAGGCCTCAGAACCCCCTTTTTACTTCCCAATCGGTGTGTTTTCTAGGATGTCTGTGTTGACATTGGTTTCTCACCTTAGACATGCAAAACTCAACTCTTTTACCACTTAGATCTCAGTTGAACAGGACCAATTCTTTCTTTGGAGTCAACTTTCCTACATCTTACCTGCAGGAGACAGCTGGGATAAAACAAGGTATAGACTGCTGACCAGCCTTCATTGAGACCCTGACATAAACCCAAGATTTCAGCAAATGTATATGTTTAAATATTATGCAACAAATATTAAGTTAAGTAGTTATATCCTGAACATTATGAACTGTCAGTGTGATCCAGCTTCCCACTGACCTACCTCATTAGAGTCTCAGAAAGGCTTTTGCTTCCTCCCTGATTCCCACTAATAACATATAGTGTCTTACTATTTTGGCCTTGCTCAATTAATTTTCCCAGATTTGATCATGAGTTGTACTATTTTCTGGTAAAAGAAGCCATATTAAATATGGTGCCCTAATTTCTTTCTCTGTTGCTGTGACGAAATACCGGACAAAAGCAACTTAAGGGAGAAAAGGGTTTGTTTTAGCTCACAGCTCAGGGCAGTGTCCATCAGGGTGGGAAGTCAAAGTAGCAGGAGCCTGGAACATCTGCTCATATTTCATCCCCAACCACGAAGCAGAGAGAGAGATGAATACTGGTGCTCACTCCCCCATCTCCTTTATTATAAAGTCCAGGATCCCAAGTCCAAGGAATGGTGCTGCCCACTTATAAGTTGGTCTTCTTATTTCAATTAACCTAATCAACACAAGGCATCATGGGAATGCCCAGAGGTTAAGTCATCCCCCACAGGTGTGTCTGGAGGCTCACAGGTGTGTCTCAGAGGTAATTCCAGATCTTGTCCAGTTGATAATTAACACTAACTGTCACACATGGGCTGTCTAGACAACAGATGATTGTTTAGTTTAAAAATGTGACTTCAGTAACATTGGGAAATATTTGTAATACAAAGGAGGCTGGGGAGATGGCTCAGCAGTTAAGAGCGTTTGTTCTTCTATAGGATCTGAGTTTTGTTCCTCATACCCACATCAGGCAACTCACAAAGAGAAAACAAACTGTGAAAGGAAACACTCAGTAATATTCACCGCTTGTGATGGCCTCAGCTAGTGGTTTTTATCGTTGGTATTTGTTTATGTATATGTTTTTGTGTTTTATAATGTTCCATAATGCATATAGATTACTTATGTGGTGATAACTGTGGTTGTTAATTATTACCTTGACCTGTCTTGCTAAGAAATGTCTGGATGGTTATTAAAGAGCAGTCTTAAGGGAAGACCCACACTGGACATAAACAGTACAATCTCATGGGCTGGACCCTGGTTATAATTAAATTGGAAAAATGAGGAAAACTACCAACAGTCATTCTCTCTCTCTGATTCATGTCCAGAGGTGCACAAGCCCTGCCACACTACCTGATGGTCTGCCTTGCCTCAGGATCAAAGCAATGATCCATGCTGTTCTGAACTGAATCGTTTGGACCCATCAGTAAAACCAAAGCCTTCATCTTTCTCTTTAAAAAAAAATTAATTCATTTATTCACTTTACATCCTGACCATAGCCCCTTACCTCTTCTCTTCCCAGTCCTACTCTCTCTTTCTTTTCACCCTTCCCCCTCTTCTGCTCCTCAAGAGAGGGGAGCCTCCCCCATCCCCCCTCATCCCCTGACAACAACCCACCCCAGCACATGAAGTCACATCAAAACTGAGAGCATCCTCTTCCCCTGTGCCTGGGCAAGGCAGCCCTGCCAGGGGGGAGTGATCAAAATGCAGGCAACAGAGTCCACATCAGAGACAGCCCTGGCTCCCTTACTAGGGACCCACAAAAGCTGTGAGTCTCAGCGTGTCTCAGCGTCTGTTTCAATCTGATGCTGGGTGGAGCTTTCCATAGGACAGCTACGCTAGGCTCTGGTTTGCGTTCAAGTCTTAAATTATTCCTTTCCAGGCATGTCCTCTTAATGAAAAGTATGGCGCTCGAGGGTCAGTTGGTTTCTAATTACTTCTAGGGACCTAGGAGGGCAGCCATCCTGACTGCCCAGCTGCACATAGGACTCTGATCTCTGGCCAGAACAATAAACTTAAATATTAAAATATACCATAGCCCTCTTTATTCCATGTGACACTTTAAAAAGTTATAACCCAGAAAAGTCAAAACTTCCAGGCAGTCCTCCTGGAGACTAAGTTTGTTCAGCGGGAAGTTCATTCAGTTATAGTGAGACGAGTCTGTCAGTTCCTTCCCCATATAGTTTGCTGTCAGAGGTGAGGAAGGCTGCCCTGAAAGCATCATTTCCCATCATGGGCCATCTTCATTTTTCTCGGGACCGATCTTACCTGCTGCTCCTGCAACAGCATCTCTGGCCATGTCTGCAACCTCTGGAAAACTCTCTCTGTGGATCTCAGCTGTGCTCCTTGCACAGCTTGCAATTTTTTAATTACCAGTGCACCACACCCCCCGAGCCCTAGCATGGCAGCTTCCTCGGCATCAGGATGGGTCGAGCTGGCCCGAGAGTTGGTTCCTAATTACTTCTGGGAAACTAGGAGGGCAGCCATCCCGACTGCTCAGCTGGGTGTAGGATTCTGATCTCAGGGTGCCAAAATCACTCCTCCTCATTTCCCCGGGATTCTGTAGGGTTTACACTTATTAATTCCTGCAAATCAAAATGAAGCTGCTCTCTGAGGCAGAACACAGTGGCTGTTCACACATGTTATGAAGGAAAATAATGACCTGGAGTTTACATGGAGTTTCATTTTATCATTCCCACAGAAGAGGGAAATAACTATTGAGCATTTCTGGGGTGCCAGACACTATGATGAGCTTCTCTGAGAGGGACTTTATAAGCATCTCTATTTTGGAGTTGAGTAAATTTTGTCACACAAAGGTTGTTAAGAATATGTATTCCTCTAACAAGCAAAGCTGTCATTCAATTTGGTGACATGTCTCTGACAAGAAATACATGAAGAATTTGGTCTTAATCATTGCAGATAATCATTGGAAACAGCTTAACATGGTACATGATTGTGGAGTCTTAGTTACTTTTCAATTGCCATGGCAAAACACCATGACCAAAGAAACTTATAAAAGAAAGTGTTTAGTTAGAGGCTCACTGTTTCAGGGGGTTAGAATCCATGACCACCATGGTGGGGAGCATGGCAGCAGGCAGGCAGGCAGGCAGGCACGGCACTGGATTAGTAGCTGAGAACTCACACCTCACCCACATGTGTGAGGTAGAGATGGCTAACTGAAAATGGCATTTGTTTTTAAAACCTCAAAGCCCCCTCCCCACCCCCTGCCTGGTGACACACATCCTCCAACAAGGCCAAAGGGCTCTACTGACTTGTGACCAACTATTCAAATACAGAAGCCTGTGGGTACCATTTTCATTCAAACTACCACGTGGATTTTGGAGTCAGATATGTGTTGCTTTAACACAGGGCTCTAGATTTGGAAACATTGTAGCCCTAATGGAAATCTTGTGTGGTGACCTGGGAAGGGGATTTGAATGCAGAGCATCCTAGAGCACTGCCTGGGTCCCAGGATGAGTGATGAGCACAGTTCCTGGCATGCAAAGGTGGCCAACGACCTTTGTATTCTCTTTAGCCTTTCACTGCCATGGTTAGACACTGAGTTAAGTGAGAAAATGAGCTAGGGGAGTATCATTTTGATTAGCAAGATGCAAAGGGCTTATGACTAGGTACCCAAACATGGGGTTGCCTTTGTCAATGCCAGCAGGCAGGAATGTTCATGACACTTCCTACCTAGCCATCTTAGAAGGTAGTGAGCTCTTTCCCCAAGAATATTTGGACTGAGTTTTAAGTGTGTCTCACAGCGATGTTGCTGAGGGGGTGGCACTCCCATTCCATTCCTCTTAGATTGCCCCCTTCTCTCTCTCTCTCATTCTTATTTTATTGTTTTGTTTAAATTACCACTACGACTTTCCAAAACAAGCAAACATGAAAGATAAACTCCCTCATGCAAAGAAAGAAGCACTAAGTTATCAAATGATGTGTACCTGTGTTCCCATGGAACCATAGGCTGGAGCATTGAATTGTGCCACATATGGCAGACACAGAAAACTGACAGCTGGGCAACGTCCACCAGCCCATTCTCATATTCCCAGAGTCCAGTTTAATCCTGGTGATAAAACTGCCACATAAGGCTCTGTAGGTAGCTCTTTACCTATGCAAGACCGAGGGAGACGTAAAATAACTCACTGAAATATGGGCCTACCACTCTTCACCAAGGTTCTTGCTGCTGGGAATTTAGAATATTGTGAATGAAAAACCATATGGCCTGTGTGCTATGTGCTCTAAAACGTGCTCATTGATATCTGGGGCAACTCCTGGTTATTCTGCAGTGAGACACATGGATAGAGTTGCAAAGTGGAGTTTGCTGGTCAGACTTTGCTGAAAAATAAGCTATGAATGTCTCTCAGTATTTCCAGATCTTACTTTGAAAATGTAAGGAGGACATCAGCCAACTGATTTGAGTAGCAGTCTTACCCCAGTGTGATTTAGAGAAAAGTTTAATCACACATCCCAATGCTCATAATAAAATAAGAGTTTTTGAACAGGTTACTGGAAATGATACAGGGTCTTAAACATCGACAGATTCATAAAATTGATTTCAGAAGTCAGTAGCAGAATAGTGGATAAGCATGAGTGTAGGGGTACTTGGAGATTTTCCATTTAAAAAAATTTACTTTTGGATATTTTTCTTAAATTTCCATCAATACTAGGATGATTTTAATGTCAGACGAACCCAATTTATTTTTGTGTCTTTTAGCACATTTCACTGTAGGCACTGGGGCTGCCTACAGTTCCAGCATGCCCCAGGCTAGGACACATGATCATGTCCTCTGCTTGGGGCTCCAGAGGGTCCCAGCCAGGGCATAACTCTTTGGAAAGGGCCTGGAAGGTATCACCCAAGTGACTTTGTCTGCTCCAAGACACATGGAACTATAGCACCAAGGTTTTGAGGTCTGTCCATTAACAAGGATGAGGGAACACAAGAAAGCAAAGGCTCCTTTTGTCAGCTCTGATGTGTTACAGGCAGCAAGCAGGCACATGTAGTCACCTCTGAAAGCACCGTCGTGCTAGAAAAGGGCTGAGGGGGCTTCATGCAGTTGGATGGATCTCTAGGGAAGCCATCAGTGTGCTGCATGGAAAGCCATAAAGCATGGGTGAGGTGAGCAAATGCTTTTGATAGACTGATGGAATTGTGTAGAAAGATGTGGCAGAGACTTGTACGGCATATCTGTACCTAAGTGCAGTGTGTACGTGCGTGTACTGGTGCAATACCCAGGAAGGTAAAATATACTTACCTGTGTGTGTGGATACTGTCTACTTCTCTACCACCCTTCATTTGTAGTAATCAATCAATTAATGAATTCGTTCATTATAAAAGTCCCTAATGGGAAATCCCATAATGATTTAACTGTTTGTGAAAGAAAAAGTATCGGTTCAGGACTGCCAAGACCGAGTTCTCAGACCAAGTTCTCAGCACAAAAAAGGTTTATTTGTCCCAGAGGGACAGAAAGCAGGGACAAGGAACAAAGACAGGAGAGAGAGGAAGATAGAGAAGAAGAGGACAAAAGAGAGGAGAGAAGAGGCAGGGGAGAGGGGTAAGGAGCATTTATCCTAAAATGGGACAAAGGACTGCCTCTGGGTAGACCAGACAGACCCAGAGGCAAAGGGCAGTTTATAAAGGGAAAGGGGAACCCCGTGTTAGGATGAGGTGTTTGATTTTAATTGGACATGTTAATTACATGAGCCAAAGGGGGCTTTTGATTGCTGTACTTTTTTTTTTTGTATGTAAAAACAAAGAATGTTTATTCTGCAGAAACAGCCTACACACGGGGGCCAACCATATATACAAAACTGTGGTGACCCGGAGGGAAGAGCCTGAAGGCTCTTTTATTTATTTATTTTTTTGTTTTTTTTTTGTTTATTTTATTTTATTAATTTATTCAGATTATGAATCAATTGTTACTCCTATCACTTGTATTCTACCGTTCCTCCCTCCCTCCTGCTTTTACCCTATTCCCCTCCCCTAGTTCTATGACCGAGGGGGAACCTCCTCCCCCACTATATGGCCATAGGCTATCAAGTCTCATCTTGGTAGCCTGCTTATTCTTTCTTTGAGTGTCATCAGGCTTCCCCAGGAAGAGGGGGTGCTCAAATATGGGGCACCAGAGTTCATGTCAGAGTCAGTCCCCGCTCTCCACGTAACTGTGGAGAATGTCCTGTCCATTGGGTAGATCAGAGTAGGGGTTCAATGTTTACTACTTGTATTGTCTTTGATTAGCGCAATAGTTTGGATTGCTGTACTTTTATACTTTGATAGCTGGACCTTGGTAGTCACACTCGGAAGGAGGAAGTGGCCAAATAAGGGAATGGACCTTGGAGGCTAGCTTTAGGAATATAATTCAGTGGGTTTTAGCAAGGCAGAGGGGGTGGGGGAAGGGCAAGACCTGCCAGAGTCAAGCTGTCCAGAGTCCCTTCAGTTTGTGTTCCTCAAAACCACAGGTTAAAATCTACGTAAAGGATGGGACTGTAAGGAGGTGATCAGGTCACAGTGGCAAAGTTCCCAAGTACCACTTTTGCCTCCACAAGAGAAGCCCCAGAACACTCTTCCTGTCCTTTTTCCCACATAAGAACACAGCAAAGAGATTGCAGCTATGGGCCAGGAAGAAGATGCCTTACTGGAGACCAACCCTGCTTGTACCTTGAACTGTGGCTGTCCAGGCTGCAGAACTGTGAGTAACATGCTTCGGTTGTTTATGAGTCAACCAGCTAAGACATTTCCTTGTAGCAACCCAAGCTGGCAAACACACAGAGGAAGGACTTGAGTCCTGGTTGCAAAGGTCATTTGAAATTCAGGTATAGAATTGTAATGAATTTCAGGTTGAGGGATCATGATTTCAAACGTGCATTGGTGTTCTAGTTTTCCTGGCCTGCAGAAAGACGTGGAGACTGTTTCCTGGAAGTTGCCTCAGAATTCTAATGTCCCTCGGGGTTACAATATGCCACCTGGAGTTAACTAGGTTAGTGATTAAGGAAGTGGTGCCTCCTACCCGTCCCCCTACCCTGTAGGGATGGGGCACAGAGAGGCACCCAGAGCAGCACTCTGTGTGAGAGTCAAGGTTCTGCACTTCAAGCTGCACTCCTAGAGAAGCTATCTTTCTTCTCTGATTATATCTTGGTGACAACTACAGTTACCCAGAAATGAGGCTGGGAACTGTGGACTAGTCTAGCACTCCTGGAGCCTTTAAAAGCTCAGAATCTGATTCAGGGTGCTTAGCCTGGAGCTTGGGATTTTGGATTTCTTATAGGCTCCAGGGTAACAGCAGCGCTGATTCAGTCTGTGGTTAGAGTGACACAATACCACAGATCAGGAACCATTGGTCAGGAAACCCTGGACAGTGGGTCGGGAAACCCCGGGCTGTGAGACCAGAAGAGAGAATACAGAGTTAGCTTAGCTTTCATTTATGGAGAACTGTTATGCATGTCTTCATGTCATGTGTGTGTGTGTGTGTCTGTGTGTGTGTGTGTGTCTGTGTGTGTCTGTGTGTGTTCTTTAGTGTTCTCTTTCTGTCTTAGGCCTGACCGGCAGCCACTCTGTATCGACTAGCTGATCTGAGCATGCAGAAGAGAAAAGAGTAAAGAGAAGTTTGCATTGATGTAGATACATATACTCTGAGTTTTGGCAATGTAGCAAAGCGGGTTCTGACTGCTGAGGTGTAGGACAAGGAAACAGGTAAGTGGGTGGCTCCAAATTAACTCATCCCCAGAGAATGCCAGTGCATATGAGGGGATGGAAATGACCTTCCAGGTAGCTTCATATGGAAGGGTGCTTTAAGTCAGAAATCATTAAGATACACTTTAGAAAGTATTTTTAAAAGCCATTCCCAAGATGATAGGCATCCGACTAAAACCAAACTACCAAAATCCTTCTTGAGAGGGGTGAGCTCTCCTCTCAATAAAGGAGGCATCATCATAGGATGGAATGAGAGATCAAGGGGAAAAACATCTCAAATACTGGTGAGGTGGGAACTCAACAAGTTTCCTCAGGAATGGCCAATGAAATTCCACATTGCTCCCCACAGAGGATGTGGGTCTGAGAATAAAGCCTGCTCTGCTATGGGCTGGCCAGTGGTTCTGAAATACATTCTCATTTGGGTTCCTGGTACTTGTGAGTGTGCCCTTATTTGGAGAAAGGGTCCTTGCAGATGTAACTGAAGATTGTGATATGAAATAATTATGGATTTACTCTAGGGAAATCTTTAAATTAAATGGCAGTGTCTTTATAGAGATGGAGGGAGATTTGAGACAAGTATGTCACTAGATGTCATAGGATGCTATTAGAAAAGGATGGGATCAGAGGGATACAACTACAAGCCAAGGGATGCTGGGAGTCAACGGAAGTTGGGGGTAGCAGAGAGGACTTTCCCCTAGGGCCTGCAGAGCCAACATCACTCTGCCAACACCTCCTTTTGAATTTAGACCATTCCAAAGCATGAAAGAATGAATTTCTACTGTCTTAAGCCCCTACTAATTGGGACAGTTCGTTATGACAGCCCCTGGGCACCTGTTTTTTGGTTTATTCCTTCACCACAAACCTCTAATGCACATGCCATATGTGAAATTGCACTTCTCTACATTTATCCTAGATCACAGTTTGGGCTTCGAGAACTCATCCCATTTAGGCAAAGCCACAGATGACAGCAGCACTGCCTCTCTCCCAACCCTGGCCTTCCTGTGCCCTTGTAGTGAACTGGACTTCCACTACTGCATCCTGTGTTTTTTTCCAGGCAAAGACTGGCCATGAGAACTGAAGTTCAGCGACACTAAGGATGTTATAAGTATGCATGCTCTGTGGTCACAGAGAGCAAAGGTGGCTGAGACCCTCTGATTTGAATTGTGGTCCAGGTGACAAGCCCATCTGCAGGCTGTATGCCAGGGAGTCCCCCTGCTCATTCCTCTGTGGTGAGAATAAGGATGGGCTCCAGAAGCTGGATGCAGTGGCGCAAGTCAGTAATCCCAGCACTCAGGGAGGCAAAGGCAGGAGGATCACAGGGTTCAAGGCTAGCCTGGACTACAAAGGACAGAGAAAGCCTGTCTCAAAAAAAAAATAGAGAGGATCTAGGTCCTACATCCAGTGTTCCAGAGGTTAGGCTGCCCAGCACTGACCCCCATGGCAGTCTGTGGATTATAGCCACAACCTGCTCTAACCTAGCACCCATTTTCCAGATGGAACTATTTGCTGATTGCCACCAAGTGCTCCTCTGGGATCTCAGAGCCACTGAGAGCCAAATTGTTCTCCCTACTCTAGGCCATGTCTGGCATTCCAGAAGGCTCTGTAATTTCTCAGCCATCCACAGAGTTGGGTAACTCCCCCAACATCATGCACCTGTGAAGTGATGGAGCACAGGGTTGAAAGACACACAGCTGAGCTGACCTTAACACATTTTCTCTGGTCTTATCAACATGCTTCACAGTTTATACCAGACCATGATGCCATGTAACCAAGCCAAAAAAGTAGGTAAGGCCAATACATATCTAAATAAGTAGAGTTCAGAGTTGGTACCCGTATCTGTCATTTTTCACATCTCTGTGACAACATATTTGAAACAACTAAAGGGAGGAAAAAATCCACCCTGCTTGTGGCTTCATATATAGCAGCCATCACAGTGGATAAGATGACATGTCAGACTCCACACCTACTTTTTACCACCTCCCAGTATGTGTGGGATCCATTAGGAAGTTGATCCATTCAGTAGGCTGGATCCCTCAGGCTCTAGCTGTCTCTAGAGACTGCGTCACAGACATGGCCAACGGTGTGCTTCGCGAATTCCTTTGCATTTCTTAATCTAACCAGATTGATGGCTCAAATTAAGCATCACGGCATATCAAATTTTCGCTCATCGAATTATTATAGATATTCCTTAAGCATTTAAGACTGCTGCTTCACCCCCCTATATTCACAGACACGAGCTATGGTTGAGTTTTTCTGTACACATTTGGTTATTGTAAACCAATTACATCCCTTAATCCAGCTTTGCATATGAAGAAAGCAGAGTTCTAGGTTTTATTCTGTGGGAATCACTGGGTGCTTATTTATACCAAACACAGGCTGTGAGTGACTTTTGATGTTTCTGCAGGAGTGTCTGGGATCTCAGTCCTGTTCTACTTGCACACCTATGCTGGACCAGAACAAGTGTCCTTTGCACAAAAATGCTGCTACTGGATACCCAAGCACACAGCAACCCCTGTCTCCTAGGAAATCTCCTTCCAACTGAGGCATGATGGGCACTACCATTGATGCATCATACATGCTGTGGCTTCCGTTTTCTCTAGAACAGAAGTTCTCAACCAGTGGGACACAACCGGTTTTGGGGGTTGCATATCAGATGTTTACATTAGTATTCATGACCATAGGGAAATTACAGTTATGAAGTAGCAAAAAAAATTATGGTTGGGTCATCATAATACAAGGAATTGTGGTAGAGGGTAGGGGCATTAGGAGGGCTGAGAACCATTGCTTTAGAAGATACAAGTTGAAGCTTAAAGGGCTGCCTGGTACTTACCCGTTGTTCATGGTCCCTGGCAACTGGCAAATGAGAGGGATCTTCAACTCAGCCTGTGGAGACAAAAACAAACTGGTTACTGGGCCTTATGCATCCTGTTTCAGTTCTGTTGGAACATGCTACCTCTGCTTCTTTGTAGGATTTGATGCAGGCGCTGGCCTAAAAGAAGAGAGAGGAAGCAAACCAATGTAGGTCAAAAATTGGTTTATTTCTGGCACAGGGTGGGGGAGGGACTCCCCCTCCCCGGACATGCTGTCCTCCTTCTGTCAGCGTTCATCCCATCTGCCCTGGGGAGCTGAGCAAACACGCACGGAGTCTGCTTTTCCCTCGCGTGCAATTGTACGCTTTCCCTGGGCACCTAGGGAGCATTAGCCCAGGCTTCATTGGCTCTGCTCCGAGGAGTCCATAGGCTTGCTGAAGCAGGCTGGAGATGGGATGCTTTTCATTTCTCTGTGACTTTTCCATAAAATATTTACTGGTAGTTTCATTTGTATACATACCGCTTTGCGTCAGCCACCGCATTTTATTTGAGTCCACTCTTCACCCTCAGAGGAGGGATCATTAACTCCATTTACCATATAAATTAGCAGCAGCAGTGACTCTGGGAGCATGCAGTAAGTGCTTTACATCAACGACCGATGACTGGGCTTAATCTAGTCAAAGACTCTGGGAATTATACAGGATGCTTCCTTGTGTTTTCTGGAGGTCCAGGAAGAAACAGAGTCCTCATATTAGAGAATTTGAGGATAGTGTAATGTGATCTTTTGGAAATTGTGAGCAGGTGGAGTGCAAAAGATGGTGGGGGGTAGTTGGGTATGGAAGGAAGGAGTGCTGTCCTTGTACTGAGAAGGGTGAAGGGAGGGTGACTAGGCTTCAGGGACAGAGTGGAAGGGCAGCTGATGGGTTCACTGAGGCAGCTTCAGGAGGGAGCTGCAGAGGGTGCAATGAAAATAGCCACCTCATGCTCATGCCCTGGGGTCTCCCATTGGCTAAAGTCAGGAAGAATCCAGAACCGAGGCACTATTGGTGATGCCTTCAGACCCCTGGGCCTCCTAGATAAGTGGGACAGGGCAGAGAGTGGATTTCACATCGTGAAAATGAAGCTCCCAGAGATTGAATTATGTGTCCACGCACGTCTATCTACAGCAGGAGCTCACTTCAGAAATTCTGCTTCCAAATGTGTCATCATATTGCAGATCACTATGTCTCACACACCTTAAGTCCACAATGCTGTGTGTCTACCCATCTGGTCATCTATCTACTTGTCCAACCACCAGGGACTGAAGGCTTTGTGCAAATACTGTACCCAGGGAGACCCAACCTCTGCCTGCAAGGTGCTTCCCAAACTAAAGCTAATGCACTTTCTTCACCCTTGTATGGAGATGATACTGGTTTCAAGTGCATCAGAAGAATAGACATATCCAAGACAGAGCACAACAGGTGCCAACTGTGCCATAGGGAAGATGGCTCGTCACACGGTAGCTGAAGCTGGAGCTAGAGCCATGCCTTGTCCAAGAAGTCTGGCTCTTCCAGGCTCAGAGGCAAGAAGATCCTCGGGCCCAAGGTACACGAGCCGTAGACTGCATGGGCTGCTTTGTATAGATGTGGCCAGCACAGAGGTCATGGTGGCATTGCATAGAGGAGAACTCGGGGAGGTCACTCATGAATGGCCAGGACAGTTCATCTCCAAAGGTGCTCTTCATAGTTGATCTCTGCAATCATAGAGTAAAAGCTGCAGAAGAATTGCTGAGGAGCTTGGACTAAGCTCAGGTGCTCTGACACCCTTGCTCCATGCCACACCTCTTCTCTTGTATCTCAGGTCTGTCACTGACAGCGAGGGAAGGAGGGGCTGTGGTGAGGCTTTTGTTCAGGTCTGGCTCTTCGGACAGGGCAGCGCGTCTTGTTCATGGTCCCCTCTAGAAATCACCTCCTCCAGGATGCTCAGGATTAAAACCACACCAGTGACACACACATATATGTGCCAGGCCAAGGAAAGTGTAAGAGCTTGGGATCGTTTAGATGTACAGCCTTGGTGGAAAACTTAGTCGCTTGTCACTTAGAAATGGTGGCGCCATTTCCTTCCTTTTAAGCTGTAGAGTTAAGTGTTAAATAAACTAGTAGGCATGAAGTTCGGATGTACTACTACTGATGCTATAAGATTAGCAAACCACATCAACATCAGCCATGTTATCTTTTGGTATCTAGCTTTGTTAATATCAGTTTGAAGATATTCATACCTAATAGATGTAAATAATATGATTATGGTTAGGTAGGAAAATGGTCTACCTCAAGCATAAGAACTTGCTTATCTCTTTGTTCCTTTGTATATATCTGGTGCTACTGAAATGGAATTAAGCTCTCTACAGAGGACTCCATGTATGCCTGGCTTATAGCCAGCTCTTAGGTACACAGTCTCAAGGCACAGGCCAGTTCTTTCCAAGACTTTAGGCCGCACACTCATGAGGTGGGAAGTTGACTGGTCCTAATTCTGCCATCTGCACTGTAGTGCTGCAAAAAGCATGGGGGTTTGCTTGGTTTGTTTTCATCTGGAGTAAGCAACTGGGCTAAGTCTCTTCTAGCTCAAAGACTACATGAAACAGCTCCCCTTAAAAACTATAATTCATCCAAATTTGATGACAACGGTGTCTTTAAAACGTTAGAGGTCTGTTATTAAATCTCTTGCATCTTATTGTCTTCTCCAATGGAGCTCCCTGTAGAACAGAATCACACTGTCTCTGGGAAATAGCTATCACAGAGGAGGGCAGTGAGGCTGAGGAGAGTTTTTGCTGCTGATACGTAAACCTCATAATTTAGTTGATCTGTCTCATTTGTATTTTAAAATATCAGGGAAAGTTTAAGTCATTCTACCAGCAATTTCTGAGAGATGGGATCAGTATATTGTACAAAGGATGTTTTAAAAATCATTCTTTTAAAAATATATTTTATTTATTTATTCATATTACATCTCAGTGGTTATCCCATCCCTTGTATCCTCCCATTCCTCCCTCCCTCCCATTTTCCCCTTAGTCCCCTCCCCTATGACTGTGACTGAGGGGGACCTCCTCCCCCTGTATATGCTCATAGGGTATCAAGTCTCTTCTTGGTAACAAGCCAACCTCTTTTGTCCCTCTAGAAAGTGAAACTTGGGGTCTGAGCGACCCGCCCCAGAGGAGCCTGAGTCAGTCAAGCAGCAAAGCTTCTGCAAGGCAGACAGAGTACACACTGCAAGGGCACAGCTCTCTGCTCTGCGCAGATTGTCCTGAGCTCTTCTGAGAACACAGTACTCTTATCTGATTTCCTTTTTGTAAAGGATGTGGTAAGCGGTTCAGTTAGAATTGCACATCTACCAGGTTTATGAAGATGGTACAGAGTAGAAAGAACATGTACTGCTGCGAAGAGAACCGAGTGAACGGTGTTGCTATTCATACTATTCAAACCCTATGTACATCACAGTGACTCACTGAGTTTGTTTAATCATCTTTATTTGATACAAAGATAAACTGACATGCACATGTGTTAAGGTTTGTCAGGGTGCACACATACCTGGTATTTGAAACTCATTTGGTTCCCATACCATGGCTATGCTTTGGCATGGATATTTGCTTGTTTGGAGCCTTAGCTTACTTTTTGGTAACATGGTCGTTGTACACCAATGATTGCTTAAGGTGTTTGTGAAGATGACCGAAGATGTCTGTGACACAAGTCAAGTGTGCAAGTGTTGTTTCTTCTTTCTTGTATCTAACACTAGGAATACCATGAAAGCATCAGAGTTGCTCTGAACACAGATCCAAGTGAAGACAGACAACCAGGAGGACTTAGATAAAATAAAGAAAAACAGAGTGGAAAAGGGGACACAGGAAGACTCAGAGGATGTCTACATCCCAGTAGATCTGCAAAACACCAAGAACTTAAACCTGAAGATGAATTAAATGCCTTTTGCTGCTTTCAGGGTTGAGTTTCCAGAAACATGGAGTCCATACCCCGTGCATAGACACTAGCTCTATAATCATGAGTTCTCTGTCAGCTCTTTGGATATATATGGTCTTTGGATATATATGTATGGTGCCCTGAAAAGTTTCCTCAGACTGTCTGGGCAGTGGTTTATGTTTGATGGTAGTCTAAATGCTCCAGATATTTTAAGGAAGATTTGTATACTTGGAATGTTATGGCCATAGACTACTTCAGATGTTCTAATGGGAAGCTTAACTACAATTCAGTGAATAGCTATGAATCCAAACTTATACGAGCAGCACAAATGGGTTGAAAAATAAATCGAGGATACCAAGCTTTGTGTGTAGTGAAGGGGGTGGGCCTGGGAGAAATTTGGAGAAGGAATTTGATCAAAATACATTGCATAAAACTTTCAAAGAGCTAAGAAGCATAAAAGAAGGGAATACAAAGTAAAGCCACACACATTCAAAATGTTAAAAGTTTATGATTTTGATTGGAACATACTCATTGTTGCATGTGGCCTGGGGCCTTGTAGGTTGGACACACCTGAAAGTCTAAATCCAAGGGGCCAGAATCTGATCATCATTTGCTTTGGATGAGAAATCTATGATTTCATTTTCAGTGGTAGAGTCTCTTCAGCTTTCTTTTCTCCAGTATGTCTCTGACATCTGTTGAGAACAAAGTGTCTACTCTTTCTACCCTTAATAACACAGCACTTGAAGCCTTAGTATGGCAGTAAGACAAAGAAGAAACAAACAAATGGAGACACAAAAGTGCAGATACAGGAAGCAGTGGAATTATGATTATTTGTAGATGACATCATCCTGTACGTATGGGACTCCGAAGACTCCACCAGAAAACTCTGAGAACTGATAAACAGGCTACAGAACCAACATAAAAAATTTAGTAGCTTTCTTATATACTAGTAGAAACATGTTTAAGAAAGGAACCAGGAAAACAATTCCATTTCTAATAGCTTAAGAGTTATCTAGAAATAAACCTAACCAAAGAAGTGAAAGACCTTCCTGATGAAGATTTTGAAATACTGGAGAAAGAAATTGAAGACAATAGAAGTTCCCATGCTCAAAGGTCAGGAGGCTTAATATTTTGAAGATGGCCATATTACCAAATATGAGCTACAGATTCCATGCAATCCCCACCAGTGTTCCGATGGTATTTAGAAGAAAAGAAGAACAGCCCTGACATTGATAAGTAAGTAAAAAGACTACAAATAACCTATGGAATTCTGAGCAAAGCAACAAAGCTGGGTAACATATTGTTCTATTTTGCTTTTTTTTTCTTACTGTGCTAAAGAACAGCCTAAAACAAACTTGGGGAGGAAAAGCTTCATTGGTTCACAAGTTACAGTTTTCCATTGAGAGAAGTCAGGGAGGAACCTGGAGGCAAGACCTGAAGCAGAGACCATGGAAGGGCCTTTATCTACATGGATTGCTCATCTTGTTTCCTTATACCACCCAGGACCACCTACCCAGGCCCTCTCACATCAATTACCAATCAAGAAAATGCCCCACAGATATGCCTACAGGCCAATTTGATGGTAACATTTTCTCAACTGAGGTTACCTCTTTCACTATATACTCATATACTATATCCCTCATATACTATATATTACATATTTAATAATATATTATATCATAATGTCATATAGTGCAATTTATAATATAACAGATATATATTTAATAAACTATATTGTAATTATATAGGATATATAATTGACATATACCATATATAATCATAATATAATATATTAAATATATTAATATCACAAGATATAGTATTTACAATATGATATATTAAGTATAATATATTAAATGTAATATATAATGTGATAATCATTATAATATAATTACATATAACCTATTATGCAATATGCATGTATGAGAGTAGAAGCAAGACTATGTGAGAATACGGCTTTTGTGTACATGGCTCCCTTCCTTGCCTTCAAGGCAGGATAAAGGTCATGACAACAAAGATGCTTAGTCTGGCTCACTTCTGAGAGCAAAGAGAAGCCTGACTTTATGACCAGTTAGGACAGCCAATTTTACAGGTTTGGATATGACAGTTCCTGCAATCATATTTCATTAGCTCATTACATACTCATGCTGTGGGTTAAAACCCATTTTAGAAACATAAGAGATTTGATCAATATAAACCATTAGTAGGTTCTAAACGTGAAACACATGTAGCATCTCCAGGGTGTGCTATTAACAACACCATGTCTGCTTCTGTGCTTGAAGCCTGCCTGGTGTCTCAGAGAATGGGTTAGAAAGCAAGGACTTGTTGTATAAATGGATGGGATTTTGATGTGGATCTTAATCCAGAAATAATTAATACCCTTATGGTATCATAAGAAGTTTGAACAATTGAAGATATATAGCCTAACAAAATCGCATTTCCTTGTCATCCTTGAGAAGTATCGCTGTCCCAAGGGAATGTGCCAGTGCCACTAAGCAGATAGAGAGACACATTTTTATCACAGTTCTTCTACACTTTTCTTGGCCAAAATTAATATTTCATGAAGGGAAAACATGCTTTACAGCACATAATTTTTTGCTTTCATATATTTCTCATTTATTCCCAGAATTTAAAGTTTATGAAAATATGAACCTCTGCTTCTTTGAAAGTTTAAGAAACATCATTTTAATGACAATGTACCTGATCAGATATAGGAAATTGCCAAAAGCAAACCTCAAGTTGCTAAGACAATGTGAGCATCGGTGGGAAAGCTGTGCATTGCGAACTGGGTCAAGGCTGAAGCATAAGGTCTGTGTAAAATACCTATGAGAGCTGTCTGATTCCCTCTCTACAAATGGTATGCATATTTGAAGAAAGAGGAGAGAGAGAGAGAGAGAGAGAGAGAGAGAGAGAGAGAGAGAGAGAGAGACAGAAAAAGAGACAGAGAGAGACAGAGAGACCCATACATGCAACTTTGAGTAAACATATTGAAACTAGGATTTCTCAGAGGTAGTCACTTATTCATTTGCCCACAGTTCAGAATCCTGCTTAATCTTCTATTTTCATGTCAAAAATTAAGAAGTCATGATGTAGAGATGCTCATACATAGAGACGAATGCTTGCTTGCTGACTGGATTTTTAATTCTAACCCTGGCTAGGGTACTCAGCTAAATTTAATTAATTATAACATTGTATTTGATTGGATTCCTAGTGAGTGGAGGTATTAGAAGTCAAATGGGTTATTATTATGGATTGTTTTGAGGAGTTGAGGAGAATTCTTTTTGTCTAGTTTTTCTGCTCTTAAGCATGAGTATTTTAAAACATGATTTTGCAAGTGTCTTGGTGATAAGTCACTTCCCTTAAGCATCTTGAGTGAACATGAGAGGACATCTATTTGTTCTTTTAGAACACGTTTGAAAAGGCCTCTAACACACTGATGTAATCTATAGTTACTGAATTTGCTACTCTTAAGCCATCTTGATTTCAAAATCCATTTCCATTTTCTCTTCTGTTGTCTGATTCAGTACGAAAAGTCCCTACAGCAATGATCACTTCTTCCATTTTGTTGTGTAATAAACACACTCCTTTGTTTTTTCCTCTTCTCATTTACTTAATTTGCACTATCATCCACCTTTTTTCTGTTATTCCTTCTTTTAACATTTTCATATTCTATTCTCATCAAACTTCTGCTTGCTTATGTTATTTAAGTTACTTTACTGTTCAGGAGAACTAAACTGTATCAAGCACACAAGTACACACACCTTTAAAAATCTGTCTGTCTGTGTATCTATATATCTATCCATCTATTATCTCATATCTATCTACCTATGTATCATCTATTTATTTTCCATATATCATCTGTTAAACTTCTATCAATCTCTTTTCTCTACAGTATCTCTTTCTACCCATCTATTAATTAGCTATTTATTTATCTAATCTATCATTTTATGCTTTTTAATCTACCATCTATCAATAAATTTGCTTATCTATTTGCTGTCTACCATCTGAGTGTCTATTTCTCATCTATCTCTACAATCTATCCATCCAATCAACTGTCAATCACGTATCTATCACTTTCACTTTCTTGGTAGATTATGGCACAGTACACTTGCTACAGTCCACATGCATCTCAATGAGGTGGTCCTTTATTTTTGTTTCAATATTTATCTCTATCCCACCTTATTTTTATTAGGCTCTCATAAATGATGCCAGAATCCTACCAATTGAAATTAAAACTACTAAGCCTACATTAATTGGGAATGTCTCCAGCTGTGATTTATTTTTATATTAATTCACTAATAAGTTTACTTGGTGATATTAAAGGCATTTTGGTGGCAGGGGGCGGGGTGGGGGGTGGGCGGGAGAAAAGAAACTAAGATGCAAGGATTACTCCTTGTACTCAGTAGTTTTCAGGTTGGGTACGGGAAGGAGATACCACCCCAGCGATAGCTAACTGTCAAAGGGGAATGTCCTGCCACTAAAAAAAAAAAAGTCATTTGGTAAGCACTTGCTGTCTGCTAGTAGTTTTCCTGCATCATTGTTTCACAAGAAAAAGCTGAAAGAAACTTGCATGAAACTTGAAATCCAAAGAAGGACGAAAGGGTGGGGTAACCGAATCATTAGTGGACTAGGAACAATGCAGCTTGTAATAATGATAGATGACAACAACAGCGCCATTTGCAGCATACCAGAACTGCATATGAGACCTTCTATTTAAGTAAGATTCCATTGTACGGCAGCAATCTAAATGACCCAGATTTTGCAGAGCTGAGCAACTCTGTCATTTTCCTTTTCAGTGAGAGCCCTCTGGAGCCATATCTGCCTTGTATACAAGCTGCATAGTGTGGGTGCAGGAGGAGCTCAGCCCTTCATCTGTGACTTAAAGCGCATCTGAAACTCAACTTTGGAATTCAGTTTCCTGAAGAATGATCAGCCATTTCTTTATCCCTTATTCTTTACTCAGGTTCACCCACCTAACAAGATGTAGGGAAATTTTTAAGTCTGGGCATGCTGAATTCTACAACTTGAGTCTCAGTTTCTTTAACAAGAAAAATAAGGACACGAGTGCTTCCCCTTCTTGGCTAATGGGGTTACACTAGAAACTAAGTAAGAGCCTGGAAGACAGAATAATTCCCACGATGCCTTTCTCTGGCCTATGAGCACGTGTGTAAGCAAATGCCAGAAGAAGAGGTTAACTATCCCACTCTATCACTTTCCATTTTCTTCCTTTCAGACAGGGTCTCCAATGAACCCGGAGTTGTGCTGTCAGCCTACAAGCCCCGGAGATCTTTCTAGCTCTGATTCTACAGCGCTCTGACTCAGGCGTGCCTGTCCATGCTCAGCTTTTTTGCTTTTTATGCAGGTGCAGGGATCAAAACTCAGGTCCTCATCCTTTCACAGCAAGTATTGTTCCCTGCTGAGCCACCTCTCCAGCCCCATGACTGGGCTTTAGCTCCTTGTGTGAGCATAGTCAATGGTAACTAGTGACACACATCTCTGTATCGGTGTGGTGAAGGATTCTGATGTTCCTTGACTTTGGCAAGGAAACCATTCTAAAGAAAATCATACGCTGTGCACCCAGTTTTTAAAAATTTTTTTCCAGAGGGTCAGTACATCTGAGGAATTTTAAGACATCACCGCATCTTTGACAGATGAATGATAAAAATAAATGTGAATATGATGAGATTAGCTTTTTATAGCAATCACCTTAAAATAGTGCCCCGCAGAGGCTTGGGCTCCACTGAAGTCTATAGAATTTCTTTAGGTCAAAATTCTGAACAAGAGAAACAGGGTTACCTAGAAGAGCAGTTCTCAACCTTCCTAATGCTGCCGCCCTTTGACACAGTCCCTCACCTTGTGATGACCCCCAACCATAAGCTTATTTTTGCTGCTGCTTTGTAACTGTAATTTTGTTACTGTTATAATTTGTAACATGAATATCTGTATTTTCCAATGGTCTTAGGCAACTCCCCAGGAAAGGGATCTTGGTCCCTTTAAAGGGGTCGTGGCCCACAGCTTGAGAACCACTGATCTGTATATCAAATAAATCAGTTGACAGCAATATCTACTATTATTCTTTCTGTGTTAATGATCACTAGCCACTGGGAATGGGTTTTTAAATATAGCATTTTTGTTTCTCACTACAAAACCAAAAGGCATGCACAAGAAAATACACTGTATACAGGACAAATTTAGGTCTCAAGAGGTTAAATAACAGGCCTAAAATCTCACTCCCGAGAAGGAAGGGTCTGCATTGAAATCTAGGCATTGCTTTCCCCGAAGGTGTGTGGGTAGGGGATGGGGAACGGAGACAGAGAGAGTGAGCTGGAGGATGGGGTGGGGAGATGTTCTGCGGGGAGAACTCAGAGCTGGAGTTCATCAGGAGATCCAAGCCCTGTTTATAAGCGAGGGGGACCTTTAACACCCGTGGCCTCGAAGCATCTGCTAGTCGTTGTGGGACAGATGGCTCCCAGTGCCTGTCGGGGCACCATCCCATCAGTGCCTCAGCAAACCCTCTCTTGCGATGTCAGTTTTGATTCTGTGCCTACCTAGTGACCCCTGAGCAGTAACACGGTTTCCTGTAAGGATGGCTTCCGGGAACACACACGCTAACAGTCTGAGGAACTACAGCTCAGCCTGTGTGAACATCACAAGCTGCAGCGCCAGGTCGGGATGCTGGCTTGAGCTCCATCAGTGATGAGTGTCCTGGGAGAAGTGAGCCTCTGGCTTTCAGAGCTGATGAAAAGGTGCCAGTTACTAGAGTATTCATGGCAGTCTACCCTGTCAGAGATGGTTGAAAGTAAATTCATCAGGGAAGGTACCATTCTCAAACAGTAGTGAAATTTCACCTTTATGCTAAGCTCAGCTCACAAGACATCCAAACACAGTGAAATATCACCTCTTGTGTTCACGTGTTTGGGAAGCAAAATTCTGATCATTACCAATAACATTTAAAATGTGTACCTTGCAAATACTAGTTGCATACATCTAAGAGTTCTTTACAATTAAAAGTGTGTGTGTGTGTGTGTGTGTGTGTGTGTGTGTGTGTGTGTAGCACCTTCACCCACTGAACATCCTCTTAGACTCTATATCTGGGAATTAGAAAAGCCATTGTTTAGTTTGACAAGAAGTGATGATAAGGACCCATGGCCTCAAAGATGGGGAGAGAATGATTTTTTTCCCTTGGAGATATATACATTACACCATAGATATGGTAAAT
Organism: Acomys minous; assembly: GCF_964271855.1. NCBI lineage: Eukaryota > Metazoa > Chordata > Mammalia > Rodentia > Muridae > Acomys > Acomys minous. The sequence goes on along the minus strand of NC_140491.1, from coordinate 29,428,682 downwards.
AATGTGTTGTGTGGTTCACAGTCACAGAAAAAGCGAAAAATCGGGGAGGTTGTCATTATTCCACATTCTTTTATTTTAAGTGTTCTGTCTCCTCCCCTCTTCTCTTTTCTCCTCTCCTCTCTTCTCCTCTCTCTCCTATCCTTCTCTTCTCTCTCTCTCTCTCTCTCTCTCTCTCTCTCTCTCTCTCCCCCTCTCCTCTCTTCCACTCCCCCCTTGTGTGTGTGTGTGTGTGTGTGTGCAGACGTTAGAGGCTGCCTTTATATGTCTTCCTCAATTTTTATTCACACTATTTTCTGAGATGAGGTCTCTCACTGGCTCAGGAGCTTCCGGGTTCAGGTAGGTTAGCAGCTCACAAGTCTCACGGATCCTCCTGTCTCTGCCAGGCCAGCGCTACAATCGCATACATGCTCTGCCACATCTGGCTTGTCTCCAGCTGTCACACGGTTGCTGGAGCAAACACAAAGTAAGCCACCTCTCCAGCCCGTGCATATTGTATTCATGAGTAACAGTGTTGCCTTTTTACCATACCTGTATGTGCAACTGGATTTTTGTCAATTTTAAATTAAAAGTAAAAATGACTATAACTTAGGATATGGCCAGCCTGGCTTCAGAACTAGGTACAAGGCAGGAGCTTAGGACCTGGGTGTCATTTCTGACTCTTGTGAAATGGACAGTACTTGGAGCATCTCAGATTCTTGATGTTTTCTTGACTGAAGTGAGAAAAGTGCACCCAATAAACTGTGAGGACCAGGGACTAAGTGGGCATTGTCTCATGAACAGGCTCCTCCCACATGACCATCCAAATCTATGGTAGTTAGAAGACATGATTCCTGTTAACCAGAACAGGGCTGGGGATTTGGTCAGTTGGGAGAGAACTTGCCTCGTATGTAGGAGTCCCTGGGTCTTATCTCTAGCTCCATATAAAACTAGGTGTATGGCATGTGCCTGGAATCTCAGCACTTGGGAGGTAGAGGCTGGAGGGTCAGAAATTCAAGGTCTTTCTTGGCTACCTTGCAAGTTGGAAACCAGCCTGGGTTACATGACCTTTCTGTTTAATAGTTTAATCCCTTGAATGTGTCTCTCTCTCTTTCTAGGATGGTGGGCATGGCTTCCTTTAGATAGAACTTAGCAGTTGCTGTGATGAGAGATGTTGACTGCTTTATGTATGCAGCAAGATTCTGAACAGAACGCATCCAGTTCACTTTCTGTTATCCTGTCTTTGAACTTGGCCATGCTACAGTGTGGCTGCCATTAACACACTTGCTGGGCATCCAGTCTCTCCTTTGTCAGACCCTGTGGCTATGTTTGCTCTCAATCTCACAGTAACCTACCAAGTGTCAAGATGACAAAATGCTAGAAGCATGTAAGTGAAGATCAGAGAAGCTAATCAGAGAAGCCCAAAGGCATATAAACCCATCCTAGAGTCATGCCCAATTTAGGGGGGATCTCATCTTCTAGAGTCATGCTCAGTTTAGGGGGAAATCTCAAAGCCTTTGTTCTTTCCACTTTATCTTGCTGCTCACCAAAATAAACTTCTCTGAGTTTCAGCTTCAATATATTTTGCTGTTGTAATCATATTTGCCCTTCATACTTCATTAATTTGTTAAGATCATTAAATGAGGACACATGTACTCAAAGGCTCTATACCAGGCAATGGAATGTTGGCATATTACTATTCTCTAATGAGATTATTGAAATGAAATATTCGTACATTGATACACGATAACAGAGTCCACGGTAGTTGTGGGATATTAATGAATGAAGTTGGATCTGATTTGAGATCAGAAAAGGGGGAGGGGTCGCAGAAAAAGGAAATGTTTACTGAATATGTAGTAATAATTATGACTATGTATCGAGTGAAGTGTCAATTATATACAGTACTTTGCTTAATACAAATATTATTATTATGACTAAATAATTGCCAATCTGGATCTTTGTTGATGTTGTTCCATTATAGAGATGAAGAAATGGGCTAGAGAAATGGTTCAGTGGCTAAATGTGACTGCCACAGAAGTAAATGGGCCTTTGTTAAACTCCCAGAATGAACATAAAGCCTGGGGCAGTGACTAACTATAATCCTAGTGCTTGTAGGGTGACATGAGGCCGGACACAAGAGAATCTTCTGAAACGCCTGGGCCAGCTAGCATTGCATAGCAGCAACTAACAAGGACACTGCCTCAAACAAAGCTAGAAGAGAAAGACCAACACATGCCATGACCTGCTTTCTCTCTATATATGTGCACACACACACACACACACACACACACACACACACACACACAGAGGCACACCCATATAGATAGGTAGATAGGCAGATAGATAGACAGACAGACAGATATCTTTAAGTATGCGGGAATTGAGGATCAGAGATAAAAGAACATACCCAGTGAAAGTGGCAGAGTAGCTGAGTTAGGACCCTGACCCACTCAGTGAGCATTAAATTCTACAGTGTTTCCTAAGTAATACTGACCTCAATAAAAACAAAACAAAACAAAACAAAACAAAAAACCAAACAAACAGAAAAACAGAGATGGAGTCCCGAAAGTTTTTGGCCAGAGCTGACCCAGATGGACCTTGACGTGATAGCTCTTGGCTTTATAATGGCTTGTTCATGGAGTCATCTGTGAGGGCATCTCCTCAGGAGGTGGTATCAGAAGTGAAGACTTCTGGGCTCTGAGAAGACTCCAGGAAATGGATTCAAGGACACATTCTCCAAGGCTGCAAACATACACTGCCCACTTTCAGCAGAAAGCACTTGGGTGAAATCAGTTTAGATTTAAATTCTGCTAACTGAATTCATTGCTGTGTAAACAACTTTGACCATGATCCCTGGACCACACAAGCTCCCATCTGTGAAGAAGAGAACAAGATCCCCAAGGCTCCAGGCTGGGCAGGAGAGCTAAGAGAGTTGGTGCAGGAGCATGGCTGGCTAGAGCCCGAGGTAAATCAATGCGCTTTCCCTTCATGCCTCTCTAGGGCACATTTTATGTGAGGCCTCTGGGAGGCTTTCTAAAGGTTTCTGTGCTGTACCTCCAATTAACTAGAGCTACCATTGTCTTCCTGGTGTTCAAAATGACCGTTCCTGTTCCCTGTAGTTTGCCTGAGCCCTGGAAATCAAAGGACACCATAACCAAAGGAATTGGGGGTGGGGTGGGAGGAAGCTATGCTAAAATTTAGACAAGAGGATTGGCTAAACGACATTCATATAAACCATAAAGTAAGCATCAATGAATTCCAGTTATATCTATCTTCCTAAACCAGTGCCTACACTTTGATGCCAATTCCTATACTCACTCTCCCCACCCCCCACACACATTGAAGTCTGTTGTCACCTTCTGAGAAAAACCTGGAGGAGATGCCTCCAGGCATCAATGGAGGGTAAGCACTTTATGCCTGTTCTATCTAGCTCAGGCTTCTCTGTCCTGGGAAGGCAGGGGGTCTGCCTTATCCTAAAGCCTACATCTTCTGCAGCAAAGCCAAAAGAAAAAAAGACCATATTAATTTAGAGTAACTATATGTGTATCTATATCTATCTATATCCTCAGAGCTGATGGAGTTAGCTTCTCCTTTGAATGGCCTTCTTCTGCTGAGGTGGCCTTTCTAGGGGGCTGCTCTGCTCTAACGGAGGTTAAAAAGCTGTGGCAGAGTCTGTCTCTTGACTTTAGCAATATAGGCTGAGGGGAGGTGCCGTCTAAGTTCCAGGAAGAATAGGCTGAAAAGCCTTAGTCTTACGTTAATTTATGGGCAGACATCTGGAGTCCTTTCCTAGTCCAATGAAGGGGTCTTCAAAGCTTGGCTGAAGGAGCTGGCTTCCTTTATGCTCCTTTGATGGGATATAAAACATGCAGGCTTTCATGTCAAGAAAACCATTTCTTTATCTGTGCGAAGCTCTTTCTAATGGCCACTGTGACAGTGAGGGCCTTGAGACTCATGCTAAGACAGAGCCATTCTGTTCAGTTTACCTGGTCAGCCTGCGTTCACTCAAGGGCTCAGCGTTGAGATGGCTGGATCCTGCAAAGGGAGTCCACTGTCGCATTCTGGAGAACTCACGGATCAGGTAATACGCAAGACAGGGGTTGAAGTGTTCTCTCCCCTCAGCTGAGTCCTTCAGCAGAGACCTCCTTCTCTGTGCCTGTTAGTCTTGGTTTCCTGAGCTATGCAGCCACAGACTGGGGCACTCTGGTCAGACTTCCTCTTTGTGAGTTGTGGTTCTAGCCTTGAAGATGTGGAGGCTGTCAAAGCTGACCGTAAGTCAGACAGATCCTCATGCAGCCCTTCACAAGAAGCAGAATATGTGACAGCAGACAGCTGAGCAACTTGAAGTGAGCTTTGCCTAGTGGACACGGTTGCCTGGTGACTGGGTACTTCAGTGCCCTGTATGACACATGGCTCCCTTTAGGGATTATTCAGAAAGCACCGAGACGCAGAAGAGAAGTGGTTGGCTCCCATTCTTGCTGTGTTTGGTTTTGCCTGTTGGATCTTCAGCCCCTTGCCGTTTATGTCATAGGTAATTTTCATATCTATGAGCAAAGTCATGCAGCATTTTTGGAGCACATTATTAGAGACTCAATATATATATCAGTTTGTTTCTTCCTTGACCTTAGTCCATTTAAGCTGCCCTTTCTGAGTACCCATCAGAGTGGTCCTTTATTATTTAGTGTTATTTAAACGGATCTTATTGATGTTGAATTTTATGTTGTGAATTTGATGTTGAACGAATTCCTGCATTATTACAAATAAATTCAAGGCTGTTTAAATTTGGGAGGAAGAGATAACTCTGGTTTTGACTTAATGAAGGAATCACTAAAATAAGTATTCATGGAATGTTAATTATGAGCCAAGTTTTGCACTAAGCAGCTTTAGGTATTAGCCTACTTAATTAGCTGAAAACCACGTGAGGAGAATAATCTTTATTTCATTTTGCAATTATGAAAACTAAAGCCTAGAGAGATACAAGCAATTCACTTTATCAATGAACCTTTTTTTTTTTTTTTTTTTTTTTTTTAATCTGGGGCTTAAAACAAGGTCTGTTTCATGGGTTTACTGTCATATGGGTCAGGTGAGTCGGTTGGTTGTTTCGGTCTAGACCTGTCTGAGTTTGCTAGAGTTTGCATACCAGAGTTCTACATAGAGTAGAGGGTTAAACAATAGAAATGCATTCTCTCTCAGTTCTGCAAGCTAAAGGTTCAGGATCAATGTATTAGCATTTTTGGTTTCTTCCTGGGTCTGTTAAAGGGAGAGATTGTAGGAACCAGGCCCGACTGGGCTGCCTGCCTGTCTTGCTGTTTCATGTCCTGTTTCTAAGCAGCTTCCACGTCTGTGTTTATCTTGGTTAGCTGGTTGTGTTTACTGCTCTGAGAACGCGCCCCTCCCTTCCTCGAGACTTTTCCTCCTGTGTGCGATTACCTCTTGAGGGATTTCACCTGGGAGGAGGATTCCTGTTTGGCTGCCTATAAGAAGGCTCTTTGGAACTCTGGAGGATGGGATAATAAATCACTGCCGTGGCTGCTGCTGCGGCTGCTGCTCTCTTAGCACGAAGGATCCACTGTGTTATTGTGTATGTGTGTGCGCGCGCGCGTGTGTGTGCGTGTGTGTGCATGAGTTAAATCCGCAGTCCCTCACCCTCGACTCGGTACCGCGGTGGCGCGGGCGCCGCAAGAGATGTGTATTTAGCATCTTCTAAGTTTGAAGATAACTGTCTTTCTCTTCAGACAGCATCCTGTCTGCATCTGTTCAAATTTCTCCGTCTTAAAGGAAATAGGAAATCTAGATCAGGGCCTACAACGATGACCCCATTTTAAACTTATATCTCTGTAAAAATATTCTCTCCATATAGGTCACATTTTGATATACTAGGAGCTAGGACTACTACATATGAAGTTTTAAAGGACATTATTCAACCATAGAAGGGCCTGCATGTCTGGTCTGTGCTGGTGGTTGTGGAGTAACTGGATGATCAAAGCTGGCCACACGCATGCATCTGCTAAAGGGCAAGAAACCAGCCCAGAACCTTTGTTCTCCACGCTGCCCCTCGTCACTCTGTGGGCTGTCCAAGGCTCATTTTATGATGTTTGTAGCTCTTTGGGTACAAGGGAGAGGGAGCCACACCCACACGCCTTCCTTAAGTCTCCCTTCTCATTCTGTTCGCTCAGCTCTCATCGGCTAAGGCAAGACTCCTGATCTACTTCATCCAGAATGAGTACGGAGACACTTTTCGCAGAAGGAAGATGTAGAAAAGTGAGCTATAATGGAAAAGTCCATGTTCACATTTAGTTCTGAGGACATCGAGAAGCCAAGTTAAATACAAAATCCCCCATGCTTTACTAAGGAAGAGTGAGAATGTGGTTGTATGCGATGTTTATTGCCTTTTTAATGGAAAATCATTTATCCATTGTTTATTAAATATTTATAATCAGGGTTGTATTCCTAGATCTTTGGGGGGAGCAGATAGGAAGCAGAATCTTTAGAGAAGAGAAGAGAACTTCTCTAAAATCTTTGCCTCACACCATATTCACAAATAAGTTCGCTGTTGAACTTAACAGCAAGCGTCTCCAGAAGGGTCACGTGAGTGAGTGTCAAGACTTCAGTTGAGTTTGGTGCATTTTCACTTCTTTCTCCACAATTCTCTCAAAGCACGGCACCCTTTAAAGACTAGGCACATAATTGAGGGATTTGGAGAGAAAAGGCTTCTTTTCAGCCAGCTGAGAGGCTCAAGTGCAAGGCTGGGTAGCTTTGGAGTCACACGGGCTTAGTCCAAATTCTGCTCAGCCCCACCCAAATGATCTTGGGCAAATTACCAGCCTTACCTTTCTCTCCTCCTCTTTCTTATCTCTTTCGACAGTGTGATATTATGAACTTAGTACCCACGAGGCAGGGAACTGTAAATACATTCAAATGCAGTTAGACATGTGTGTCAACCACCTAGAACCCATCAAAAAGGGGCAGTTTTCCACCCCCCTCCAACTTTCACTATGAGTTCAGGGTCCATTAAAATGGATGTTTTAATGTCTACTTAAAATTTATTTTTAACCTTTCTGATTTTTATAGACTTAAAGGAAGGAGGAGTAAGTCCATATCTATGATGTAGAATGTCTTCCTGGTCCCTGAATTTCTAGAAACAGGTTTCTAGTGAGTAAAGTCTTCTGGGCAGAGACCAGATTGGTTCTCCATTCACTTCTCTCTGCAATGCTGGACTGTGCCTGGGAGGAATGGCAGCCTCCTGCCTACCTCTCACTTTCCCTCTCATGTAGCTAGCACACTTTAGTTTTATTTCGCAATTTTCTCTCTCTCTCTCTTTTTTTTTTTGGAACAACAAAAGTCTACGTGTTCAAAGGAATGGAGAGATCTGGGTAAACACTCTGACACCTCTTGGTATTCCATTTCCTGCTTGCAGCTGGTGCTGCCTGCCCAGTCCAGTCTCCTGTCAAGACAGCTGGTCTCAGGCCGCTGTCAAGGGCTGTGCTTGCACCGTGCAGCTTACAGGCACTCATGCCTCACAAACATGAGGCAGTCCTCTACATTGGCGGGGGAGAGGGGTGGTGTTCATTTGATGAGCTTGTTTTTGAGAGTGCTGCCTCCTCAGTGGATCAAAATCTACCTTTTTTTTTTTTTCTTTTACGAATTGTAAGAGAAGTCCTGTGTGGAACCCAAGTTAATTAGCACTAGCTTTCCTGATTTATTACAGTTTAGCATCTGCTCATTACTGGTACCTCAGGCAGTTGGACACTGGGCACAAGTCAGAGAGGGACTTGAATCTCTCTAATTGTATTCGCCTATTATCTTCTGTCCCGCGCTCCCAGGATACACATTGTGAACCCTCAGCCCACCACAATTAGCTCTGCTCTTTCATATCACACTAGTATCTCCCAAACGGGGCATTTGGGTTTGAGCTTAAGCATAAGTGTTGTCCTCTGCTGGATTTCAGGCATGCTCAGCTTCGTCTGGTTCTGAGACGTCACTGTATGCTTCTTACCACTATGAAGTAGTTACCAGGAGGAAAGCTCAAATTTGAATATGCCTGGTCTCTTGCCAAATGGTGTGTGTCCCCATGAGTCTTCAGGTATTCCAAGTTGGCTGCCCTGGCCAGGCATCCTACAGAGAGGAAGAATCCATTCAGGGAACAAGAGAGCTCAGTGCAGGAGTCTGCAGGGCACCCCCGTGAGGGGCAGTTCAGAGCACAGCACTATTTCTGACATGTGTTTTCTAGAGTGACGGTTCTTTGGATTTGTCAGGGGTGGAGGTGATAAGCCAGCCCAGAGAGAGAGCTTCTCTAAAATCTTTGCCTCACACCATGTTCACAAGTTAGTTCGCTGTTGATCTTAACAGCAAGCGTCTCCGGAAGGGTCACGTGGGTGAGTGTCAAGACTTCAGTTGAGTCAATAATTGCTCTAGGCACTTCACATAGATGCATGATATAACCAAACCGTTATTTCTGCTACACATTTGAAGAAGCAGATTCTAAAGTTGCAAGTTCTCACAACATGAGTGATAGATTCACTGAACCCCGAGCCCCCCATCGTGAGGACTGGAGGCTTTAGGTGCTTCTGTCCTGTTACACAACACGGAGACAGGCCATGGCTGATCCATGTGAATTGCCAGTAGCACACAAACCCAAAACAGACGACACAGTGTGCTGATAGAATGGAACAGAATAAAACAAGAGGTTGCTCAGGATGTGCAGTGGAGGATTTACCTAAGATGACTGAAGTATGAATCTTTGCAGTGGGGCATGTGAATTGAATAAGATCTGGGTGCAGAAAATGACTCAACCAGGGGTGACACCAGAAGGAAGAGATTATTAAGCAAAGGGAACACCAGCAGAGGTCCCCAACTTTTGAGCTTATGCATGACTGATTTCCAAACCCTGGTTGGCAGGTGTCTTTACGTACCACCCCAGACACCATTACAGTAAACCGCTCCACAGTTGTTGAACTGAAACAATTGTAGTTGAAACTTGTTGTTTTTCATTCATGAGATGACAGAGTGCTAGTTAGGTAGAGTGAATGACCTCACAGTGAACTTGAGAAGAGCTAAGACACAGGTCACATCCAAGGATCTTAACCCAAACCATTTCTTGGAATAGCAATGCCTCTTAATGCTGCAGGGTAAAGGCACCCAGAGCTAGCCATTTTTTTTTCCCTTGAGCAGAGCCTTGTTTAGACAAAGCTGGCTGGGGATGTGACATCATCCATAAGAAAAAAAAAATCTGCCATGGGTTGTTTGCCAAACATTTTTCCCTGAGGTTAAAAACACTGTAGTATTTTTAAACTATGCAAGCAAAATCACTCCCTCTGCACACAGGGACCCAGCTCTTGCCAAGATTGCTAAATTGGCAGGGCAAAGGGCCCCACACCATCTGTCCTCACATTGGCTGAATTCAGGTCTTGAAGGAGGAACTGGATTAAGAAAAAGGAAAATAGCACGGAACATTGCTGAGGAATCCCATGATAGCCTCTCAGGGTTAGCAATCATCGTGAACAGGCTGTGGGTGGGATGGAGACGGACTCAGAATAGAGAAGATGTGGAAGGAGGCTTGACTTGAATACCCATAATGCATCTGGACCTATGGTGTCATGGAGGAACAGGACTCTTCACCTCTCTCCCTCATTCATTCATTCTCTCTCTCCTCTCCTGCCCCTATATAAAAAAGAAAGAATCTCAGGTATTTTTTTTTTAAGGTTGTTAGTAGCATTAATAGCTGGTATGAATAGAGCTGTAATATTTTCAAAGCTCTCGCCTGCTACGTGGTTTGGCTCATTTGCATTTTAGGCTACAGCACACCCCCACCCTAAGTATAATTCTTGAGACTCAAAGACACTCATTAAAGAATCTCATCTGGACCCTGGAGCTGGTGAAGCACTGAGCCAGGATCGGCTCTTATTCCCAACCTTCAGAGCACTTGTCCTGGCCCTTGTTTTTCCATCTTTGAATGGAGGAGGCAAAGATACTGCAAAGTGAAGCATCAGAACTTAATTCTAGTCAGTGGATGGGCTGAGACCTGATCCTATGTCTCTGGTTCTTTATGTGGATCCCATGTAAGGTAAACACGCTGTAAATCTGGAGTCTCTTAAGAAGCAGTAGGACAGTGGCTCCTTAGCTAAAGATCTTGTGCACATGTCAGTGCAGTCATTATGGCATCAGTGTGGACATTTCTATTAGAAAACCTAGTGTCTGAGGCTGAAGAGATGGCTTAGCAATTAAGAATACTTGCTGTTTTTGCAGAGAACCTGGGTTCAATTCATAGCATCCACATATTGATTTACAACTGTCTATTACTCCAATTTCAGAGGTTCTGATACTTCTGGCTTCTGTGGTACCCAAACACATGCCGTGCTCATGCATATATGCAGGCACTCACAAATAAAATGAACAAATTTTAAGAAAATCTTAGTGCCTGGTATGGGTAACACTTTCAGAGTTGTCATTGGGCAGTAAGGCCCTATATCACCACCCCCCATACACACAATACCACATGCTATTGTCATTGCTCTTGGTTACCTTCCTGAGCTCAATGGCAAAACCCTATTGCTAAAGACCACATGCTTGAGTCAGGATACGGAGAAATCAAGCTGGTACTGCCCCTATAGACTTCATCCCTATTGGTTAGCTTTCATAATGCTGACAGGTTCTAGTTATATTACCAGGGGAAAAGTATGCAGCAGTCTTACCCAGTTGTGAATCCTGTGAACTACAGTAAGGCCTGGCCTGCCAAGACAAGGCTACTGGTACAATAGTGGCTCAGAGACTATGAAAGTGACCAACCTCTTTCTTATTAGATGCTCCTCTGATGCCTGCCATTGTTATCCCAGTCAAAAATCTGTGATTGAGTAAGTCTTAGGCTCTAGAGGAGAACCCAGTACTGTTATCCTGCTAATTGGCACAGTATTAAGCTGCCTCCTGTGTTCTTTCTTTATACTTATAGATAAGTCAATCTCTCAGCCCTCATCAAAGAAGCTTCTTCTTTCAGTAGATGGTGATTAATATAGAGATCCACAGCTAGCGAGCATTTAGATAAGAGACTATTGTGTTCTTAGCTCTAAATGGGACATCTATATTGAATCCCTTCATGCCAAGGCTCAGGGATCATTGTGAGAGAGGACAGAATAAGTTCACAGGAGTCAGAAGTAGTGAACATTACAGAGAAACATTATTTGATGGACATGTCAGGGCATTGCATATATGAACTCAGAGCTGGTGTGACTGTATGCACAAGACCTGCACAAGATCAAACCAGTCAGAATCTCAACATGAATGGCAGGGGTGGTATGGGGTAGTTTATGAAGTCCCACCATAGTGAAGAAGTTATTGACAATTGTTGGATGCTAGGGGAGAGTCAGAGCCTGAAAGAAAACTCATGCTACAGTAAGTGGTCCTATACCAATGCACACACAGGCAGCAATAAATGGACTCAGAGAGTTTAAAGAAATAGAAAGAACATGAAGTTTGGAAGGGAAGGTTGTATGGGGAATAGAGAGGAATTGAAGGGAAAGGAATGGAGGTAGATTTTATCAAAGTTTCAAAATATACATATATGAAACTCTCAATAAAAAGTTAGATGTAGCATATTTATGCATACAGAAATTCCACAAAAATTAAAATAGAACTACCATATGATTTATACAATTCCTGGGTATATACCTAAAAGACTTTACATTCTATCATGTATTTGCACATCTATGTGTATTGCTTCACTATACATAATAGTCAGGAAATTTAATTAGTCTAGATGTCCATCAACAGATGAGTGGATGATGAAAATGTGATATGTATACACAATAGGATTTTATTCATCTACAAAGAGAAATTAAATTCTGAAATTTGTAGGAGAATAGATGGATCTGCAAACTATTATATTATGCAAGGTATTCTAGACTTAGAAAGACAAATATTGAATGTTTTCTCTCATATATGAATTCCAGCTCCCTTTTACCTATCACCCCATGTATGTATATGTATATAACAGATACATATATGTTTGTGTGGAGGGCAAGGGATAAGGTTGGATGTCTTTCCAGATTGTTCTTCACATTATTTTTTGAAAGAGTCTATTAGTGAACCTCGAGCTCTTCTATTCTACTAGACTGTCTGCCGAGGGTCTGATGAGCTCTGGAAAGCCACTTGTCTTTGTCTACTGCTCTAAATAGTGCTGAGGTTACAGGATGCATGTGGACATTCAAGGATTTTCCTTGAGTTCTGAACTGAGGTCCTTATAATAGAAGGTATTTTTCGGGAGGCAGAGGCAGGCGGATCACTGTGAGTTCGAGGCCAGCCTGGTCTACAAAGCAAGTCCAGGACAGCCAAGGCTACACAGAGAGACCCTGTCTGGAAAAACAAAAACCAAAAAAAAAAAAAAAAAAAAAAAAGAAGGTATTTTTATGACCAAGCCATATACCCATCTCTCCATTCCTAGGGGGAAAATGTGTGTGTGTGTGTGTGTGTGTGTGTGTGTGTGTGTGTGTGTGTGTGTGTGTTAGTGTAAATATAGGTCATGAAACTAGAAAGAAGATCATGTCTAGAAAGGGGAAAGGTTTTCTTGAGGATGGAGTAGAGGACAGGCAGTTGAGTTCATGTGACATGAAGCTGGAAAGGAGCTTATTAGGGGGTAGTAGAGTAAGAGAGGGAACAGAATGGGACAAAAAAGAGGAAGATGATTCATGAGTCTCTCTCTCACACACACACACACAATTTGATGTGGTGGGGTGGGTTGTTGGAGGGGGGGCTCCCATTTTCTGAGGAGAAGGGGAGGAGGATGGGGGAAGAAGGAAGGAGGGTGGAACTGGGACATAAAGAGAGAAGGGGTTATGATTAGGATATAAAGTGAATAAATAAATGAATAAAATTAAAAAGATGTAATGAAACACAATACGTTAAATACTACTTAAAAAATAAAAATTAAATTAAAAAGTCCTACAATTGGTTCATCAGATATCATACAAAGGGAAACCTGGGTTAAAGAAAAGTCTTTTTTTGTTTTTTAATTAAAGTATAGAAAGAATTCTAGGCACTTTAAAGAGAGGACTGTCAATGTTCTTGAATGAAATACTTCATGAACATTGGGATGTTGTTTCTTTCCATATCTGCCCTGTAGATCAGCCCTAGGCACATATCTTGTGCTCAGGGAAAAATTAGTACAGAAGGGCACAAGCTCAGCCAAGCTGGAGCTCTCTCTGTGTTGCTCACAATCTGTTCTAATCATTTCCCCAGCCAGCCATGTAAATTAGCAGATGGAAAAGAGAAAAGTAAAGAGTTAAATAGACTTTGCAGTGTATGCCAAATAGTTTGAATATTAAGCTATCAAATGGTTGATGCTAGGTCTCAGATTAAGGCACGACTTTTGTCCTGAGAGGTTGCTCAATGTGGACGGGGCATTTCCTCAAATCATGAGTAGGGACAGGGAGGGACAACATGACAGGATGGTTGGAAATGGGTAACAATTTCACCCGGAAAGTATCAGCAATTCTGTGACATGGCATGCACAGGGGAGGGGGGGCTATTGGGTTTGCAAGACTGCTGTTTTATTTGGCTGTGTTCGAGTCTAGCACTTTCTAACAATGAGAGCAAAAAGTATGAGAACGTGTAAAAACAGCTTGATAATGATTCTGATGGTGTTGATGGGAGAAAAGACAGAGCGACAAAAGTTGAGTCTAATTAAATACTAGATTTGCTGGTGGCACTTTGGCTTTAGAGCCTGTTATGCATTGAATTATGTCTTCCAAAGATACATGCCGAAGTCCTAAGGCCAAATATATTAAATGTGGCCTTACAAACATAAGAGGCTTTGTAATTACCATAAAAAGAAGATGCAGGGATACAATGGTTCTTGGGCAGTTTGACTTCTAAAGTGAGGGGAGACACAGAGCTATGCAAGTCATATAAGCCTGCAAAGCTGGAGGCAGATTGGGGATATGTTGTCACAAGTATTTTCTTAGCTACCAAATGATAGACAGGAAATATCTCCTCCTTGATTCTTTGAGAATGCCATACCTTGACAACGCCTTCATTTTAGACGCCTGCCTCTACACAGTGTTTCTATTGCTGAAACATGGTCTGTAAGAGGAGGCATAACAGATGAACCCAGACCTATAGATTTAGCATTCTGAAATAACATTCTGAAATTCCTATAGTAAAAGAACTTTTATGCATAATGACTACAACTCTCTAGTTCTATCCCACATTTTAATCCTCAGGGAACAGTTGTTTTTTTTTCAAATGTGTTTTAAAAGAAGAACATTATGATGGGGGGATCTGGGCCCAGGGGTTCTGCTCAAACTATGGCACCAGTCAAGGACAATATGTGCAGTAAACATTGAACCCCTACCCAGATCTAGCCAATGGACAGGACATTCTCCACAGTTGAGTGGAGAGTGGGGTCTGACTTTCACATGAACTCTGGTGCCCCATAGGGATGGGGCAGCCTGGTGACACTCAGAGGAAGGATAGCAGGCTGAGACTTGATACCCTATGAGCATATACAGGGGGAGGAGGTCCCCCTCAGTCACCATCATAGGGGAAGGGAGTAAGGGGAAAATGGGAGGGAGGGAGGAATGGGAGGATACAAGGGATGAGATAACAATTGAGATTGTAATATGAATAAATTGATAAAATGTATTAAAATAAATTAATCATCTTAGGGTCCTGAGTGATACACATAGATCATAGCCATGTGTTGTGGAGCAGGAAGATTGAGGTGGAGCCATCTTGAAGCTGTGGTGCTAGCGTTCCCCTGAGTAGCAGCGATCATTTGACTAAACAGCACTCAGAGTAATGCAGTGAAATATTCTATAACTTCAACAGAAAGGTTGCCTTATTTTCTTGGCATCTGCTCCATCTTCCTTAGCTTTGCTTTCATTGGAGGAAAACTGGGGACCTTTTTAGGCCCCTGTCCTAGACTGGTATGCCTGAACCCTATTATTTAATTCAAAACAGGTCAGGATAAGCAGTACAGCAGCGATAACAGGACTAGCCAAGTGTATTTTTTTTCCTATTCATACTCAATCACCAAATTCCATGTACTGTTTATCTCATGATTTGAGATGAAGCCCAGGCATCCATCTTGTCCTCTACTTAAACCTTTAGGCAGAACCACTGGACACAGCTTGGGACTCAGAACCCTTATACCGGTGGAACATCTAGATAAATTCAAGTACCATGCATAGTTGTTAGCCTGGTAGTAATAGGTCACTGCCACATTTCAGAGTAGATATTATCTTTTTTTTTTCAGAGCTTGGATATATAGGTCCTTGAGTCATAAACTCACATAGGGTCTGGGTTGGATTTGAACTCAGTCATCTCTGAGCCAGACCCTCATCTACTCTATCTAAGACTAAGTTCAGTGGCTTGGCCCCTGCCTGTTTTTCTAGAAGCCAGCATTAGCTCCACAGGGCCTTTGGGTCTTTTGGTGACTAAGGCATTAAAAAAAAAAAAAAAGAATTGGGAAGCAGGATAAAACCTCCTCTTCTCCATCAAACTCTCAGGAGTTGCTCTCTTCCTCTCAGCCTTGTCATGGTCCCTCAGCTTTCTAGTCATGGAATTCTCCAGTCCATTTTGTTGAAAGAGGTGAAGTTGGTAGATGAATCTTCTTCTTCTACTTCTTCTTCTTTTTTGTTATTGTGACCAAAGACTCAATAAGAAGCAATGTATGGTGTTGTGGAAGTTTTGGTTTATATGTAAACATGTTTTTGTTTTAATCTCAGATGTGGGACATAAGGCTCCTCCAGTTTGTCTGCAGTTGAGAGTTGCCTCCTGAGAGGGCAGGTGATGTTTTTCAGCTGTGAGGTGTCTCATCGGTGGGGATAATAGCCAGACCCAGAGAGATACTGGGGGCTCCAAGAAAGAAGAAGGCTGCTGGTGCATCACCCTTGCTGTGCCTGGTTGCTGTTGATGCTGTTGCATGAGAAGAAATTGGAGATATCCTGAAAGGTGGATTGGACTTGCCACAAAGAACCTGACAATCCTGAATAGCAGAAAGTAGCTAATGAAAACTAAGCCCCCTTTCCCTACTAACCTTCTTTTTCTCCTACCTGGTGTTGGGGTGTTGGAAGGGATTGGGGTAGAGAAGGGAGAAAGAGATATAAGGAATCCAAAATAAAAATAGATTTTAAAAGTATGGCTATATTAAGGAATGAATGGTTTCCCTTGGCTCTAGTTGAGGGGTACAGTCTATTACGGTGATGGCGGCATGAAGGCATGAGATACTTGAAGCTGTGGTGGTGGTAAATTATTCACATTTGCACAGACCAGGAGCAGAAAGAAGGGAATACCACCACTCCACAGACGTTCTCTTCTCTCCTTTTTATTCAGCCTCTTTTCCCAGGTTATGGGATGGTGCCACCCACATTTGGGGTACATATTCTTTCCTTAGATAGACCTCTTTTTTTTTTAAAAAAAAATTTTATTAATTTATTCATGCTACATCTCAATTGTTATCTCATCCTTTGTATCCTCCCATTCCTTCCTCCCTCCCTGGTGGCACTTAGAATTCTTAAGAGACACCTTTGTAGACATTCCCAGGTATCTGTGTGTCACCTATATGATTCTAAATTCAGCCAAGTTAACAATGAAGGTCAACCATCACAGATCAGAAAAGAGCAGGAAGACAGTAGGTGGAATAAGAGAGCTGGTCGCTCTGGAGTCTGTATTGTTTAGGATACCTGAGCTCTTTAGTCTTTGCATTGCTTTTGCCTTGGCCCTCCATATATACAGACTCCTATAACTCTCCTCCTAATAGCTGTGACTACAGTCATTGTCTACCTGGGGTTTGTGCTATAGCCATTTCACTCTCACGTCACAGTATAATATCCACAGCTGGATCACTGAGCACCTAACTAGTACTGAGGTATGACAGTTCAGGATCCATTTAGAGCCCATGCTTAAGCAACATGAAAGAGTTAAATTAGGGAGAGTTGAATTCTATAAGTTTGGCATTGAGAGGTTTGAGCTGTTGTCCTTTCATTCTCCAGGAGGACTCTTCAGGACTCAGTGTCTTATCAAGGCCTAGGAAAATGACAGCACAAGATTGTGAAGTGGAGCAATTACTCAGGTAAGAGACAAAGCAGACCGTTCAGTGTCATCTTTTTATAGTGACCCATTTTTTTTCCTCTCAGTCTAGCCTTTTTTGGATCGAGTTGCTAGTCAAGTAACCAGCCATTATGTTTTAGATTCTCTATTTTCTGGCAAGTCCAGGTTTGAGTAGCCTTCCTGTAAATTGTATTGACAAGTCCAGACTAAGTGGGACACTTGCTAAAAAGACACATTATGGGACACCCCAGAACAGTGATGAGAATTAACATGTCAAATTGAGGGCTTTGTATGTAAGACAAAGCCTTCTAGTGGTTCATATGCACTGTATGATCTAAGAACAAATGCTGCACTGTAGGGTAGACTGAGGAAGCAGGGCAGAGTGTGTGAACAATGCTTGACATTTTATTTGCCTCTAACAGCAGAAAAATATCTAGTTGGGATGGGAAACTCATTTTCCATCCCTCAAACTAAGGGGCATTTTCTGCCCTTGTTGAATGGATATTTCCAGACACATGTGAGCAAAAAATGGTGCTTGAGGAAATCTACTTGAGGAGGAAGTCATTGAATACCTGGAACTGTCCTGAGTGACCTCAGAGCATCCATGTGGAACCTTCTAGACCTTGGCCCCATGCCTGCCCCCACCCCGATGTTACCCATGTTACCCATGAAGAGCTGCTGAGGAATTCAAGTTCATTGGTGCTCAAGCAGGCAGAAGCTCCTTGGCAACTGTGATAATGTTTCAAGACTCTGCATGGCTGACCTACTTAGAAGGGCCCTCAGGAGTTGTCAGGTATCTAGGAAATGCTATTTCATCATTTCTGGTGGTGAGCAAAAGATGTCGTTGATGGTACTTACAGGTAAAGTGCAAAGAAAACACAATTATGGTAGGGAGTTGGGGGAGACTGAGATTAGAAAACTCACTTCCACCATCTTTCCTGAAACCATTCTCCCCTAAGCTCAGTGGCTCCTTAGACCTGAGCACATGCTTAAAGTGCTCTGTCTGGGGGATACTGAGTATGAAGAGGAAACGTTTTTTTTTTTAAACCTTATTCTCTCTCTATTTTTTTTTCAAAACTAGCTGAATGTGTCAGAGAATGGACTAGTTAGTTGCACATAAATGGCTTCACAACCCACCTTAACTCTTCACTGTCTTGGGAACACTGAACAAACCACAAATATTTTTAAATTGGAAATAGGGTTTCTTGTTTCAAGTCATAGCATGCGATTTAAGTACAGTACAAACAAATATCCTTATGATCTTCAGACTTGACCCTGGAGATGGAAATTGAGTAAGTGTTAGGGTTTGGATCTAAAGTGTCCTCCAGAAACTCATGTTTGGAATATTTGTTTTTTAGCTGATGACACTGACTGGCAGAGGGTGTGAAGCATTCTAGATGTGGGTCCTAGGTAGCAGAAATGGGTCTTTGTGGAAGTCAGAGGAGGTGTTATGGAGTTATGCATGACTGGAAGCTATCGTGTGTTAAGTCACCTAGATACTCTGCAGGAGACACAAGTGCTCTCAACTGCTGAGCCATCTTTCCAGGCCTGAACAGCATGATATCTCTAAAGGTTCAGTAGTGGCATCCATATGTTGGTGTTCATTAACCAACAGCTGTCTATTTGAACTTGAGGCTCATTCAACAGGAAGGAAATGATGCCTAGTATAGGAAACCTAGACAAAACCCCAGGGCTACTGAGCTCTTGGATCTTAGAAGAGAACTCCCAGCACTTTACCAGGCCAGCATAATTCTTAATTACAATCTAAAACTGTAAGTGTTCATCAAAGAAGCTTCTCTTTATGACAAATGGAGATTGTCGTATAAAACCACAATTGTACATAAGGTGATCAACAGATCATGGGATGCACCTTAGTCTTAGGGAACACCACAGAAGAGGAGGCAGAAAGATAGTAAGACCACAGAACCAGAAAGTTTTCTATGAGACTGTGTCTTCTTGAAATGGCTGTCTAAATAAGACTCTAAGAATGATAACGTTCCATGGACAATGTACGTGCTGATGCAGAATGGAGAAAATCTCACAGGGTCCCATTCTTAGACAAAAACCTACAGGCACCTAATGACTGCTGAGAGAGGGAGAATTAGCTTCTCCCAGGGATGAGCTCCTTGGCTGGTTATCTAATACAGAGAGGTCAGGCCTGAAACCAGATACACAGAAACAACAGCAAAAAGAAGGCTGTGTTTATATATTTGTGTATCTGCCTGTAGATACGTAAGAATGGTAATAAAAGAAAAGGAGGCCATGGGTCTGGGAGGGAAGGAGGAAGGGAGGCTGAGGAGGACACATGGAAAGGGTTACAGTGGATAAAGAGAAGGAGGAAAGTGATATAGTTATATTTTTATTAAAATACATACTAAATTAAAAAAGGTAGTGAGTCCTGTGGTCATGCCTTGAAGGTGATCTTGGCTTTTAGTTCTCACCCTGGCTCACTGCTTCCTGAGCTGTGAAGATGTGTAAAATTCTAGTACACATCCCCACCACCATCAACTCTGACATGCCTCCCCCACCATGGTAGACTGATAATTCTCTGATGCCTAAATATATTCTCCCTCCCATAAGTTGCTCCTATCCTGTATTTGGCCATAGTATGAGCAGGTAATACAGTATGTGTCTGTGGGAGTCTCGTTATTGTGTTGATTTATATGACACAAGCAGTTACAGGCTGCAAGAGACAGATTTTAGTTCCCAGTTATGATCCGTATTAATACCACAATGATGTGCTAGCTCTGGAGACCAGTCTCTGTGAGTTCTCTATGTGGCTGTACAGTGCAGGGCTGTGGTAGTGGTTTTAGAGTCACTGATGTTGGGTGGGTTGGGAATGTGCAAACTACCAATTCTAGGACTTCATGAACACGCCATACTGAAGGCCTTTACAAACATGGTTAAGTTTCTAAGGCACCCTGTAGACAAGGTCCATACTTGGGTTGATCCTTAGTACCTGTATCCAGCACAGTCCCCTCAGTCAATGTTGGCTGGTAAGTGAATATGCAAGCAAGGAATCAGATGGGTAATGGAAAAGTAGAATGTGCCATGCCCGAGATACTGATTTGGTCAATTCAGAATGTCTGTAGAGCTAATTGTGTTCTTGGCATTCTTAGCTTTTCTTCTTTCACATTAAGAGCCACCTGTGCCATCTGTCCCTTAACAGAGTTCCCAAATCCTAATACTTCTCATGCATTTACTCACTTTAACCAAAACCTTCAAGGGAAGATTGGGGAGCGCCATCTCACATAAGTGGTGGAGGGACAGACGTTCTCTCATGGTTGGTTTTATGTGTTAGCTTGGCCTATGATGAGGTGTCCAGACATTTGGTCAAGTGTTATTCTTGTGGGCCTGTGAAGGCATCCCAGAGTGAGACTTGTACTTACTGTCTTCTTTGATTGGGTGGCTGTGGCTTCATCCAATCACGTCAACATAAGAATAGAACAAAAAGACTGAGTAGGAGGCAATGCTTCTGCTTCGCTGGCTTGAGTTGGGGCACTGGAGTTTTTCAGCCTTCAGAGTGAGATGGGTTGACACATTGTGCTTCTTTGGTTCCACATTGCTCTTCTTTGGCTGCCTACTTCCTTTACCATCAGCCCTGTAGTTCTCAGGACCCTGGCTTCAGACTGGAGCTCTACCTTAGCCTCTTCCTAGTTTTCAGTTGCCTGACTGCACAGCTCAGGGGCCTTTTGACTTCCACCATCCTTTTTAATGAACCAACTCCTTAAATTCTGTCTTTGCTTTTGATTCTCTTCATCTGGAGGACTTTAGTGCCCTCGTGATATGGACAGTTTCATTTTTTAGCAGAGATTAGAGAAGAAGGCAAGTTTGGCAGAAGGAAGGGAGACATTACAGGATTGAATGAGAAACAAGATAGAGATAAAGTGTCTACTTCAGGGTTGAAGAGAGTGATAATTAAAATGGTTATTACATGGTCTATATAACGCACCTGCCTTCATAATGCAGCAAACACAATGGGGTTGATAGCTTCTTCTATAAGAAGCCAACATCCTGCAGCTAAAAAAGATATAGCTGGAGTGATGAGCAGTAACTGAAGTCTAGATTGCACTCCAATGCCAGGTAGGCATCTGGCTTAAATTTACAGAGATCCTGGGATCACCATTGTTTTGCATGCAGGGCGTAGGTGCGATCCCATAACACCTTCACAGGGCTTCATGCTTTCCCAAATCTTAATACTCATGACTTCTTTCAATCTCAGAACCTGATTTGCAGTACAGGCGTTCTTTTTAATTTTACACATAAGGAAGCTCCAGCCGCAGAGAAGTGATTTGTTAATATTCAGAATTGAACAGGGGCTCCTGAGTCCAAGCCATGGGATTTGCCCTTTATTTCTTGGAGGTGGCTCTTGATGGAGTTTCCAGCTTCAGGTTATCTGGTGAGCCAGTAAAGACAAAGCGGAAACTGCCTGCAACAATTTCTGTGCCTTTCATGGTCTGTGGAAACTATGGCAAACCGTTATTCTCAAGTGCCATGGTGGAATCTATGTAATGGTGTGTGTGTGTGTGTGTGTGTGTGTGTGTGTGTGTGTGTGTGTTTGTGTGTTTGTTTATACCAAGGCTTTGTATTCAGGGAGATATTTACTCAATCCTTCATTGTTTGAAACAGTTGAGCAGGTAGGGATGGCTCCTCCTCACTGGTTGCTGATCACCTTCTGCACCTGTGAAAGGTTATTATTCTCTCTCCGACATTTGCCTACTCCAAATTGCTCTAAACTCCCAATTCTTCCATTTCCTCCACAAGTATGTTCATGAGGCAATTGCCATTTAACACCTCTGGCTGAGAGGATGGTGTTTTCATTTAATTTATTTGTCGGTCTTTTGTTGTTGTTATTTTACAAGGAAATGCTTAAAATTTTGCTACCAGTACTGTCTATTTCAGGCTTGGTTTCATCCATTGCTTCAGCACATTAAACCAAGGCACTTGAAGTCACTCCCCACCCCTTGTCACTCTCCTGGCCTGTGTGGCCGAATGGCTTCTGGTTACTCACTGGCCCCTCAGTGCCAGGATATGAATGGGTTCACATAGCTGAATACCAGTAGCCACTGCAAACCTTCTCGGAATGCCCTGTGATTCTTGTGAGCAGTGCTGGCTGCTGGGTGAATAAATAAAGCATGGGCTCTGCTCTCAGGGGAATTGCTACAATGGTGAAGCTGACTTACATGAGGGTATTCATAGCCAACTCCTTCTGTTTGCTCAAAGTCAACATTCATCATGCTTGCTGTAGCCAGTGGAAGAAGAGTTTTATCACATCTGCCCTGCTGATACCTCTGTGACATAGCTTAGCATCATTCCGTTATACACGCGGGGAGGACAGAAACAGAAAAATGAAGTGAGGCCACCCAGTAGGTCCATAAGCCTAAAGTTGATTCAGTGTTCACACTTTTAGCTGTTTACACCATCTCAGGGGTGGTTGACCAGTAAGAGGACAAAAGGAAATGGGTTCCATGTGGATGAAGGGCCTTCTTCAGAGGCCAAGGGATGAGACAGTAGGTCAGGGAACCTCCTGGTGTGTTAGTTTGATAGATTTCTCTAGATGACGTTGAATACCTCTTAAAATAATCCTCCCAGGAATCTTTATTTATGACTAGCATCCTGCACATCATCTCTCAACCTATGATATATTTTCTGCCATCCCTGAGCATACATCCTCCATTTTATAAAGTCTTCAAGAATGCCCATAGTACAGAGGTACAGAGGTGTGGAGACACGAATGTCAAAAGGTTTGGCCTGACAGGTCAGCCTATTATATTAGCCCATCAGAGGAACAATTCTCTTGGCTTCCTCTTCAACAATTGCCCGGAAGATAAGAAGCCGTTGAATTTGACCCAGAGCAACAATGTCTGACTTTACCATGCTATCATTTAGAGGAGATCTGGAGGTCGTGATTTGTGTGTGAAAATATGGACTAGAAAGGAGACAAGTTGCAAGGCCTCATCACTGTCCACATGCCAAGGGACAAAAAGCCAGGAAGAACAGACAGCATGGGATTGATTGGGAGAAATGGCACTGGACAGGTTTACTGGGCCATGCAGTGACAAAGAGGGTGTATGGTCAAGTTAGGGGGTTGACAGGGTGAGCTATGGAGGAGCAGACAGTTCTGCCATGCACTTTTAGGGCTGCTGGTCCTAGGAGTGCCCATTCACACGGGACAGGTAGACTGGGGGCTCTGAAGTAGGCAGTGGCACTGGGAG
This sequence comes from Acomys minous, assembly GCF_964271855.1. NCBI lineage: Eukaryota > Metazoa > Chordata > Mammalia > Rodentia > Muridae > Acomys > Acomys minous. The sequence goes on along the minus strand of NC_140491.1, from coordinate 29,405,451 downwards.
ATAGTATTCTGACTTTACACATCCAGCTGTGTGTACAGCAATGGCTATTCCTCAAACAATGGGTTCTAGAAGAAACTGACAGGTGGCCCGGTCAGCTGGACACCAATATTTCACGCCACCATTTCTTGTGCAGGTGTCTGGAATTATGCCTGCAGCCAGGCTTCACACTTCAGCTGGGGGAGTTAGCAGCCTTAACTGAATTACTATTTATAAACCATCCAAAATAGTGACTGGGACTTAGAAGCATTTGTTAAATAAGTAAACAAATGAGTCCCATCTGGATGGCAGCTGAGCAGCATTTTTTTCTCTCTTGACACGGCTGGCAATGGGCAAAAGTATGGAGAGTCAAGCAGGGACATCCAGTGACCAGGAAGCCTGTGAGAAAGGACTATCCGAGAGGGTAGAGCCTGGGCAGCTGATGAAGGATCTCCTCAAGAACTTGGGCATCAACAGTAACTCAACAGGGCAGAGTGGTGCCTGAAGACAATACAGGGAAAGACTGGAAGGGATTAGTCACCTTTGGATCCACCTTCAAGGTCAAAGTTCTTGAATGCATTGAAGAATTAGTAGTGAGAATAGTCAAATGCCTGTTTTCTAAAATAAATTACCTTTAACAACAACAACAACAACAACAACAACAACAACAACAACAACAAATGCTTGTCTTTCAGACATGGTGGACTCAACTTCACACCTGTAGCCAAAAGAGTTAACTACGTCTTTTAGCCCGTGCACCAGAAATGAACCGTTTTCTGGTCTGTCCAGTGACTCAGTGTATTAGTTACTTTTCTTATTGATGTGACAAAATGCCTGAGAAAAACAACTTAAAGGAGGCAGGTTTTCTTTGGACCATGGTCTAAGGATGTGGTCTTTCATGGAAGAGAAGTCACAGCTGCAGGAGTGTGAGGTGGATGGCCATGCGCACCCACAGTTGGGAGGTGCGGGGAGTTGGATGCTGGGTGCAGTGTTCTCTGGGAGTGTGCAACCCAGCGGGTGGGTGGCAGGGGTGGGGTAGTTACTGAAAATAGGAGGTGTCCAGGGGAGAATGCTAGGAAATGAACAGTGGAAAGGAGGCTTAAGAAAGAACAGGAGGGGCTAGATAAGAAAAACAGGAGAAAATTCCAGACCATGAGGAGGAGGGAGAAGAGAGGGCTGGAAAGAGATGGGGAGGGAAGCCAGGAGAGATTCCCCCTTCTGCCCCAGTGAAGAGAGCTAGGTGCACTTCATTTTTTCTCATGTCAAATTCAGGTTTCCTGTAGGCTCTGTAAAATGCCATTTCAGGAAGTCATGTTTTCTGTTTTGTAAAATGACTCACATAAAAAAAAGCTCTTTTGTTGTCATTGGCATTAAAAATAAATTCAGAATAAAATAACTTGGAACCACTTTTATTTTCATTCTTGTTTTTTTTTTTTTAAATATGAAATGATGGAACTCCGAGTTTAATTTTTTCTTATGCTAGAAATGAATGTTGTCTTGCTGATGGATGGCAGCTGTCGACCCCAGGCCCTTGGGAATGATGCTGCCTTCAACTTTCCCTTCACCCCCAAAGTGCCATATGCTGGAGGAAGCCCATGTCTGTCTCTCTAGCCTGGGAAGGGTGGAGCTGCTGGGACACACAGCACCCTAGTTCCAGGACATAACACCTGTGCCTGGGGCAACTTGTCCTCACAGAGCTTGCACATCAAAGGGGGTGGAGCCTTCCTTGTCCCTGATGGTCCAAGCAGGCTGTTCTGCCTGTAGAGTTGGAAGAGAGTCAAGTACCCCATGATGCACAGATCTCTGATCCTAGAGAAATAAATGATTATCATAGACAATGCCTAGTAAGCTGTTCAATACTCAATGGGTTTCCAGGACACAGAGGCTAAAGTAGACCCACTGCCTTCTTGCTTAATCTCTTCCTGCCTTAAATTTCATACTAAATATGTCCTTTTGCATTTGAGACCCTTTGAGCACATGGAGGACAGAGGGAGGTGGTAATTTCTAGGAAGTGGGGCCAGACAATTCTCATGGGTGTTCTGTAGTAATGCTCTCCTGGGGCAAGAAGAAAGCAGCAGAGGCTTTGCTTTTAGGAAATGATGTGAGGTTTCTGAGGGAGGAGCAGGGCTCTAGTGTGTGTGAGACTTGAAAGCACAATATATACTTTGGATGTATCAAGGATGGGGGGGCCACAGTGTAGTGGAAGTTTTGGCTATTATGTCTATATCCCTTGTCCATACTAACCTTTTTGTTCTGTCCTACCTAGGGTTGGTGAATTGGAAGGGAGGAAGAGGTATTAAAGAACTCCATATAAAGTAAATTTAAAAAAAATCTAAGCCTGTACTACAGTGTCCCTGAGGTGTCCAAGAGCAGAAAGACAGGGTGGTTCAGTCCAAAAGTAAGTAGTGGTGCAAGGCAGCTGTCTGCACAGAGCCTGAAAAGGGGTGGGGGTGAGTCTGGAATAGACATCAGGGAAGGGACAGAAGACAGTATGAAGAGTTTGCTTTTAACCCCATGATAACATTAACAAATAAGCATCTATAAACCATTGAAGGACTACCAGTAACGCATGGAAGGAATGGGGCTGTAGAACCATTGATGCTGAATTCCCTCTTAGTAACTGGAGAAAGTGTCCAGTGAGGCTGTTAGAACCCCTTTGTCCTGCAGATGAAGTGATGCTGGGAGACACTAGTGACTCAGGCATTGTATTAATTTTCTTTCCACTGCAACAGGAAATTGTCCCCCCTCCCCGACAAAAGTGACAAACAGCCCTTAAGAAAATATCACTGTTTGGAAAGTCAGAAGTCTGAAATGGTTCCTGGTAGGTAAAATCAAGATTAAAGCTGAGTTGTGCTCCCTTGTTCATGGGAACAAGTGATTTCAATTTCCTCAGAGACTTCTATAAGCAGCTCTCTGCCAAGGCTCATGGTTTCTTTTCCTTCTTCAAATCCAGATAGAGAAGGCATTGCTATGTTGATCAGCATACAATTCAGTTGATCACTATACAATTCAGGCTGGCCTCGAACTTGCTGCAATGTCCCTGTTTTAGCTTCTTGGGTGTTGGGATTAGATGTGTGGTTCCACCTGGCCAGAGTCTTTCTCATGTCACTCTACAATCTTCTTGCCTTCCTTCCTTCATATTTAAGGACCCTGTGATTGTGCTTGATTCTCTCTAATTTTTATACTTTTAAATACAGCTTTTAAGCAACTTTGACTCCATCCATGCCTCATCTTATATAGGACTTTTCTTAGGCTTCTTGTCTTAGGGTCAATTTTGTTTCTTTTTCATATAATAAGTACATGTGCAAGCTTGAGGAGCTAGCATGTAAATACCTAGGAGGCTGTTATCCTGCACTTCATTTTCCCATTACACAAAATAAAACATACTGTTTGAACTGGGGGAGGGACACATGAATGTGGAGGCATAAGGGTAGCCATGGGGTCTGCAGTCAGAAACATCGCTCATGTGTGTTCCTGGCAATCCATCTTCTTTGACAGTACCACATTTCTCTTCTCATACTTCTGCTATTCTGAAGACAGAACAATCGTGGAAAAGAGAGGAAGTGGGGGTGAGGGTGAGGGCTGTGCTAATGTCTCACTCTGTTCTTTAGCTGGGGTGATGTACTCTCATGTTTCATAAGAGTCAAGCATTACTATCCCAAAGGAAAAACAATAGAAATCAAATAATGGGTCTGTACACCTGTCCTAGGGCCAAAGAATAAAGGAGCTTAACCAAGCATGAAGCACATGTGATATTACCTGGAAACACTAATATTAAATGAACTATTTTTATTATTTCTCAATGTAATTCTTATGTACATTTCTGGAGGCAAAAAAATATAGTTTTACTTGCAATCATGAAAAGCTAGTATTCTGGGCAGCTGAGTGGCCACCGACCTCAGCACTGAATGTCCCCTGTGCAGACTCCTCCTACCATGTCACTCCTTGTCCAAAAGAACCACTTAGTGTTCTCTGAAAGTCAAGGACCTTGCACGCATCCTGCCACCACCTATCACATGATGTTGGTGTTATGGTTGTCCCCGTCTTATGGGTGAAGACATAGTCTTAGGAATCATAGGTCATTTTACATTGTCACAGCTAATATCAAGCTTGTGCTTATCTGTTTATGAAATTCCTACTTCTGGGTCTTTAGATTTGGTGTCCTGAGAAGAAGGAGAGCAACCGTAGCTGTAATTTTCCACCTCTCTGTAACTATGTCCATATAATGGGATCTCACACATTTTCCTATTAAATAGTGACTTTTCTTCCCCACCCTCTGAGTCTGGACTGCCTTGTATCCTGCTTTGGCCAGAAAATGTTGCCAAAGTGATGCTATTGCCAGCTTCAAGTCCAGGCCTCAAGAGACCATGCAAACTTGCCAGGTAGTTCAGCAAGTAAACAACACCAGGCTACAGGGGGAGGAGAGACACAGGGCCTGGGAGCTCCATCATCCTGAATGCCAACAGTAGCCAAGTGAGCCCATTCTAGATCAGCTCCTACCAGCCCAGCCACATCAAGAAATCTAGTCCACATATCCAACCAGTGAAGTCTGGGCCAAACCACAAGAGCTACCATCCAGACCTCAAATCCCTAAAGCCAGTGAATGGTTATCATCTCAAGTCATTGGCTTAGGCGGGTGTTTGCTATGGGGGATTGCTGATAGCCCATCTGATGATTCATTATCCATACTGAAAGACTTCTGAAACAAGGCTATACTGATATGGTCTAACCAGCCGGGGATGGAGCTATGGGCAAGAGTGTTCACTCAGCATGAACAAAGCTCTAAGTTCAATCCCCAGTACCACAAACTATAAAACAACCAGACCATTAACAACAACAACAACAACAACAACAACAACAACAACAACAACCACAAGAACAAATAGTATAAGAGAATCTTCAAAAGACGCCTACCGCAGGCATTTCCCCTGGAATCCTGACTCCAACTCTGGGATCCGAGTGCTGAACACACCTCTGAGCAGAGGAGTGAGGCATTGAGAGTAGTCAGTTCTCTGTGCGGTGTGTGCCAATCTGACATGTAGCTGGGATGGACAAGAACTCCAGAAAACCCATGGGGCTGGGAGACCAGCTGCTTCCCAAGAGGAAGAAGAAAATAAGGTATGTAATAACTAAAATAGAAGAGGGGATGAAAGCAGTGATCTAAAGAACCTTTAGCACCTCTGGCGCTCATATTTTCCTGTATGTATTCCATCACCATCTTCTTTACCCATGAGAGCCAGGGACACTATGCATGGACTGGGACTAATTTAAAATTATTAACTTGTTCCATCCTCACACCATCTCCTGGGCCAGCATTGGCCCTTTTCATAACTGAGAAGACTGTGGCTTTGGAGGTCAAGGTCCTGAAGGAGAAAGTACATTTCCCATGATGGAACTTGTTGAGTTCAGCAACTAAGACAGGATTTTCCTCCCTTCCTCCCTTCCTATATCTTCCAGATGCTGACAGGACCTACTGGCATCAAAACTACCATAGATGTTTTAATTATGATGTCTTTTTACACTTGCCCTTGCCCCTTAAGATCACGTTCTGTCTTACCAACTTCGTGCATGTTCTAGGGTCCTCTTCATATATTCCCTACTCTGTTGAAGCACAGTGAGTAATTTGATAAAGGAACATTCTAGAATTGAAAGGTAGGGGAGACTATTGGATGCCTTGAATTAGATGGTTATTCTAGTAGAAAATGTTCTTTTAGGTCTAGGGTCATGACCTTCTTTATAAAATCAGTAACTTTTAGAGCCCAAAGATCTATATTAGGCTCATGAGTGACCTCAAACTTAGAATGGGTGGCTCCAGCCTCTCAGAAGAAGGAAAACTGAAGAGTAATACTGATGCAGAATCCTGGACTATAGACTATTCTCTCTGTCATGGTGGTGCTAGTAGCCAAAGCCAACTCTGAGACTCTGGCCTAAAGTATCTTTCTTCTTCCTTGCATGGCTTCCTTGATTTCATGGGTCCCAGGAGCAGAGAGCACTCACAGATCTTTCCTCTGTGCTGTGTAGGGTGTGGTACCCAATACGAGCCTAAGAACAATCCATTTATCTTAGCAAAAACATATGCTCTATCACTTGAGTCTTTACTCTCAGGGAAGACCTTTCAGCCTAATGCTACTGAGTCATGGAACATTCTCTTTCAACAAGCAACTGCCAAATTATTTTGAAATATTAAAAAATATCATACATGAGCCCATAAAACAAAGTGTTGTTTTGAGAATTCTGGCACCAAGAGACTTAGGAAAACATACTGCTCATATTTTCCTCACTAAGTGTTTTTGTTTTCAGAGATGAGTTTCATTCCACCTTTAAAAAATGAAGGGTATTTTATTCTCTCTTCCTTTCTGCAAAATTCCAGGTAGAGAAGCTCTCATCCCTAAGACACTGAGTGTTGGTTGAGGCTGTCTTTCTAGCTCTCCCACTGAGAACTGGGACATTCGACTTTTTAAAACTTTCTGGGATCTAGATCATCCTCTTTAACAAAGGGAAGAAATTGAAATGGATGATTTCTAAAGTCCCTTTAATGCCAACATTCTTCTGAAGAATTTACAAGGAACATTCCTGAGCTAGTCCTGTGATCTCTAAGGTTAAAAGAAGGTTTGAAGTGGGGAGCGATTTCAGCAATGCTCTCAAGGGTTCTGGGGGTGGGGAGAGTCATTTACATATTTAACAGTATGTGTGAATATAGAACTACTGACCAAGGCTTCAGGAGACAATGTATATCACATTTCAAAGGAGGTGCTAGGTAGACCATACCATGAAGTTCAAAGTAGATGATCAAAAGCTGGTTAGATGTCTTACCCGCATGCAAGCTATCTAAAGGGCTGGCTGACAGGAGAGGGCAAGTTTGAATATGTATTTTTGGGAAATGCAGTGTTGAACCGTGAGACCTTTTCACTCACAAAGAGACAAGAAAGGAGGTGTCTGCTTCTCATCCAAAGTCCAGTGGTGACGAGAGTCCATAGCAGGGCCACCCAGAAAAGTTTGTGAATGTTCTCTGTAGAATAGGCCAGGGATTGGGTGGTGATGGTGATGGCCTTTTGTGGAGTCAGTGTCTTCTTCAACTAATCAAAGATAAAGGACAAGGTGACCAAGCTGTACACGGATAAAACAGAGTGAAGCTGGGGGTGAGTGGGAAGAGAGATTGAGTTTCTTTTTAATTCTAGAGTTTCTATGGACAAAGATGTGTGAGTGAGGAGGGTTTTTTTTTTTTTGGTGGTCAAAGTGAGTGTTAGGCCTAAGGGAAATCTATTGAGGACTCAGCTCCTGTTCAAGATGGTACCAGGAGGGTAGAGATGCAGGGGTTGGGGAAGAGGAGATGGAAAATTGAGGGGCATCAGGGCAGTCGAGAAAGACCTCCAACAATGGGGCCAGGTTGAGTGGGTCTGTGAAGATTAGCATGTTAGGCTCTTCTTACATGTCATCATGTGTTTTAAACAACTGTTTCCATGCAGATCTTTTCCTATAAAATGTCCCTTGGTAAGTCTCCAGAATCAATTTATATGTCAGTTGTCTATCAAGAGCAGAACCACAGCCCTTTCATAAAGAATTTTTCTTCCATAGTCTTAACAAAGAATGACCTAAACAAAACATCTAGCTTCAGCAAATCATGGGGTTTAGAGGCTGTGCACTGGTAGTTTCTATTTCTGTAGGCTGATAACACCACTGCCTTGTGGGTAATGTTAACAGCTAACTTGGTTATGTTTCAGGACCTAAAGGCTGGTTAGGATGAAAATACTGACTTGGGACATCAGGGATGATTAGGAGCATCTCTGTCTTCATATCACGTTCATCTCTTCTGCTGCCTCAGCATTTAAGTTGTATTTTTCTAATCTCTGCATGTATACACCACAAATGGTAACCATTTGAGATATGCTTTGTCCAGAACTATTTTACCAGGTTAATTTGACCTAGATTTGTCTAGTCTCTCTCCTCTCTCTCTCTCTCTCTCTCTCTCTCTCTCTCTCTCTCTCTCTCCCTCTCTTTTCTTGATTATCTGGAGACACCTTCTAGTCATCAATTTAGAAACACCAGACCAGATTATGAAAGGAACAAGAAGACACCCTGAAAGACCTCTATGTACTGCCAGAAAACACAAAAATGTTTTTCACTCTGTCAGGCTCAACTCTCCCTCAGCACTTATTCCTGTATCTGCAACTCTTCACCCTGTTTGGGGCGACTGTCCACTCTTTTCTGTTCACTGAGTCAAGCCCTTGTTTCAAGCCAACAGTTATTTCTCTGATGCTGGCTTTTCCATGGAACCAGTTTGCATGTCTGGTCAGTAATACAGCTGTGGGTGAGCCAAGTTACCAGCTCAAAAAAGATTGCTGTGCTAGTGTCACTTTCCTCACTATTGTGACAAAATGCCTGACAAAAGCAATTTAAGGAAGAATGGAGTTTGTACTGGCTCACACGTCAAAGGTACAGTTCTTCATGTTAGGTAAGCTATGGTGGCAAGAGGCAGCTGATCACATTACATCCTCAGTCAAAAGGAGAGAGAGAGAGAGAGAGAGAGAGGGGGGGGGGAGGGAGGAGAGAGAGATGAATCCTAGTGCACAGCTGGCTTTCTCCTTTTTAGTAAGGATCCTAGACAAAGGAATGGTGCCACTCAAAGTTAGGGTGCTTTCTCCATCTCAATTGGCTCAGTTGAGAAATTCCCTGATAAATATGCTCAGAGGGCTGTCACCTAAATAATTGTAGATCCTGTCAAATTCCTCTCCTTGCCTTCATTCTCCTCATGTTTCCAATCCTGAGAGTCTCAGACACTGTGGGGGAAAGTTCTTGAGGGAAGAAAGAGCCCAACCAATGGGGCCTTTTCCTAACCTTGTGCTGTACACACTGTATGCTGTTGGGGTGGGGAAGCCAAGGACTCGAAAGCAAGATCAGAATCTTACTTCTTAAATAGTTATATATGCATAAATTAAAGAAATATGTCTGTGGTAGTGACAAACTGACAAACTGAGTGGAGTGTTTTGTTACCAAAGAAAACTAGTTCCCAAGATAAGCTTAAAGAGTGAGGGGAAAATGAAATTGGTTTGTGATTGTATCTAGAATGTTCTGCTCTGAAGAGTTCTGAGAAAGAGATTTGTTTACCACAGCCTGGATTTTTCTAAACTTATTTTCCTACAAAATTCTTTATTTTTCCATACACGGCCACATAATATGCTACTGAAGAGAGAACACTTTGGAATGTCTTAGGTGCACGTTGTTTGATTGTTTAGATATTTAAATGAATATAAAGAGGGTTATTATTTTGATTTTTGATCCAAAGGTCAAAATAGCACATACTATATAAACTGTAAGTTTCCTGTCATTATATCATGCAATCTGTAGTATTTTAGTTAACATTTATGTGTTTATTTATACATGTAACTTCTTAAACACTTATTCTGGAATTAACAGTGAAATATTTAAAATTTCAAGGGAAAATGAACCCTGATTGCCAAAGTCCTGGTTTCAATTTTCAATATTTTGATAAAGGGTCACATTATGCATTTCAGTTTCTAATTTAGGAATTGTCATCGAGATATCTAGAGAACTCTGAAAACTGTTCATTTTAACACCTGAAGTATTAATTTTTATGCCTATGTTCAGACATTCTGCTTCAAGTCATTTATGCCTCTTAAATATTTCCCCTACTCCAAACTAACATTTATTCAGTTTTAGTATCAGAAGTGAAGTATTCTTGTTATTCTTAAAAAAAAAAATGATGATGTGACTGAGACAGTTTCCATTAGAGATCATCCTTGTTAGGACCTTTCACATGTTAGCAGGGTGATGGCCCAGAGCCATGTTATTTCAGATGTGCTCTGTGGAGCCACAGCATGCGGAAGCTTTAGTCTTGTTGTAAATAAAAGATAATCAATTCCTTTCTAGATCTAATGACTTAGAAGCCATTACTGTTTAAGGTGGTCATATTTACTGAGTGGCTTTTTGTACATGTGTTTAGACACACCTGTGGCTTCCAGCCCTGTCCCATCATATGGAAAGAAGAGCATCCTGGGTTCAGTCTAGGCAGCATTATTTTCATAGGTCGAGTGTATTCTTAGTTCATCCCAACACTCTGAAAATTCTGTCTCCAACAGAGAGGTTCCCCCTCCCTCCCTCTTACCCTCCTTTCCTCTCTTCTTCTTTATCACCTCATTTCTTTTTTTCTTTTCTTCTTCCTCCTGCCTCTTCTTCCTTTGAAACTTTTATTATTAACATAGGATATCTAGAGTGTTCCTATAAGGGCCAGATTCTTTGTGTTTCTTTGGTAACCACAAAATTATTAGCAAAACCTGTTAGGCTAAATTCCTTTTTGTTGAAGATTGACCTATGTCCTCAATCCAAACAGCGAACTCCTAATTTACTCACCTCTGCCAGATTCAGAAAGACAAGTAGTGAATATTTCACCACCACCACCACCCCACCCTTGAGGTTTAGGATTCTGAGATAGTCAAGCAAATAGATTAATTAGAGTTTTATCTATGTGTCAAGTGAGGTGGGAGGTGGAAAATGGAATATTCCTAAAGGAGAGATGAAAACAAGTAGACTACTGCTTTGGTGAGGATGAAGTAGATGGATTTTGTTTATTCCTTCCAATAAGGAGTCCCTAAAAGTTTTAGGCATTATATTAAAAAAAAATTAAAACTCTGCGTTACAGGGGAAAACAGAAATACAAAAGACAGAAGCCATGGGCTCCCTGAGTTTTCCTTCAGTTTCTTATGTCTAAAGTTGGAAGCTGAACATGTTTTCAATGGAGACACATCATTCAGCAATGATAAAAAATGTCCCAGCAAAGCCAAACTTCTACCCAAGGGCATGCTGGAAGATAGAACTTCCAGAAACCATCTTAGCCAATTGCCTTGGATAAACTGTGGCCCCTGCCAACTGTAGCAGTGGCTGGGTCATCTATTACTGTGTTGCAACAGACATAAAATCCCACCTGGGCTTATGTCAGGGAAAACTGAGTAAGACGCTGCGACTTACTTTCCTTCTCATCAGTGAGCAAAGAACTGGCTACCCACCGTGGTGTCTGTGGATGGCATCTGGAATGCCAGTACCTCTCACCTCATTACTAACAGCTAGACACCTCTCTCTACTCACCAGGGTCATGAGAAGAAAGCTTGTGGGGAGAAGGACAAAATGCTCCTTGAAAGAGACATCATGGAACCCAGACTTCTGCATCCTAAACCCCCCCCCCCCACACAAAGAACATGTCTCCTTCCATGCCTGAAGAGTGTCAGAAAGAGGAGCTAAGAGTCATATATAAACAAGATCTAGGGTTTATCAGCATAATTATGATAGCGCACAGATTTCAATCAAACACCATTCATCATACCAGGAACCACACAGTCCCGGCTGAGAAAAAGAACCTAGAGATGCCAACTGTAGATGACATGAGGACGAAAGAGGTATTAGAGCTAGCACGTGACTCACAAGAGAGATAAAGATGTACTGCAACAAAGCTTCAGTAAGATATTCACATTGGGCTGGAGACTAAGGAAATCTTAGCAGGTAAAGTTGAAATGGTAGCAAAGGAAAAGAAGATTTAATAAGAATCAAAGAAAGTGAGAGAGAGAGAGAGAGAGAGAGAGAGAGAGAGAGAGAGAGAGAGAGAGAGAGAGAGAGAGAAGAGAAGATAAAGGAAACAGAATCGTGTAAACACTCCAGGCTGATGAGCTCTAGAAACAGGAAGGAAGGAGCAAAGTGCAGATCACCGAGCTCAGAGACAGAAATTAATTTGTCTGAACTTCCCAGAGAAAGTAGACAGAGAAAACAAATAAAAACATATGAACAAGATTCCAAATACTGAGAATACTGGAGTAAAACACAGGAGAGGCACATAAAACAATGGACATAGGGAATGGCTTTCAGGACAGGACTCCAGTAAGTCACGAATACCATCAGATGTTGTAATAATAAAGGAAAAAAACCCACCAGATCACTCTTGAGATGACCCCAGATACTCAGAGACTCCGGGTGCCCTAAAGTTGTGCAAGTAAGTGGTAGAGAAATGGAAGAGAAAGAAAAACAGAAGGGTGTGGGCACAGTGGACACAGGCAGAACTGGAGACTCGACGGTAGTGAGGAACAGCCTGATGTGAATAGCTGGTGGTGCCATCTGGGACCATGGTGGGGTCCTGATCTGGGCTGCCACTGGGGGCCACATCTGCATCCATGGCCCTGTAGTTGCTGGAGTCTGCTATCACCAAAGGCCAGATGGATGTCCTTGGTCTTGGCTACTGCTCAGGGATATGTTAAAGTCTGAGAGCTGTTCGGCGTTGTCCCCCATCACCTGGGCATCCTGGGAGAGCTGGCCCCGGGAACACAAGAGCTGACCCCACCCGTAGATAGCTGCAGTACTTGGGAGAGTAAGTCCCCTACAATGTGGATGAACAGGTCTGAGGATGAACGAGCTGATCCTACCTCTCATCTCCCACGTGGTGGCATGAATGAGAGAGAGAGATACCCTCCTCCTCTCCCTTATCTCTCACATGATTTATGGCCATTGGGAGAGCTAGCCCCAGGGTCACGAGAGTGGGAAAACTGGCCATGTTCCTGACTTGCTGCAATACTTGGGAGAGCAGGCCTGGTACCTCACCTGGGCAGCAGGGTGGAGCTGGAGCTGGTTGTGAGGTTGATGGTAAGCTGGCCTGAGGGAGTGAGAGTGGGAGAGCCAGTGGACTGACCAGCTCAGATACTGCTCAGGCTCAGGGCCAGGGTTTTGAATGGGCCCACCCAACATCTACCTTATTAATGAACTACTGGAAGGCACAAAGGGGCCAATTTTACAGATCCAAAGCTGTAGGATCTCCATGACATAGGACAACAGCAGGATGACCCATTGAGGTTCCTGCTGAAGCAGCAGAGACCAGAGGCCTCATACCAGACCAATGAGTTATTGCTATGAAAATTTGCAGACAAAAGGGTATACTGTGGGGCACACTGTGCCACACTACACCTTCCACAACAAGATTATTTTCTGTTTGGGGAGAGGTTGCAAGGGTAGAGGGCAGGTATGAGGGGAGGAGAAATGAGTAGGACTGGGTGCATGATGTGCCACTCACAAAGAACCAATAAACAAACAAACAAACAAAACAAAACAAAAAGAAAGAAAGAAATCTGTAAGGCTATATAAGATTAAATTCAAAAACAGAAATCCCAAGAATAAATAGATAAATGAAGCAAAAGACACCTTTCAAAAGAATAAATGCAATTGCCAAAAATTCATGAAAAGTTCTCTAACATCTGTAGCCATTGGGAAAATGCACACCAAAACCACACTGAGACTCTGCTACACTCTAGTCAGAGTAGCCACCATTAAAAAATTATCAATAAAAAGAATTGGTAAGGAAGTGGGAGAAACAGGAACCCTTTTATATTGCTGATGGGGATATAGTTGAAATCAGTGTGGAGTTTTCTCAATAATTAGGAATGGAAGTATAACATGACCCAACAATGCTAAGAAAAATTTCAGTGAGCAAGCATTCCTAAACAGCCATATTATGTAGCACTATGGACAACAACTGAGTCAAGAAACCAGCCTGGTGGTTGTCAGAAGATAAATTAGAAATGAAATAGCACACACACACATGCATACACACATATACATACATAAACATATACACTCATATACAAATGCACACACATAGATATACACACAAACACACACGTATACAAACATATACACACATACAGGAGTCATGTATTCTGTAGGAACATGGATGGAATTGGGGAATTCATCAAGAAAAGTAAAATAAGCCAAATCTCCAAAGGCCTGTGTCATGTTTCCTCTATGTTGTGGAACTAATGCGTGTGAGAAAAACAAGGACATGAAAATGTAAGAGGACCAGGACGGAGACCCAGGGAGAAGTGAGGGCAAGTGTAGAGAGTGGGGCTGAACACACTCAAAGCATCTTATATTAGGATATGACCTTTTCATGATGAAATTCATTCTTTTGTATAATTAATATGGCTAATAAAAAGAATGATAGTCAACAACTTAAAAAGGATAAAAATTCGAGAATTACTCCAGAAAAACTGAGCAAGTGAAAAGAAGAAATCCTTGCAAATGACCATTGGCTGTAATGAGAGAGGGAGCATCACTACAGACCCCCGTGGCACCAGAGGGATGAGAGCCCGTTGCAAGCCACGTGGATGTAGATGTGACAACACTGGACAAAGCCCGGTGCTTGTCTGTCATTAGATAATCCGACTGGCCCTGTCAACGTGAAGGAAACAACATTTGTTGATATGTTATTTTAAAACACGAAGCTCTAGGTGCAGATGGTTTCACTTGCAAACTCCATTAAGCCGTAAAGAAGAATTAACACTAAATCTACACAATCTGTTCCGGAAAATAGAAAAGAAGGAAAAGCTCCACAGTCCATTTTACAATGTGAGGACTATGCTGGTGCCCAAAGCAGCAAAAACAACACAAAATTAGGAAACAATATGGGAATAGCCCTTGGGAATACACAAACATTTTCCCCGGTTGTGTGAGTGTGGGCATGTATGTGGCACAGCACATGTGTGGCGGTGAGAGCAAACACTCAGGTGTTGGTTCTTAACCTTGTACTTTGTTTAAGACAAGGTCTCCTGTAGTTTGCCCTCTGACCTGTGAGTTTGCAGGGATCCTGCTGCTGCCACAACCTCCCATCCCACTGTAGGAGCACTTGTTCACAGATGGCAACGTTCACGGTTGGATGTGTGAACTCAGGTTATCAAGCCACCACAGTCAGTGAGTTAACAACTGGGATAACTCTGCAGCGTCTACACGCAGAAATTCACATCAAAATAGTCTCAAATTCACTATTCCAGCTATACATAAAGTTATTGTATATCATTACCTACTAGGATTTATTGCAAGGATGCAAGCTGGTTCAGCGTGAGTCTATGTAGTAAACCGTATTGGCATGCTAAAAAAGAAATACGGTGTGATCCAATCAACTTGTATAGACTGCACATTGGACTAAATTCAACACTTCGGATAAATTCTTTTCTAAAAGTAGAAAGGGTCTTCTTCAACAAACAAACAAAAGCTTGAAGCTATCAACAGACTTGACGGTAAAAGCTTTCATGCTTTCTCCTCAGGACCAAGAACATAAAAGGGAAGGAGAAATCAAGCCGCTGTTCAATTAGAAGCTCCACTCCTACTGACTAGCATTTGTGCTGCTGGAATGGTACTTTAGAGAAGAAAGGTAATGATCAATTTCACTGACTTACAAACCCTTCCACACACAACAGCAACCTGGTGGCAAAATAGTTTAGTGAAATAGTGGCACACATGTTTTGGGAGTAACCAACTACCTTTTGATTGGATGAGATGAGATGGTCTACACTCTAAGATGAGACCAATACATGATATTGCTCAAATTGCCAAGAAACTCAGACTAGATAGGCCATGGGCCTAGGGGAAAACCTACTAGTATTATTCCGCCATGGGGTCATATTAATAGAATGATTCCTAATGATATATTGTTAGGCCTATATATGAGCCGAGAATTGATCAACCCTTCAGAGAAGCTTCTTCTTGCAGCAGATGGTAATTGACACAGATACCCACAACTGGAAAATGTGCAGAGAATGATAAACCTTGCAAAACTCAATTCTAAATGGGATGCCTTTAGCAAATCCTTCCCATTAAGGTCCAGTGTTCTATAAGAAGGAGGAGACAAAATGATTCTAAGAGCCCTTGGTGAAGGATGACTCCAGTGTCTGCCAGACACAGAAGAATGGATATGAACTCACAGAGACTCTGGCAGTGCTCGCAAGATCTGAAACCAGACAAAATCCCAGCACTAAGGAGGGGGAGGGACACAAAGTTATAAACTTTCCTAAGAAACTATGTGCTATTTATGTCAGTTTTTAAATGGAGTGTGTCATTCCTGTACCCATAGCATACCAGAACAGGCCCCATGCTCAGGAGGAGTTGGCCAATACTGAATATATGTGTGTGTGTGTTACTTCTTCTATTTTGGTGTTTTTTTGTCATACTGATTTTATTTTATTTTTAATTATCTGTTTTGATTTTTCCTATTTTGTGTGTGTGTGTGTGTGTGTGTGTGTGTGTGTGTGTGTGTGTGAGAGAGAGAGAGAGAGAGAGAGAGAGAGAGAGAGAGAGAGAGAGAGAGAGAGAGAGAGAGAGAACAAGAATAAAGTTGGACAAAGTGGTAGAAATGAAATGAGTCATGGGAGGGCAAAGATTACGATAAATTTGTTGTATGAAATACATTTATGAACAAAATGAAAGATAAAAAAGCTAGAAGGTGTCTGAGCACACCCCTATTATTAAACATAGTGTTTGAAGTTCTAGCCAATTTAATAAGGCAAGAAATGAAAATAAAGTCACATAGAGACGAGAAGGAGAACTAAAACTATCTATACATATGGATGTATAACATGACTTTTAATATAAGCAATTTAAGCAAATTATAGAACATCTCCTAATGAAAATGTTTGCCAAGGCCCAATCATAGAAGATTCACATAAAAACCCCAATCTGTGCATTAGCATTGGACATGTTGGTATGAAAGCAAAAACACAATGTAATTTACAAGCATTACAAAACATAAAAAGACATGCTTAGCTATAAGTTCAAGAAAACAAGTATAAGACTTCTATGCTAAAAGCTGAAAACTCTGATGGTAAAAGCATCAAGGAAGATTTAAATAAATAGGTAGACAAAGTGTTCATAGATGGGATGAGTCAGCGTATTCACTAACTAGGGGACCTCTAATCTCCTGTGCAGGATTTAACAGTATTATCATCATTTAAATAAACATGGAGAAAAACTGTTCATGGATGGGATGAATCAACATGTTCAAAAACTCAACGCCCTCTCATCTCATGTATGGGTTTAATTGTATTGCTACAAAGATCCTCCCCTAAAAATCAAAAGTGTAGACAAGATTTATCCTATATTTATATGGTAAGGCAAACTATAATAAAGTGATTTGAGAGAGGGGGTGGGAATAAAATATAGGGATAAGATTTCTTAACCATAAGACAGCAATCGAGACTGTGTTGCCAAAAGGATGGATACATAGAATTATGGAACAACAGAAAGTAATGGAAGAGAGTAACATCCGCATAGACCTGCTGCACTATTTTGATCATAGTCTGGAAGCAAAGCAATGCAGGAAAGTACCTTTCAGCCAATACAGAGACAAGGCAAAAAAAGCATCCTAGGTAGGAAAGTTGAACTTGGACCACAATTTCACATTTTATGCAAGACTTTAACTGAAATAGATTTTAGTCTTAAATTAAAAAAACACATAAAACTAAAACTTTTAGAAAAAAATGTTGCTCAAATCTTTTAGAGAAAAGGTTATGGTAAGAGTTCATAAACATGACACCTAAATTACAAGTCATAAATAAAATTGAACAGTTGGACTTGGTAAAAATTAAGATTTTTTAAAAATGAGTGTACAGTTAAGGGAGCAAGAAGCAAGCTACACACTAAGAAGAAACATTTGCAAAGCTCATATCTGAAGAGGAACCAGTGTCAAGATGTACACAGTTCTCTACATTGAATGGCGAAAGCCTCCAGTTAAAGATGGATGGTACCGTGAAGAGGCATTTTGCAGAGGATGTACAGATGGCACAGTGGCATGTGGAAAGATACTCAACAGCTTTACACGAGACAACAATACAGATTGTAATGAGCCATTACAACACACCTTTTAGGCTGGCTACTCCTGTCCCTGTGACAACTCTTTTTATAACATTATGAAAATGTGATCAGGTACAGAAAAGTCACAAGAAAGAAGAAAATGAAGAACTGAACAACCCAAACAGAACAAACATTAGTCACAACACCAAATACTGACAAGGATACAGGGGAAATGGATCAGGCGGCATTGCTCATGGGATGCAAACAGAATAGGTACTCTGCAAAATTACTGTAATGGCCAGCAGCAACATTGTGTGCATGAGATCTAGTTTTCCTGCAAAGACCTATGTACATATGAGCCACACTAGCCTCAAATAGGAAATAATATGCATATTATTTGATGAGTCAAAAGTATACATAAACTGTATTTATATTGTCAAATGCTACTCAGAAATAAAAGAATGAAATATGTGTGTGTGTGTGTGTGTGTGTGTGTGTGTGTGTGTGTGTGTGTGTGTGTAAGTTTTAAAGTGAATTTTTAAAAAATTTAAAAAAGTGAATTTTAAAGTTTACTTTCTGTTTCCATTAATGTGACATTATGAAATAGAAAACTGTAGAGAAGATCAGAAAAGTTATTGCCATGGATTGTTAGGGGTGGGGAGCAGAAATGGAGTGAATGAAGTCAGGAAAAAAGCCATGATGGGTCCTGCCACGATGGCAGTGTTCTTTGTCTTGATTCTATGTCCACATCAGGGTGATGGCACTGTGTTGTAACTTTGTAAGATGTTTCCAGCTGAAGTGTTGTCTTACTTCTTATAACCACATGGGACTCCATAGTCATCTGAATAAAAAATTCAGTTGGAAAATGAAGAGTAGCATTATTTCCTCAGGGATAGAGACACTTATTAGTTGATTTTTGGTAAAATGAAATGTAGAGTTAAATATAAGTATAGACAATTCTGTTTTTCTTGAATGGAATGAAGTAGATAGGATAGACTAATAAAAATTTATCATTTTATTCATTTGTTGATATGACCAATTAGCTGAATCTTTTATATATTACACACTCACTGATTTTTCTTTTCTTCAAATAGAAATTATTTATGATATTACAATAAGCCCCAGTAACAGTGGAATCAAGAGGTGGCATGGCATGGACTCTGTTTTAGAAAGATCAAAGGTATTCATTTATGTATTCCATCAACCAGTTTACACTGTACAATCAACCTCTCACCCAACCAAGCTAAGACTATGTAAAGGATCTGTCAAAGCATGTATTTAATGAGATTGGATTTTGAATACTCACAGTATAAACTTCAAGCTTATGATCCCATAACTTCAGGCTCCATCATGGCTCCATCCTTTCTTTCTGCCCCCTGCTAGCTCAGGTTTGTGACACTTTTCATTATTCCTGCATGTGTTCTTGTTGCTTCATCTGTATTCTTTCTCAACTTGCAAAGCCAGTGGCCCCTCTCTCTGTGTCTTTTGATGACTTCCATTTACTATGCAGAAGAATGTGCTCTGTTCTCACAGAACAAACATGCACATATTGAGGTTCTGATCACATGCCAGCAGAATGCTGCTAGGATGTTCAGTGATCCAATGCATATGGATTGAAGTCTTTCTTTTCCACTTAGTGGTTGTGACAACTCTGAGAAGCCTGCTAGCTCCTCAGATCTCTCTCTTCTATTGACCTATAGATGCAAATTGGCTCTTGTCATAATAATGATGTGAGTTAAGAAAAATAACACCCAGCGTGTGTCAGAACTCTATCTGGAATGTAAGTAGAGTGAAGATATGTTAGCTCTTATGTGTTATGGGAAACTTTATTTGAGGTATCCATCTTCTTCATTCAGTATTTGATGTAGGGGCTATTCATATTGTGACCATCAAACAGAAGCAACAGTATTGTTACCAATAATGTCATGGTTGCCACCAGCATACTACTTGCTGGTACACTGTCAATGAGAAGTGTATGTGGAAGTAGCTTGTGTGATTACTAGCTTCTGCATCCATGTGTCTATTCTGATTAGGCCATGGTAATTAGTATTCACTGAATTCTGGTGTTATTGTCACCAGATCCTCTCAGACCAAGGATCTCCTTATGGTCAGTGCGAGAGGGAGGAGGAAGGCTAGAGTGTTTTGGTTATTATGTGTAGATAAACTCTAAGATTTTTTTAGGAGTTAGTAGACCTCTGTTTGAGCAAGGATCACTTCCTCGTTGATGGTATAAGCTGCTTTGTGAGATAGCTCAGAACAGGGAAACATGGGACTAGAGGATATCCCTATGATTTATTTTTCCAAGATAGAAGCTGTAGAGAGGTTTTTATAGTATGTAACTATCATTGTAGATAACACCATGAACACATGTAAAAGTACAAACTGGTCTAGGATCATGTAGATCTTTTTCTCCCACTCTGCTCCACTGGCCTGCCTTGCTGCCCTTAGATATACCTTTGATCTTTGCATTCACTATTATAAGCTCTTGGCATATTCTTCTGCCACATGTGTATTTGGAAAACTTTATTATTTTATCCCTCAAGTCTTTATTTAAGTCTTATCTTCTTACCTATACCAACCATATTTCTTAGCCTTCCTCTCAGTGTTCTAGTTTTCTTTCTTCTTTTCTATTTTGCTCAGCTCACTTCTAGAGTAGCATATACATTACTTGACTTGATGCTCATATGCAGAGCTTGATTTCTGTCTCCATTATTAGACAGAAGCCCCACTGCAGAGGCTGTATTCGTTTTGTCCCTTGCCATATGCTAAGTGCGTGGAACAGTGCATCTCACCAAGATGTGCTCAATTATTGTGTGAGAATATATAAATCAGATGGGGTTTTGGCAGTAAACTTCTTAGGATTAAGCAATAGCATTTGCTTGGAAATCCTCCAAGCCAAGAATAGATGCAGCCCAGGGAACTAAGAGGCTTTGCACGTGGGGACATATGGGTATATTAGTGTGTGCTTTGTTTTCCTAAGACTGTAATGATGAAGCACAACACACCTAGGACTGTAAGGCTGAAGCACCACAAAACAAATTGTTCGCACAACACAAATGTATCAGGTCACAATTCTGGAGACCAGAAGTTCAGACAGAGGTGAGAGCAGGGTAGGTATCTTTGGAACATCTTGAGGGAGAACCTGTTCCAGCTTCTTGCTTCTGCAGGTTTTTGACATCTTTGTCATTCTTTGGACTTCACTACACCTCTCCAGATCCCTCCTTTCATCCTCTAGTGGTTTCCTGTTTGTGTAGTTGGTTCAAATTTCCTCTTATTATAAGAATACCAGTAGGATTAACTGGGTGTGGTGGCACACATCATTACTCCGAGCACTCTGGAGGCAGAGGCAGACAGATCTCTGAGTTGGAGGCCAGCCTGGTCTACAAAGTAAGGTCCAGGACAGCCAAAGCTAAAAGGAAACCGTGCCTTGAAAAAAAAAAAGACTGGGTGGTGGTGGGGCATGCCTTTTATCCTAGCTCTTGAGAGGCAGGGGCTGGTGGGTCTCTGTGAGTTGGAGGACAGCCTGGTCTGCAAAGTGAGTTCCTGGATAGCCAGGGTACACACAGAGAAACTCTGTCTAGATAAAAACAACCAAATACCTCCCAAAACCCAAACCAACCAACCAACCAAAAAACAAAACAAAACAAAACAAAAAACCCCACCACAACCCCCAAACAACCAACTCCCTAAGACCCCCAAACAAACAAGCAAACAAAGTATACCAGTGGGATTAGATGCCCACCGTACGTCCTTATGATTTAATCTTAACTATGTCTTCAGTGATTTTGTTTATAAGTAAGGCCACATTTGAAGTGCTGGAGGTTAGTGCTGGCTGAAACTTGAGAATTTATGTGGGACACAATTGACCCCTAAGACCATACAACTAAGAGTTTGATTGTAAAATCGTTCCTACATGCTAAACAAAACCAATCCAATCCTCCAACAGTGTAAAAGCAAAAACTAAAACCCAGAGACGTTGAGCAGTAGTGTGGACTGAGAATATGTGCCCAGAATTGTAACTTCACTATTATAAACAATGTGATTTAGAATCACATTATGAACTTCGATTTTTCTCAGGGGTATGACAATGACAATCCATGCTTGGTGTTACCAAACAGGGGGCAGAGGTTGAAACAGTTAATTTTCATTGCCAACCTGATTAGACTTAGAATAATCTTGAAAATACATATCCGAGTGTGTCTATGATGGCCTTTCCAGAGAAACTTTACTGTAGAGGGAAAATCCATACTGCATGTAGGTGGCAGCATTTCATGGGCTAGGGGTGTTAGATAGACAAAAAAAAAAAAAAAGTTGAATTATTCAAGTTGAGCACCAGCACTGTGTTCCTTGACTGTAGACACAAGACCAGCCCATACATGCTTGACCCTCACAGAGAGGGCTGCTTCTGTTGTCTCATATTCCCCAACATTGTGGTCTCTAGCCACACTGAACAAAAAGAACCCGTTCCCTCCTTAAGATGCTTTTTTTTTTTTTTTGCGTATTTTGTCAGAGCAACAACAACATAATAGAAATAACTGATACAGAAGTTAAATGGGAACTTAACTGTTATAGTAAAGGCTAAAGGGTAAAACATGGTAGGTCACATAATAGCTGTCAAACCAACAGTAATAGATATCTTTGGAGCCTGAGATAAAGTGTGTAGTTATTTCTTCATGTGCAGAATTGTTCTGGACACCCTGTTCTTCAGGCTTTCACAGCAGGAATAGAGAAAGAGAGGCACCATTTAATTTCAGACCACAATATACTGGCATGAGACTCAGGAAGTCCAGATAACTATGTGCTTAATTACTAGAGAGAAAAATGCCTTTACTCAGTTTACATTGGCAAAATTCTTGGCAATACAATTTTTTTTTTCAGCTTAGGAACTTGAAACCCTGGTGGAATAGGCAAACGTCTTACAGATGGGGTGATTGCTAAAGGTTACTTTGAACACTGGAAAATTCTGTGGTCAGACTCAAAGCCGCTGAAAGATAATTTTACAAATAACTCACAAGGTGGGGCTTGCACCCAGACTCTTCACCTACTCACTGTGTTAATGGCAAGGGGTGGAGGAAATGTCAACTGAATGAACTTCCGGATTTGTAGCCTTCATCTCTTTATTTTGGAGGGGAATACACCTCTTTGTGAACAGCTGGTGGGAGCATTGCTAGGTTAGTTTCATAGTGATCACACAGGACTTACTCAAAATATGCATGGATGCTATGAGCCTGAAATGCCACTCAGGGTAGAGACCTAGGAAAGCCTCCCTCTAATTAATGTGCTTTGGGACAAGTGCAGGTATGGTGACTGGAAACAGAAAAGTAGAGTTAGCCAAGTTGTCTAGCACTGGAGAAATGAAAAAATGAAAAGACCACGGTGTGTAGAAGGGTATAGCAGGCAGCAGAGATGAACTGGTGAGGTAGTTCTCAATGTATGACAGTAGAAGCATCGTCATCACCTCAGATAAACTAATCAAGTTCGTGGTCCCTACTCCAATGTAGTGAATCAGAAGAGCTGGCACTGGTGCCCGGGAATGTGTTTTTCAAATAAGCTCTTTAAGGAGATTCTGGTGGATGGTCAACTTTGAAGGCTAGTAGGCAAGACATTCATCGGGGCAGACGTTAAAATACAGCTAAGAAAATTTTGCTTCCCACTGAATCTCTGGCAATGTCTGGAACAAATTTGATTGTCAAACGTATAGGCAGGGGTGCTGAAACCTAATGATGCAATGCAGGGGTCCTACTGTTAATGCACAGGGCAGCTACACACAGCCTAGAACTGATGAAGTCAAATCACCCATGGAACTGACATGGAGGGGCACCAGTGCATTGTCTTCACCAAACTCTGTCTCTCCCAAACTTAGTTGACTCTAAACAATGCACGCCTAGCGTGGCTCCTTAATGAACCATGCTCCAGTTGAATTAGGGAGAATAAACACCAAGTTAGTGATATTTTACACTAAAGTGTGTTGGTCCCAGTGCTGAGAAGTAACCTAGCACAGTTCTTAAACCATGCTCAGACCTAACCTGAGTCCAGGCAGTGATGGGTTTTTATAGGCATGGTGATTACTGGTCTACACTTTCCTCTTTTCTGACTCAGTACTGTGCATATGTATATGTGATGCCTTTCTCTTCTTCATGCATTCTAAACAGATGCAGATTTTTGTCACTACCCAACAATTAATTATTCTGGGAAATAAGTTTTCTTCCATGAACTTTAGCCCATATACATATCATACATGATAATTTCCATTGGTTTCATTGGTTCCATCGTATCTTATGTGTATACTCAGATATTTGGATCAATGCTAATTGATCATAACTTCCTGCTATTCTGAACTGGTCTTTTTGTGTCCCATTTGACAATTACTTCTTATACTCTAACTACTCTGGGGCCATATGTGTTTGTGTTCGCCTGGTGTCGGTGTCCTGATTTGCTTGTGATGTTGATTAAGCTTTCGATCTGTAAATACAATGCTATTCTTTTGAAAAATGTTAGTTTATTTGTAATTGCCTGTCCATATTACCTTTTTACTCACAACATTTACTTGATCAGATTGCATTCAACATTTAGTGTATAGTTCTTACAACCAGGGAAGAGTTGAATCAGTAAGAAATGAAAACTGTGTGTTGGAAAACTTCCCACGGCCAGTAAGCATATGGAGTCTGAAGCTGAAATATTTAACTGGCATTTGTTATTTTTGAAAGAAAGAGACTGGAAATTCAGACAAATGTTGATATGACTCAAACCCTTAGGTTTGGTCAAACAAACCAACAGGAAACTGAGTGGCACAGCTTAAGTAGAGTGGTGGAAAGCACCCGGTGGGGCTCCTGGTTCTTCCCCTATTTCAGGAGCTCACCTGCCGTGGGAGGAATCTGCACTGTTCCTATCTTTGGACGCACCCCTGGACCTTCTACTGCACAGAGCTATCCCTTGGGGCACCCTGCGCTCATTCCTGTTTCACTAAGGGTCTTTACTACCACATAGGTTCCTTACCCAGAAATAATCGGAGGATGTCTTCGTTTTCCTTATCTAGAAACAATTCTTCTTGCCCAAGAAGTGTTTCAAAATATGCTCCCTTCCTCTTGCCAAGCTTCTCAGTCACTTCAGACTCTATCAGCTCTTTCTAGTTAATCAAATGGCTGATTATCTAATACATATATAATTTTATTATCATTTAAATTGTACATATTGTCAGAGTATGGTGATAATTTATTGCATGAATGCAATATGCATGATTAAGTGAAAGTATTGCTATCTCAAATGCGTAAAAGTACTATTAATTAACCTGCAGTAATTCTACATACGTATCAGGTTCAATGAGACATTTCGGTGCATGTCTGTGATATGCAGTGGTAAAATCAGGGTGGTTGATGTGTCCCCTCCTTATCAGTACTACCCACGAAGTTTTCCTCCTGTTTTTCCTAGTGTTTCATGAATCATACAACAGGTTATTGTGGATGATGTCCACCCTGATGTACTGGAGAACAGTATTGCTCATTCTATCTTTTGAACAGTGCTTGGTAACAGCCATGCAGTGCATTCTTAGCTGTGTATTTGAACATGTCTGGCTGGCTTACAGTTTTTTCTTTCCTGATTTCAAAGGTGCTTTTGAACAACAAATGATGTATCTTCTATTCTAAAGAATTAGGAACAAGGTCACCACTGAAGTATTTGCTTTTGCTCATCTCTAACACCTTAAGATTTGAAGAAAGAAAACAGCCAATGAACTAACCTACCCCAAGAAACATCTCAAACGCTGCATGAGATAGAAATACAGGTCATTAAGACAGCATATTCTTGTAATTCACATGCATAGCGACTGTAGTTCAAAATTCCCATGTGTATCAATTGTCATTCATAAAACGTGTGGCATGTCTTCCGTTTCTACATCATATAGTGTCTAAGTATGAAACACAGAGTTTCTGTTAATGTATGCTCATGTGTACACAGAACACCCACATGTACATGTACTTTACTAAAACACAGAGTTTCTGTTAATGTATGCTCATGTGTACACAGAACACCCATATGTACATGTACTTTACTAAGTTTAGTTAGGAAGACCAGAGGTAAAAGTTATTTATATCACATCAAAGAGCCAGAAGATAGTGTTGTCCGTAGATGGTAGCTACACACTCACAAGTCCTTACTTCTGGCATAGTTCACAGTTCCTTGTACTCAAGCCTCCAACCAACCACCTGACTATTCCTCTCCTCTTATCCAGTGCATTAAATAAAAGCTACATCCCCTGTGCCATGGCTTCAGTAAGTCTTCAGTGGCTCTTCTTATAGCCTCAAATTGCTGGTGAGATAATGGAAAAAGGGACCTTATATGCCCCTGGTGGGAATAGTAATTGTTCCAACAATATTGGAAAATGGTATGAATTTCCCATAAAAAGCTAAAAATACAACTTCATATGACTAAGTTAGATCACTCCGGAGACTATACCTAAGTTAGTATACACCTCAGAGATGCTTGCACATCTTTGCTTACTGAAATAGCTGAGTTATGGAATCAGAGTAGGTATCTGTAAACTGAGAAATGGATGAAGAAAATGTGCCACCAGGTATGTTGGCATACACCTTTAATCCCAGGACTCAGGAAGCAGAGGCAGGTGGATCTCTCTGAGTTCAAGGCCAGCCTGGTCTACAAAGTAAGTCCAGGACAGCCAGGACTTTTATGCAGAGAAACCCAGTATCAAAAGAAAGAAAGAAAGGAAGAAAAGAAAGAAAGAAAGTGTATATACAAAGGAGTTTTCTTCAGAGGTAAAGAAAAGTGAAATTACATCATTAGTTGGAAGATGTATGCAATTGTTGATCATTCTATATTACAAAACTATGCCTGACTTATAAAGATAAATATCACAAGCTTTCTTCAATTTGTGGATTCTAGACTGTGCATAGACATAAAAATCATATATATTTGTGTATACATAGGACATAAAAGCAGACATGACACAGTCTAGAGGAAGGTGGTGGAGGAGGAGCACCTCCTCCTCTTTGCCAATGAAATCAGCTTCTTCCTAAGAGTAACTCTACTTTATCTGCTAGGAACATATTCTCCATGAAAAGGGACTAGGGCTCCTCACACAGGTTATGTTTTTCTGACAAAGTACATTTGATATTAACTGTACCATTATTTATTGAGAAATAAATAATGAGCTTGCAGTGGGGAATCCAAGAAGGATTCTGTTTTCACTGAATATACAACCCATATATAGAATAAGAGACACTTACTGTTAATGAATAATTATAGAAGAAGTCACTTGAGAAAGGAATTCAAACCTATGAAGTCACATCACATGTGGGTGTAAAATAAAGTAGGATCTGAGAGGATACCCACGAAGAAGGGAGTTAGATGGAGTGGCTCTGGATGAACAAGGGTCTCTACAGGGAGAAGCATAGACGTCACCATGATGTGTTCAATTTACAAGTTTCCATGGTAGAAATGTTCCCAGTGTGGCTGTTTTCAAGGTGTCAGTGCTCAACGTTTACATGTAAAGTCAGGAAGACAATTGCAGTGAGCACCATCATGCTGTGATTCTATACTAGAGAAATGGCCCAAGGGACACAGGTAGTGGTGCAACTTAGTGAAAACAATTGTGAATAATGACTTTAGAATATTTATCTCCTTTGTCTTTAATATAACTTGTCTATGAGTTTATGTATTTTATTTTTAATAAGAGCACCATTGAACAACCAGTTGTAAAATTCCTAAATAATGGAATGATCAGTCCTCATGAGCCTGTCAAGCTGTATCCGACATAGCAATGACAGCAGAATGGATAACATAAAGCATGTATACTACATAGAGTATACCACTAAAGCCTGTGGTAAGGAAAAGCTTGGTTTGTGGGTAGACGATTAATGGTCTGACTCTACTTAGAAAAGCCCCTCTGTGGCGAGGAGGATTTTCCCCATGGTCTCTGGAGTGGTGCTTTTTAATTTTTATTATTTGAAAAACTATGACGAAGGCTGAGATCTGAATGGGACAAGTTCCCCAACAGTTCTTCCCACTCTGAAGTTCACTAACAGTCAAAAGGAGTCTTGGTTTAGAAGGCAGATGAAGAGGTGAGAAGTGACAATTAGCAACCTAGAAATGCTGTCTTGCACATTTATAAATACACCTGTAATAGACCAGGCATCTGAGGAACAAAACAGTCTTAGCTTCAAATTAAGAGCCTCAGGAAGTAGAGGGAAGCAGGTGTTTTTCCTCTCCCTCCCTTTTCTTGTGTTCCCATTTTTTTGCGACATCACTTCCTCCAAGTGTCAGACAATTATATCTGCTAATGTGAGTGTATGTGTGTGTGTGTGTCATCACTATCTTTCTGGGAAGGAAAATGGTATTATTTATGCCACTCCTTTTTGGTGGGAGAAGATGGAAAAATAAACCCTGCAGTATTGCATTCTGGGAAAACCATCCTCTAAGAGATTTCTGAGATCACCATCCAACATTAGGAAGAACAGTTAGGAGAGAAATAACCTAGCAGCCATTTCTACTTCAGTTATGGCTGTGGCTTTGGCTGTGACATTCTGAAACTCCTTCTTCTTCCTTGGTCTTAGACACAACTTCCTGACCACATAACTGCCTACCTCGAGGTACATCTGCTAACATCCGCTCTTATCCTCTCTATGCCAACAGTCCTGCTCCCAGACAGCCCTGTCTGCCCTTGGGGTCAAGTGGCACAGCTCATGGCCAGCAAGCCCTTCAGATGCCACCACCCTGGACATGCCTGACAGAAGCCCACATTCTCTTCCTTACTTTCCATTCAGACCTGTCTCCATCATCCTGGTCCAAGTTGGTCTTATGAAAAACATCCTTGGAGACAGTCAAATTCCTGTTTCTTGCTGTGCTAGCTCTACTCTACTTGGTAAAGTAGTGAAGCTCTCTGGACCCCCCCTCTGTTCCCTGATGTGTAATGAGGATTAGAATATTTGTTGTTGTTACTGATTTTCCAGGTTAAGCAAGTGAATGCTCCACGGTGCCTAGTATGAGCAATTAAGGACAGAAAAAAAATTCCTATGATTACTGCTTATATTTGCCTCATGGCCTGACATGAAGAAATGTACTCATCAAAACTCAGTAATTTGCTCACTCACTCTGCCAACCATGATACCTACTTTCTCTTGCTGGTCATAGTTGGTAGGAGCCAATCACCCGGCACATGCTGTGATATTGAAGGACACCTCTAACTTATAAGTGCGAAGATAAAACTAGATATCTGGTGGGCTGTGCATAGATCTCCCTCTCCACAGACAATGGACATTCCTTCATGCCCACCTTGCACACGTGTCTTTTCTCAAGGTGTTGGGTCTGGAAGCTATTGCCCCTATTTACTCTGTTAGGTGCATTTTCAGAGTTATCAGATGGCTCACTATCCCTTCAAACAATATGCCTTGTTCTCTATTACCCATGTGTGCTTACAAAGAAAGAGGACATATTTCCTATGTGCTTGCACTCAGGTAGATTTTGCAGTCATTGTCTCTTCCCACAAACAGCCACATGAAAATGTGTCCTTCACTTGGTTCTGTAATTAAGTTAGCCAAAAGCCAGAGAGATTAGGGGACTGGTCTCCAGTTGCAGGATTTGCAAAGCCTGTACCTGGTTTACCTGATACAAAATCCCAAGAACTTGGTGGCATCTGCTACTTTAAATCTATGAACAAAAGTGAATCCTCACCATTCTGACAGATTGGACACCATCACTTCTTGGAACATGATGCCAACGTCAGCATTATTGTATATTCAAGACAGAAAACATTGATATCACCTGACCCAAGCTTTTCTTTTTCTTTGAGAATCCAGGTCCTTCTGAGTGGGTCTAGTCTACTGAAAGTTTAATAATTTTCTTACTTATTGATGTTAGAACAAGAAGATTAATGGACTTACCATTAAAGGCACAGCAATCGAGGAAGGAAATCGGCTAAATGGCCACAGCTGCCTTCCCCAGGTGTCTTCTATGTTACAGTCCTAATCTCAGCTGATGGGAGAAACAACCAGCAGATTTTCTTGTCAGAATTCCTGGTATCTGAATCGTGCCTTTTGTTCAAAGGATCATCCCTCTGTGGCTCCTTTGTGTGGAGCTAGGACTTTTAATGGGCTTGCTTACTTCATGAGTGCAGAGGTCAAGTAGAAGCCATGTCAGGTGGAGCCTATGGCTTGCCACTCATTGGGACGTGAAGTTGTCAGCAGACTTCTATGCTCTTGTGGCTCAAGGACAAAGCAAGAGGGCAGAACCCAGGTGGGGCCATCAGCCCCACCCACAGCTGTGTTGACATCAAACAGTTGTGCATTCCAATGGTACCTGTTCTTTATGTCCCTGAGCTCAGGAAACGTAAGGCTACTTCCTCTTAGGATCTTTCTAGAACAAAGGTAGCAACTATACCATTTATTTTCTTTTCTTTTTCTAGGCTTTCTATGTACAGTCTAGGTGCTGATCTTTTTTTGGTTGTACACATTGTGAACAATCTTCTCCCAGGTTACCGCTTGCCTTCTCACTGTTCTCATGGAGTCTTCTGATGAAAAGAACTTCACATACCATTCTGTATTGATTGGGGAGGGTTGCCTGGAGCGTCACTTTACAAAGGGATCTGAGAATGAGCTGGCTCAGTAGGAAGGAGCACCGTGATCTATTGGAGACTTCTGACAATGATGAGAGCCCTCAGGTCCATCAATTCACAGTGCTGGAATAAGCTATGATTTCAGACCACATTTCTACCCATGTTCTCATTGGATAGAACCCCGGGGATGAGCTAATGACATGATAGACGATCCTGAAGGAGCAGAGGTAATATAGACTATTAGGAGGTAAGAGACACACCATTCCTAAAGGAGAAGGTAAAAGTTTACCTTCCTAGTAAAAATGAGTTACTCTGTAGATTGATGAGTGAATGACTTTGCCTTTCAAGTAGAAAATAATTCTACGAAATTTCAGTTATACAATGTCAAGACTGCCTAGAGTTTCAATTGCAGTCTGTCACCTGCAGACAGTATCCTGGTGTTAGTAACTTAAAGGTTTGAGGGCACCTTTATGTATCCTCATTAAAAACTTCAACAGCAACAGCAGCAACAACAACAACAACAAAGGCACAAAGTAATTTGTAGAGGTGATGGCTATCTGTTGCCTGGATGGTTTAGTGATGGTCTACAAAGTCATCAACTTGTCATGTTAAACAAATAGATTATATAGCAACCATAGATCAAACGCTGTTTGAAATACAAGCACAGCTCATGAAATGTCAACAGGCAATGGGTAAATATCCTGGTATGTCTGAGAGAGTGCCTGCAGCTCAGTGGGCCTTCTCTTCTCAAGTATTGCAGGCTGTGGTGAGAGAGGAATGTAGAGCAGCAGGTGACTGGGTATTTAAAAGATCGAGGGGGGGGGGAGGGGGGGGAGACTATGCTGGTTGGTCTCACCAACGTGACTGCATTAAGAATCACTCACAAGACATACTGTGCATATCTGTCAGGGTATTGACAGGATTAGCGGAAATGAGAACCCTGAATGCAGATTTCGTCCTCCAACAAGCAGCCCAAACACAGAACTGAGAAAAAGCACACTGCATGGGTCTTACTGCTTGTTTCAGTATGAGAGTGGATCTACTGCTGCTGCTGCTGCTGCTGCTATGCCTGGCTGGCATCAGACTTCAGCTTTTTTGACCATCTTATGTAGACTCAACACATGCAGTCCCCTTTTTCTCACAGCCGGAATGTTTAAAATTGAGTTGAGAAGGAGGACTCTAGCACTGCAGAACCTCACAGTAGTCTCACTATTAGGTTGGCTTCAATGCGTCAATACATTTCTGTTTATTCCAGCATCCTCCCCAGGTCCCCAGACTAATGTTTTGGCCTTCAGGAGAAACAGACATTAGCCAACTAGGCAACCTTGACCAATTGTCAGGATCCTCTGAGGACTCCAGTGCTTGTCTGTGAAACAGAACAATTCCTACTTCATAGAGTAGATGTGGAGCTTTACACAGAAGGCTGCTGAAACACACACATACTGTGCTACACCCTCAACATTTTCCCTAAGTGTTCAACAAATGGAGTGGTTGCTATGGTGATAGAGATGCTGATTATGATGTATGCTGACCTCTGGTTCCCTAGGAGTCATAGCTTAGTGACCTCACTACCCCCACTTGTTCCAGAGAGATAGGAGTGTGCATGTGGTTTGTGAGCAAGCAAGGCCCTGGTAAGTGCAAGAGTGTGGGGCCAAGCAAGGAGAAAAGCTGGAGAGAGAAACAGAAACCAATTAAATAAATTCTAATTTTAAACTTTCAATGGCTCTTTGTGGCTTCAGGAGAAAGGCAATTATATGATTATAATGTGAAGACACTATGCAAATGAACTCATCCTGCCCAAACTCTCTTTCATACTGACATAGAGTTGGGAGGGGGGACCTGTTGGGTGGGGTGTTCAAGAAGCTGGCAGTGAGAAAATGGGAGGTATAAATGATCATATTTCATTGTATACAAGTATAAGAATCTCAGGAATAAAGAAAAATTAAAAAAAAAAAACCAAGATCAATCATTTTAATCTATGTTTTGGGTATAGTAAATTGAAAACCTCTGAAAATGACTTTCTCTCAGCCTGTGTTTTTCTCTCTGTTTCTTTACAGTTCTGTAGCATCTCACAAACCAAGGTTGTGGGGTGTGTGTGTGTGTGTGTGTGTGTGTGTGTGTTTGTGTGTGTGTGTGTGTTCTAGTAATTATTGGTCTTGCCAACAAGACAAGAAACTCCTATAGGCTGAGGAGTAACTGGGTATTTAAAAACCCCTTTGTTTTCTGGTACCAGATGGGCAGGGAGAATCTGTTTGTGAAACAAATAAGAGTTGACTATAATGAAGCCTCTCAGACTCAGGCTCTGTAAACAGCTCTCAAAGGGCAAACATGGAAATGTAGTTAACTCAGAACTGGAGTAAACTGAAACAAAGCAAGCTTGTAAGTAGCAAGGAGATACTTGTGATGTGTCATTAATAGTATTGGCTTGCTGGGTAAGAAAGTCTTAAAGCACAGAGTTAGAACAGAAGACTAGGGCTGGAGAGATGGCTCAGAGGTTAAGAACACTGGCTGCTCTTCTGAAGGTCCCGAGTTCAATTCCCAGCACCCACATGGTGGCTTACAACCACTTGTAATGAGATCCGGTGCCTTCTTGTGGTGGACAGGCACATGTGTGGGCAGAATAATGTATAAATAATAAATCTTTAAAAAAAAGAACAGAAGACTAGAATGGAAAGGACTCCCTTTCAGGACAAAGGAGACCACCAGACGCGCGCACGCACACACACACACACACACACACACACACACACACACACACACACACACACCCCACATGCTGCAGCAAAGGTATCAAGTCACTGTGTTAACACAGCTCCTGAGAAGAGGCTCAAATGAAAGGAGAGAGTGTACAGTTAGAAATGCATTTTCCCTTTATGTCTTACCTGCTTCCTTCACAGGCTATTTTTAGTAAGTTGGCATTAACCTTCTAACAAAATGACAATTAAAGCAACTTTCAATAGGCTCTGTTTAGAAGACTCGATCCAAAGATGAAAGTGTATTAGCCCGGCAGTCAGTGTAGATGCCCGGATTCTAATCCTAGTTGGATAATGACTGAAATTCTCAGTTGCCACCTGGGATCCCAACATATAAAATGGAAACGGCCACTCTCCAGGTAATGAGTGCATTTCTCCTGGGCTCGTTTCATCGTCTTGAAGTTTTCCCATTTTCTTTTTGCCTCCAGTTTCTTTCTTCAACGGTAACTTGTTTTCTATATCTTGCCAATGGTATCCCAGCATTCCTAGTAAAAAACTGACCAAACACCTCTAGTCTGTGCTGACATTTTGAGTGTTTTGTGTGACATCAGCTTTTGCCTGCTTCTGGGAATCTGAACCCAGCTACACTGGACCTTTTATATTTGTATCACAGACGCACAGGGTAGATTCCAGTTTACACTCACGATTTGTTTTAAACAATGACATCAAACAAAGGTTTAAAACCTGGGTCTGCAATACCTTTCTGCAGCAATCAGAATTGGCTCTTCGTGTTTCCATGGCCTTCTGTTCTTTGTTAGCTGCATCTCTTCCTCCTTTCACTATTTGGTCCTCACTCAGTCTACTGACACCTCATCAGGCATCACCTCTGTGTTCCATCAGCCTCAGTGAGCTGTCTTGTGTTAAACTGTCAGTATGTGGCCTGATTCTACCTGGAGGCATGTCTTTACATTGAAGACTTGATACTGTTACTCAACCAGAGCTAGATTGTTGCTATGAGCACTTGTCGGGCCTATTACTGTAAAGTAAAAAGAGTTGAAAATAAGAATAGAGAGAAAATCGTCTTTACATATAGTTATTGATTAATGAAGATGATAAATGGTGATGAGCTATGGCTGGTAAGATGGGGAGAAGGACAGAGGTATATGGAAATAGACCCTGGAGACAGAGCTGAGAGGCAGAATCATGGAATAGTTTAAGGCCAGATATCCCATTTTTCAAATGACCTTTTAATGTAATCTCTCAGACAATTTTAAGGCCACCCATCTTAAGTCACAGTTCAGGTTTCTTTCTCTAGCCTCTAACTGAAAAGGTAGGCATCCAAAATTGGGTCCCTGTTCAATTGAATAATCACCTTAGTTAGAAAGTTCCCCACAACTGATGTTGTCTGAGACTGGTATACAAAATAAAATGTTGTGTCACTTATCTTTGGTAAGATGTATTTTGAGTATGGGTAAGTGGTAGGAGCTCCATCAAATGCACCAAACAAGGAAACAGATGATATATATGGGGAGGTATAACTTTAAGTCACAAAAGATTTAGGAGGAGATGCTGTTTCCTGGCCTTTGTGTCTCACGCTAAAACTCATGCCGATGAGTAGACGTTGTTGCCATTTGTGGCTGTTTGAATGAAAACAGGCCCCATAGGCTCATAAGACGTGGCAAGATTGGAGGTGTGACCTTGTTGGGGGAAGTGAGTCACTTGGGGGCAAGCGTGGAGATTTCAGAAGCTCAAGCCAGGCCTAGTGGCACCCTTCCCCTCTCCCCACGCCTCCCCTGTTCTTCCTGCTGCCTGCAGATCCAGATGCAGAACTCTCATCTCCTTCCCCAGCACCATGTCGGCCTGCCTGCCACCACGCTTCCTGCCATGATGATAGTGGACTAAAGCCCTGAACTGTAAACCAGCCTCAATGGAATGATTTCCTTTATCAGAGTTGCCATGGTCATGGTGTCTATTTGCAGCAATAAAAACTAAGACACCATGACAGAGCTGCCTGGCACTCTCTGTATGGCTTCTCTGATGTGTGGCGGATGTAACCAATGTGTTTCTTATGTCTACCATCTTTGGAAACCAGAAGTGGCCTTGCTGTAGCGCAGCCTCTCTTATGCATGATGCTTACTGCTGTCGCTCGTCCAGGAGGAAGTTTGGTTTTCTTAGGAAACAAATGGGGGATTTTCAGCGAGCACTAAAATGGAAAATCAGGCTGCCTTTCCTGGTAGCTGCACTGATAACCAGATGGGGAATTCCGAGATGGGCAATGAAGCATCTTCAAGCTTGGAGAAGGCTACCTGAGCTTGGTG
The DNA here is from genome assembly GCF_964271855.1 of Acomys minous. NCBI lineage: Eukaryota > Metazoa > Chordata > Mammalia > Rodentia > Muridae > Acomys > Acomys minous. Next base: position 29,370,292 of record NC_140491.1, on the reverse strand, counting down.
TGGCTTACATCCGGGAGGTTCAGGATCCGAAAACACTGAAGAGTGAAGAATGAGAACTTTTTTTTTATTAGTGATTTTTTTTCCTTTATTAATTTATTCTTGTTACATCTCAATGGTTATCCCATCCCTTGTATCCTCCCATTCTTCCCTCCCTCCCATTTTCCCCTTATTCCCCTCCCCTATGACTGTTCCTGAGGGGGATTACCTCCCCCTGTATATGCTCATAGGGTATCAAGTCTCTTCTTGGTAACCTGCTGTCCTTCCTCTGAGTGCCACCAGGTCTCCCCCTCCAGGGGACATGGTCAAAGGTGAGGCATCAGAATGCAAACTAGTACAGCCACTTTGGAAATCTATCTGGTGCTATCTCAGAAAAATGGGAATAGGGCTTCCTCAAGATCCAGCTATTCTACTCCTTGGAATATACCCAGAAGATGCTCCAGCACACAACAAGAAAATTTGCTCAACCATGTTCATAGCAGCCTTATTCATAATAGCCAGAACATGGAAACAGCCTAAGTGTCCATCAGTAGAAGAATGGATAAAAAAACTGTGGTACATATACACTATGGAATACTACTCAGCTATTAGAAACAAGGAATTCCCGAAATTTGTGGATAAATGGATTGAGCTAGAAGAATGAGAACTTACTCCACCATCTTTCCCTGTGTGTTTAGAGGATGCTAAGGATCATTAAAAAGGTAACCATATATGTAAAAACCCTGTCTTTACCTAAAATGTCTGAATTTGACTTTGTGCCTACCATTATTATTTATACCTATTATCCAATAACACCAGGACCCGCCTCAGTTGTGTAAGGCCTACAGTAGTGGAGGGTTGTTTCCTATATCTCAACTGACCTGCTGTCTATCCTCTTTCTCTACAAGCCTGTAAACAGAGGTGTCCACTTCAGGCATTATATAGACATTAGTAAATCCACTGCAGAAAATTACTAGGATTTTTTTTTAATAAACTCTGTTTTAAGCAACTTAGATGTAAATATTAGGTGTGACATGATATACAAAAGTAAAAGTTAGGTTGTTAATTAGACAAAGCTAAGATGTCGTTCTTGACGGTACCCATGGTGAAACGGCCCATCTCTGTCATCGTTTCCTCGTCTTAGGTGCTGTAGCTGTGAAATGAAGACCCACCTGATGTTTATGATTCACTGAGATAATTCAGGAAAAGCGTGCCGACCTCAGGGAGCCATACATACACCAGGTACTCTGAGGCTGTCTGCTAGCATCAAAATAACATTTTCTGCAAATTTCCTTACCTGCTGGCGTCTACAGTGATGCCAACGCCCCTGGTACTTTGCTGTTTCCTTGACTCCCTACAATTGTTGTAGTCACAAAATACTTAAAAAAATTTAAACATCACCCCTTCCATGCTATTCACAGAATAAAAAGACATTTGACATAGGAAGTGCATGCATCACATGCCATATTTGTGTGTATTCTCCTCCGATATTTGATTACCGCAGGAGCAGAGGTTTAGTTTGCCAGGTTGGCAACCAACACCATGGCTGATCCCTTTTCTTTAGTTTCTCTAACATCTAGACCCAAGAGGCTACGCCTCCAACATATGCCCACTTGGGTATCTCTCATCCTCTCCCTTTTCCAAGCAGCATTTAGATAGAGTACTCTTTATGAGATGGAGGGCCTCTGCCTTGCCTGTGTATCAGACATCACACAGGAAAATGTCTGAGCAGCAGAGGCCTGAGCAGCAGAAGGTAGCGTGCCAGGCTGTGGTTTTTATGACTTCGTAGTCCCTGTTAGGGTCACCTCCTGAGGCTCACACCCTCACATGCTTCACTTCTGACAGAAACATCTCCTTTTTGCCATTATTTCTAGTAAGACTGCTTTGTCTCGGGGATGTAGAGTTTTCTGTTGCCTTTTTCTGCAACTAGCTCATCCCTGGATTTCTCAGTACTGCCACGGTTCCTTTCTTGGTGTAGTTGGTAAAGTGTGCTTTCTCAGTCCATTTCCTGGAGGCATTAAATAAATAGCAGCAGCCCCTTGGCCCCTCTCTATCTCATTACGCTGCTGTTTTATTCTCACCTGACAGGTCTCCTTATGTCAAAACTGGCTCATTATAAGAGGCTCACGAGAGCAAACTGTTTGTCGTGTTTGATCCTGGCTGTTCAGAAAAGCACATGAGCTGCCACTCCCCAGCACCTCGCTCAGAATGGCTGGAGGCCCACCTGCCTCTAAAGTGTCATTCAGGCTTAGAGATGCTTATTGTTGGTTTAAAGTCAGGCTCAGCTTTTGATAGCTAACTCAAATCTACCATTGCTATGCATCCATAAATGACCATTCCAGCCTAAAGTACCCCCTACAATGCTGGAAAGAGTGATAGATTTTATCTAAGCATTCTTCTGTAACCTTTTAGGTGTATTCCATTATCCACAAAGTGTTCTAAGGCCTACCCTCCCCGCCCCCTGCCAAACCAAGCTGGGTTGTATTCCACCCCTTACTCCAAATGGCATAATAGTTAATACTACTTACACACACCTTTGCATATACTTTAAATTATATATGATACTTGTAATGTAGATGCTATGAACAAACCATGATACTGCATTGCTTAAGGAATAACTGGGAAAAATTGTATTTTCTTGTAATTTTTTTAATTCAAGATTTGTTGGATTTAATACAATGGAACCCATGGACCCATGCAGCAAACTGTGGTGTGTCACCTGTCCAGACTCTGGTATCAGGCAGCCCAGATATTAGTGTCACTTTGGTTAGATGATGACCTTGAACCAGTTGTTTAGCTCACTTTTGTGGAAGAAGACAACACAGGTGCTGACAAGTGGATTTGTTCCATGGAAATGAGTTACTTTCATCAAAGCACCACTCCTGGCATCCGTAAGGCTTGGTCCACTGCTGTGCTGCTGTTTGTTACCTAAATTATATCCCTGGCCGGATCAAAAGCTTTGTTCTCCACATGGCTCACAACATCTGCCAGAGCCTCCCACTCAGCAGGTGCTCAGTTACTCTGTTGACTTTTGGTAGAATTATTTCCCAGGAGAAATGTCACAAGAGATACTTGGGGAAAGCACTCTGAGGCAGCTCTCTTTGTAAAGCTGTCCGAGGACTGAGAGGGAAGAAGAGAGACTGAAAGGGAAGTTTCTTGAACATTCATTTGGGAAAATTTTTCTCAATATCTAGTATGAGCGAACCTACCTCACCCTGAGCTCGAGGGACGCATCAGGAAGGTCCTAGCCCCTTTTGTATGGCATGTGGGAAAACGGATACACAAACCGGTGGTCAGGCCAAGGCAAAGGGGCCGAAAGGCAGGCTGTGCGTTTGTGTGCCTCTGTCATTTGTGGAGGAGCATGTTCTGGACCATTATAGTTTCGGGATTAGTCAGTGGCCCTGATTTCGGTTTCTGTGCGCTGTGCCAGTGATTCTGAAAATGAGAATGGTGTTAAAATTGAAAATGGAATTAGGTCCCTTGGGAACAAGAGCAGAAGTGGTTTGGGGGGAAGAAATATCCAAACCGTGTAAAACAAGAAGCAGAGATGGAAGCAGTGGCTGGTTTCTTCAGGTTTCATTGCAATCTGAACAACAGTTCCAAAGACTTAACATTTGTTTACTTACGGTTCCAGCTTGCTAATTAATAAAAGTGTTCCAATCCTCAATGGCCTCTTATTTAAGGACATAAAGATGACATAGCACCGGAGTGTCTGGCAGGGGCTTGCAGAACAGGGAAAGGTCTTGTTTCCAGGTCCTCAGCCGGGGTGTGTAGTCTCACCTGTCTCTCCCCAACTGCCACTCAGCTTCCTATCTGTTTCGGCAATGTGTTTCAAAAAAGAACAATAAATTCAAGATAAATTTTTCTGATTAAAATAGGCTTACCATGCCACCCTTGCCAACAATTTCAGGAGATAAAAATATAATGCGAGGCCTTCTGAAAATGTACCTGTTTTACAATATTCACACACACATGGTTGTGTTCCTACTGACACAAGATCATTGTATAAGAATGGGGCCTGTCTCTGTACACTAGCAGGGAGGCACCAGAAAACTAAGAAGGCAATTCCGCTGTCCACAGTAGTGACAATAACACAAATATTAAGGATACATTTAGCAGGAGTGCCAGGTTGGTAACTGGGACATTGTTGAGAGAAATTAGGGATCAAGGTGGGCAAGAGACTAGAAAAGAGCAGAAGAGAAGAACACCAGAAATGAGCAGCATAATAGGGGAAATGGTGTGGGGGGAGGGGCAGGGAGGACTAACGGGAAATGGGGGAGGGGGGTCAACCAGTATTAAATATGTTCATAAATAAATACTACATAGGAACCTGTTACTTTATAAGCTAGTTAGAATAAGAAATCACAGAGGAATCCAAAAGAGGGGAAAGCACTCCTCTGTCCATGCAACAGGATACTCAGCATTGTTAGGACAAGAACGCTTCTGAAATTATCTATGGATTCAATACAGCTCAATCACAAAGCCACATGATTTCTTTTGAGGAGAGATGCAAGCTGATTGTGATATTCACAGTCACAAGCAAAGGGCTCTGATGACTGGGGACAGTTCTGTAAATGACTACAAGGGGAATCCAGAGCTTTGATTTCAAATTTTATGCCAGTCCTGCGGTCCTCAGGACTATGTGGCCCTGGGGCGGCATCACAAACAGAGAGCAGTGAGTTGAATGAAGAACACAAGTGTATTTACCAAAAAAAAAAAAAAAAAAAAAAAAAAAAAACAAAACCAAAAACTTAAGATGCATTTTCCTTCCAAGGATAGCAGCAAGAGCAGGAACAAGCTGTACAGTGAGGAGTATTCCAAAATGTCTGTGTTGGTTCTGTTTGTTATTATACCAAGCACCTGACAAAAGCAACTTAAAGAAGATGGGGTTCATTTATTTTTTTAAACACATATTTTATTATTATAATTTCTTTACATTACACCTTGATTGTAATCCCCTCACTCTTCTCTTCCTGTTCCCACCCTCCCTCCCTCTTCCACCCTATTTCCCTCCCCTAGACCTCTGACCTGCAGGGTCCTCCTCCCCCACCATCTGAGCACAGCCTATCAGGTCTCATTTGGGTAGCCTGCATCCCCTTCCTCTGTGTTCCCATGCGGCCTCTCCACCAAGGGACAGCAATCAAATCATGGACACCGGAGCTCATGTCAGAGGAAGTCCCCTGCACCCCCTCCCCTTTTCCATGTGGAGAATGAGTTGTCCATTGGCTACATCTGAGCAGGGGGGTCTAGGTTCTCTGCTTGCAATGTCCTTGGTGGGTGCACCAGTTTGTGCAGACCCCCCCCTCGGTCTGTATCCACCAGCCTTGATAGACTCCTTATGGAGCTTCTGAACAGCCCCCTTCAATCCCCTAGCTCTTCCATACAACTTGGAGGTCTTAACCAAGCATCTGGCTTTGAGTCTAAGTATCTGTTCCAATCCCCTGCTGGGTGGAGTCTTTCAGAGGATATCTATGCTGGGCTAATATCCACTTATAAGTGAGTATATACCATGCGTGTCTTTCTGGGTCTGGGTTACCTCACTCAGGATGATTGTCTCTAGTTCCATCCATTTGCCTGTAAATTTCACGATTGTCTTGTTTTTAATAGCAGAATACATTCCATTATGTAAATGTACCACAGTTTCATTATTCATTCTTTGACTGAGGGACATCTAGGTTGTTTCCAGATTCTGGCTATTATGAGTAAGGCTGCTATGAACACAGTTGAGCAAATGTCCTTGTTGTATGGTAGATAATCTTTCGGGTATATGCCCACAAGTGATATAGCTGGATCTTGAAGTAGAACTACTCCAATTTTTCTGAGAAACCACCAGATTTATTTCCAAAGTGGTTGTACAAGTTTGCACTCCCACCAGCAATGGAGGAGTGTTCCCCTTTCTTCGCATCCTCTATTTTTCTATGTTTTATTGAAGATAGATTTCCCCCTATACAATCGATTCTATTATGGTTTCCCTTCCCACAACTCCTCCCAGACCCTCCCCATCTTCCATCCTATGCAAATCTATACCCTTTGTTTCTCTGTCATTAGAAAGTAGGCATCTAAAAAATAATAATGGGAAAAAGAGAACATATAACTAACAAAATGGAATAGAATAGAGCAAAACAAAGAAAGAAACAAACAACAAACAAAAGAGCCAAAGAAAAAGCACAAGAAACACATATAGATGCAGAGACACAAATGTTCATATATGCAGAAATCCCGAGAAGCCACAAAATCAGGAACCATAATATATACTTAAAGGACCTGTAAAGTTAGAAAAAAAAACAAGAAAGAGGAAGATGAGGAGCACAAGGAGCAAGAGGAGGTGGAAGAAGAAAAGAAGGAGGAGGAGAAAGAGGAGAAAGAAAGAAAGAAAGAAAGAAAGAAAGAAAGAGTAGCTCCAAAAGTATCATTGAGTTTGTTTCATGTTGGTCATCGGCTGTTGGGTACGGGGTCTGCCCAGAGAGGGTTTGTTTTAGCTAATGACATTATGATGGGAAAACATGGCCAGAAGAACAAGAGCTGGCTGAAGCCAGGAAGGGAGAGGAGAAAGACTGAGGGAGAGCGAGAGCAGAGGTGGGGGTAAGGGCATGAGAGCACAGGCATGCTCGCTCCTTTTTATTCAGTATAGGACTGCAGTGGTGCCACCCATCTTTAGGGTAGATCATCCTCCTTCCGTTAGCCTAATCTAGAAAAGTCCATGTAGTGTAGTGTGTGACTCCATTTATAAGGACCATGCAAATCCAGAGAGACAGAAAGATTGGTGGTGGCCAGGAAGCAGGAGGCAGAGAAATGGGAAGTGGATGTGGAAACCTGGGAGAAAAACTGTTGACAGCAGAACTCATTCAGGACCACAATAACTACGATTCCTATATGTGCACACTTTCCCCTAAAGCCCAGACATCATTAACCCCACTTCTCTTATATTTCTGTTCTTGCTAGGAAATTTGCATAGCCATTACTGTGATCACACTGTCCCTTCTACAGCCTCATGTTGCAGTCCATTTTCTTGTTATGAGCCAGAGTGGAATGTTTTATACCACTAAGCAGTTATTGTTCATCTCACCAATTGACTCTCAGAATTATAATTGGCTCCATTTTCCTCCCCAGAAACCAAATCAAAGCCCAGGAAGTAAACAAAATTCCCAAACTCATAAAATAACTCATAAAAGAACTCAGACCTGTCCGACTTCACAGAGCACATTCGATTCTTACTCCATGCCAAACCCATTCTAAACTAAAACCCACCTTCCTGTAATTGCCGGTTCCTGTTCTCTTTCATAACCCTGCTATCTGTAAGTTTCCCACTTCACTTATTTGAAGATGTTTTCATGACCCCTTTAGCCTTTTCTTCTCCACACTAACCTTCTCCATCTTCATGACTTCTTCTGTAGGTTTTAAAGTTATTGTCCTGAGCCCATCCTACATTCTGCTATAAAGGGAAGGGTCTGGAGGTGAAAATATACGAAGGCATTACTCCAGCCATGCAGCTTCAGGCACCTTAAAAAATGCATGCTTACCTCCTTCAACCTGGCCTTCAAGTCAGGCAATTTTGGGAAACTGTGCTTATGAAAAACTCGAGTGCAGATAGGTGAAGGTTTGAGTAAGATAACCAAGCCAATAAAACAGCAGACCTAGAAATGAAAAAGAAAAAATGGGTCTCTTTTCAATGGCTACTAACTTGAATTAATTTGCCTATTAGGAGTCCCCAGACTTTCAACATCACAGACAAACACGAATCAATTCCAAGTTTCCAAAAGCATCCTACTGAAGAACTAGCACTTTCTAAGCAACTAGGGCTTGTAAATATTAGGGCAGCTGTCTGTTTGCAGTCAAGTGTATTTGTTGTAATTAGAGGTCCCTAAAAATTTGAAGAGCTCTTTTTGTTTGGTGAGCTGGCTATTTTCTCTTGAAGGGGAAAAAAAATAACTCTTTTATTCAACATGGTTTGATGTCACTGTTTTTCTTCCCACAGTGAGGTAGTGTCCCAGAGAGAACATTCCTGAGCTTCTCATTCCTTTCTCCCAGGATTCCCTCTTCACAGGGTGCCTTTTAACTGCAGCAATGGAAAAAAAAAAAGCAGTTATTTTGATTAAAGCATAAAATGCACCCTTTAGGCTGAGAAATATTTTCCCCTAAAATGTCTGGAGTCCTGGGCAGCACTCTGGCAGTAAATGAGCCTGGAGAATGTGTCCTCGCCTGGCTGCAGAGGCCCAGCCTTTGGCTGCAGGAATTGGTTACACCCAGTGGTGGCTGGAAGCTCTCTCTATAGGCGAGGGCTCTGGCCATTGAAGGCGTAAAGCTTGCTTTTAATGAGGGCTTTGGTACTGGGGCTGCCCAAGGTCAAACTAAGGCAACAGAAGGCAGCTTTTCCCATAACTTCCCAGGAAGTGATCCCTGCCCATCAGCAGAGGTGACAGAGGTCACAGGAAGAGCTTTCATTGGTGATGTGGCTGCCTGTTTAGTTCTCGGTTTTTTTTTTTTTTTTACTGTCAACATGAAAAGTGAGGGGTGGAGGATGGGGTAAGGGTCTGAGCAGTGCCATGCACTCCATGTGGAGGTCCAGCCAGAAGAGGGAGTGAAATCCCTCTGGTGCAGTTCTGTGAGGGGCCATAGGGCAAGTGGTGAGCATCCACAGCACCATTTTCAGACTAGAGTAAGCATCCTTAATGGTTGCCAGTAGTGAAGAGCTTCAGCCTCTGCAGTATTCAGGGCTTTCCTGATCTTCAGATCAGGAATTCTCAGCTAGGAATTTGTAAGCAAACAAACAAACCAATAAATAAATAAAAAACCTTGAGATCTGGAATACTTTTGTTCAAATATTAGGGCTAAAACATCCTCCATTCATAGAACTAGCCCAGGTGGTCAATGTTTCTAACCATTCTGTGTGTATGTGGTTGATACGAAAAGCTCAAATAATTAAGATTTAAACTTAGATCTAGGCCACTCCACAGATTTGGCACTACGCCTCATAGTTTCACCCTCTTGCAAAAGAAAAACACTTTTTTCCCTTCATGATTCGATTAGACTTTTTGGCATGCCCTAAAGTTAAAAAAACGCAGCTCATGGTTTGTGATGATTGGATCTTACTGTTTGTTTCTTCAAACCACCCCCACCCCCTTTCCCAAAACTCATCTTAACCCACTAATGAGAGGTGAAATCTTATGATTGGCACTATTCATTAATTCATTCCAGCATTTACGCAGCAAGTGAGATAAGTTCATAGGGACTGGGGGAGCAGCAGGGAAAATGTAAATGAGGTCCCTGGCCCCATTGAGGAGAGGTCAAGAGCTAGACAAAAGGCTTCAACAGCACACTGGGACTTGAGGGCAGGAGCTTTGGAGACTTTAATGAGAGCAGAGGAAACAGTGTGGTCACTTGGGTCACGTGGCTGGGGATCCTTTCCTTGAGGCAGTGACATTTCAGCAGATCATACCCAAGAGTGTATTTCAGGTAGAAGCGCCTGCACGCTTCGCTCCAGGAGTTGTTTTGTGGAACAAGATCGCAGGGTAAGTGCCACTGTTTGTTTAAGGACTGAGCAGTGTTTGGGGAGTCTTTGTTCAGGAGATAATGCCCTGGATCTAGAGGTAGCACAGTGATAGTACAAGGTATCTATGCCTGCTATAGAGAGGTACCGCCTAGCAGTGACCCACTGACTTAGTTTAATGTGAATGAAAGATCTTTTCAAGTTGGACAGTTCCATAGAATCAGGGGATGATTCTGGGTTTGTTTGTCTACAAGGAGACATTATATGTTTATGGTTTTATGGGCCTTGGAATTTTCTTCTCAAGGACTTCTGCTTGCCTGGGAGGCATGTGGAAGCGCCCATGGCAGTAGGATGAACAAGCCAGTCTGATGTGACCCAATAAAACTTTATTGATACACAGACTGTAGGTGTCTGGTCCTCCTCCTTATGGCTCCTCCTCGGGAGGGGTTCCTTTAGGACTGGACTCTGGTTCTCTCGGGAAAGACAGCTGGCAGGCCTTGTTATTTCTCTTTGGCTTCTCTCTCCCTTGCTTTCATATCTTCATCACCACTCTCTGCTGTGTGCCCGCTCCAAACTTCCTAACGTAGGATCTCATTTGCACTCCAGGCAACCATATGGACATCCTTTCTAAACCAGGAGTGACAAGGTTCTAAGTTAGGGGAAAATGACTAGAAGGGCAAAGAAAAGATATCCTGCCATTAGAAAAACTGCTCATGCTGCAGAACATGAGCTTCGTGAAGGTTTAGAAGGCTCTTGGCTTTCTAATTCTGTTTTCCTGTGATGTTAGCTGAATTCTGGAGTGCTCTGGATGCTGGAAAAGGGTAAAAAGATGAAACTGCAGGGCATAAGCCCAATTTAACCAAACCCCACTGAGTAAAGTATTGAAGGCTATATTATTGCTCTGCTTTATCTACTGAATTTCAGAACAGATATGTACAGTTGAGTAACTACTTGAATGTGTTGGCTGTCCAGTGTATAGACTACTATTTGGAATTTTACCTGAGTGAACTGGTAAGGTTGGAAATTTACAACTTGAAGATGACTCCCGGGACAGCATTCATCCAGCCTTTTGAGTCATGTCAGGCGATCTCACTGCCAAACATGGTGGTCTTGGAAGGAGTGCTGACTACGCAGCAAGCTTGACCTTTTGTGAGTAGTCATGGTTTTATCCCCTTCAGTGTGATGACAGTAAGAGCTGCCACCTAGTGTCTTCATGAAAATTTAAAGAATGACAAACTGCCTGGCAAAGTGCCTGATGCAGAGTAGCTACTCAGTGCTATTATTCTTTATGGAAAACCAAAAAGAACAAAAAACAAAAACAAAGAAATCAAACAGATAAATCATATTACAAGAATTTTTTGTGTGTGGTTTTTAAGACAGGGTTTTTTTTTTTTTTCTGTGTAGCCTTAGCTAACCTGGACTCACTTTGTAGACCAAGCTGGCCTCAAGCCTCGGCCTCCCTGAGTGTTGGGATTACAGGGGTGTGGCACCATTCTGATTCCTAATGTACCACTCTCTACATTCCTTTCCAATGATGGTCCTCTCTAGGCTCTCTTGAACATTAAAGCTGGCCTCACACTGACTTCGAAAGATGGAATCTTACCAGGACACTGCTCACTTCCCTTGTTCTAACTTCACATAATCTGAACTTCCTATACAATAAGGTTACGGAACGTTATGATGAAACAAACTATATCTTGAGGTTGTCCTGTGAACTAAAGAGTCAGCACACACTCTCTAGATACAGATTGAATCAGGGCATCAGAGGTGTGTCCCTTCCTCTTATAACCCAAGCACAGCTCCCTGTTGCCTTCAGATAGTGATCCATTCTGCTTCACAAAGCCCAGCTCCTAGGCTCCAGGAATGAGCTCAGTAGCCCACTTTCCGCCAACAGAGCAGAGAGGCACAGAAGCCCCGACTATTCTGTCTTTCTGCCCCTACTAGCCAGCTGATTGTGACATCACAGGCTTGTTGCCTTCCTACTCCTACAACTAATTGCGGTGTGGTCTCTGGGGCCACAGCAAAGGCACCTTTATCTTAATCTACTCTTTCTCTTTCAGCCAGACTGCTGGAGCAATGGCGCCTTCCAGGAAGTTTTTCGTTGGGGGGGGGGGAGGGGGCAACTGGAAGATGAACGGGAGGAAGAAGAGCTTGGGAGAACTCATCTGCACCCTGAACATGGCCAAGTTGCCGGCCGACACCAAGGTGGTTTGTGTGCCCCCCTTCCCCCTCCTTCCCCGCCCCCCCCCCCGGCCTACATGGACTTTGCCAGGCTAGATCCCCAAATTGCTGGGGCTGCGCAGAACTGCTACAAAGTGACCAATGTGGCGGTCACTGGGGAGATCAGCCCTGGCATGACCAAAGACTTAGGAGCCATGTGGGTAATACTGGGGCATTCGGAGAAAAGAAACATCTTCGGGGAGTCCGATGAGTTGATTGGGCAGACAGTGGCCCATGCCCTGGCAGAGGGACTTGGAGTGATCGCCTGCATCGGGGAGAAGTTAGATGAGCGGGAAGTTGGCACTCCTGAGAAGGTTGTTTTCGAACAAACCAAGGTCATTGCAGACAACGTGAAAGACTGGAACAAGGTCGTCCTGGCCTATGAGCCTGTGTGGGCCATTGCTACTGGCAAGACTGTAACAGCTCAACAGGCCCAGGAAATACACGAGAAGCTCCGGGAATGGCTGAAATCCAATGTCTCTGATACGGTGGCTCAAAGCACCCGATCATTTATGGAGGTTCTGTGACTGGAGCAACCTGCAAAGAGCTGGCAAGCCAAGCGGGATTTGAACGGCTTCCTCTTGGGTGGTGCTTCTCTCAAGCCTGAATTCGTGGGCAATCGTCAACGCCAAACACTAAGCGCTGCCCCGCCCCGCCCCGCCCCTGCCCTCCCCGCCCCCAGAAGTGTAGTAACTGCTCCCACCAGTCCAGAGCTTCTGATGATGTTATCTGCCCCATCTTGTGGCCCAATCCACACTACCTTCCTGAACTTTTCACACCTCCTTATGGGCAGGAGTGAAATCACCTTCCTTTCTTTCCCTTTTCAGTGTATATCAAGGCTAAGTTCCTCTTACCCCAAGAGGCAGGGATCCTCCCCTCCTGCACAGTGCCGAAGCCTTACTACTATGTTTGTGATCCATCCTACAGGTAAGGGAATAAACACCTGGCCCTAAAAACAAAAAACAAAACAACAACAAAACAACAACAAAACAAAACAAAACAACAACAACAACAACAACAAAAAACCAAAAGCGAAGAGTCTGTTCCGGTTCCTGGTTTGAGGGTGAGGTCCACTATGGCAGAGAAAGCATGGTGGTAGATGTGAGAGGGGGCTGATTCCAACTGTATTCACAGTCAGAAAACAGAGAGATGGATGCTCCTATTCAGGTAATTTTCGTGTTCTAAATTCAGTCAGTACTCCAGCTCTTGAGAAAGTTCCCTTTTTGAGAGCAGGATCAGGACACTGACAGAAACGCAGGCTAAACAATGCCGACTGAATATTTGGTTCACATAGGATGATGACTTCCAAACGTATTCTCATTGCTCTGATCTTGTCCTGAGTATATTTCTCGACATATTTTGTAATTTCCTCTAACTACATTTAATCTTCTTTCCTATGTAATTCTAATAAATTCTGTTATCTAATTTCTCGACTCACGGAAGATTAAAAGAGGAATCAGAACACAATGGTTTTTAGAGTGGGAAGCTTAGATATGAGTTCACTTTTATTCCTTTTCAAGGGAGGCAGGAAGAGGGACTGTAAGGAGGAAAGGCCTGACACACTAATTTTATTCTCTAAGTAAGAACAACCTAAGGCAGAGTGACAGGCACATTTTCCCCATAGAAAATAGTTACTTTTCTATTCCTCTGAAGAGATTCCATGACCAAAGAAATTTATAAAAGAAAGTGTCTAATTTGAGCTTAGTTTCTGAGGGTTAGATTACATAATGGCAGAGCAAAGTCATGGTGTCAGGGACAGCCGAGAGCTCACATCTTGATCCATAAATAGGAGGTAAGTGAGCACACAGTGAATGGTACAAATCGTTTGAAATCTGAAAGCCCACCCCCCAGTGACTCACCTCCTCCCGTAAGGCCACACCTCCTTATCTTTTCCAAACAGTTTCACTAACTGGGGACCAGTCATTCAAATATTTGAGCCTATGGGGGTCATTCTCACTCAACTCACCACACCCCAAACAATGAAACCCAGCCTATGACTGGAAAGTTGGTGGTCAATAATCCTTGTCTCTGTGTGTAAAACAATAGGGAGAAAGGGGAGAGGATGGGATGTTTCTGGGTATAGGAAATTATTCTTGACAATATGTTCAATAAAATCCCAGGTTTCCAAGAAAAATTTTATGAGGGTTCTTGAAGAATTTATTGTTGGAGGTAAGCTTCAGGCGTGCTTATTAAATGCGTGGCTTCAAAAAAAAAGTCCATTTAGATGACAGTTTCTGAGTATAGTTTCCATCTCCTGTCCCTAAGTTCACTTCTTCCTTGCTGTACATCACAGGTTGCTCCCAGGGACTATCAGAAGCTGAAGCAAAGGGGCACAGAGGAGGACTTGCCCCTTCTTAGGCCCATGCTCTTGTCTCCTTACAGCAGGAAGGAAAACTAGAAAAACTAGTGTAAGGAGCAAAACTCCCTGTATATAAGAAGAGTTTAAATCAGACCATATTTTTCTTATTACACTTCAGTTCCAGGCACTGGAGGTATTCCTTAAAATGGCAAATTGTGAGTTCTAAGCAATCAAGTTTCTGCCTTCCTGCCATTGCTTTCACTTGGGGTTTAATAAGTGCAAGAAGAGAATTTTCAATACATGATTGAACAAAACTCAACTCATTCTGTTGACAAACTGAATGTACGATTTGTTTGGCATGTTTAGAAACAATCCAATTTCCTTTGTGTCATTAGATCATGTCAACCCAAGAGAAGCAGGCTACTACGGTATGAGTTTAGGTTCCTGAGTATTCATTAGTTTTAAACCCTACCATAAGCCTGATGGGTGGAACACAGATGCAAACACTAAAGTGTGATGGAGTAGAGAGGGAAGCAGATGTTTAAACACACTGCGGTTTCCTACTATAAATACAGATGCAGCTACTGAAAGGGTAGAAAAGCTGGAAGGAGAGATGTGTAAATACCACCCAGAAGACTCAGTTCCGAGGCACATGTTGAAATGTAGCAGGTACATAAAGTGTGGGAAAGGCACTGGGTCCAAGCAGCAGTGATAGGGGATGAAAAACAAGTAAAGATTTTTAAACGGCTTTATGTGGTTATTCAGCAGTGAATACATAGATTGAAGCATCATACTGCCTCACAGATACATGCAAATACTCCTTGTTAACTACAAAACCAATAGGCATGAGCTAGTGTGCTATAACGAAATGAGGAGCTGGGCAATGCTGCAATTCGAGTGAAATGGGGGGATGTGGAGATAGATGACCAGTGGGTAAGGTATTTGCTTCATATGCTTGAGGACTTGTGTTGGGGTATTTAGAAGCCACATAAGAGATGAGCACATGTCTGGTATCCCTCAGTGCCCTGCCTAGCAATGGGTGGTAAAGACAGAAAAAAAAATTTCTGGAATCCAGGTAGGGAGTTAGTTTGAGAGAAGTAGGGGTGGGGATGGGGATGGGGGATGGGGGATGGGGGATGGGGGATGGGGGATGGGGGATGGGGGATGGGGGGTGGGGGGTGGGGGATGGGGGATGGGGGATGGGGGATGGGGGATGGGGGGTGGGGGATGGGGGATGGGGATGGGGGATGGGGGATGGGGGGTGGAGGATGGGGGGTGGGGGATGGGGGATGGGTGGGTGGCTGAGCAAAAGCAGAGGGCTGAGAAAACAGACTGTAAGACCAGAAATGCTACAGGGGGAGAAAGGAGTTAATGAGTGCTAAGTTGAGATCAAGCCAGGCATTTCAAACCACTCAGCTACCTAAGCCCGGTCCTAAGCTCGCCTTATACCAGTTCATTATTTCAGAGTGATTTAACTAAGTAGCCCATTTAAAAAAAAATCTTAAAACGTTTTTAATTAATTTCCAAAGGCACAGTGAATGAGGGCCTATATTCCCCATCCAAATATTAATCCCCACTTATTGTTGTTAAGTCCCAGAATAAATACAGATACTTTAAATCCTGTATTGCTGAAGTTAACATTCTTTCTTAGAGGAAGGGGAAAAAAAATAAGCAGAGAAGACTCAACACTATTAAATCCTACTCTAATTAAAATTAGAAGAGGATTTAAATTAATATACAGAAATAAGCCAACAGCTCAAAGAAGCGAATACGAATGTTAGGACCTGGCCACACTTGTCAGGAAACAGTGCTGGTACATTCCAAATATCTGATTTGGGTGGGAGCTGACTGGGAAGTCACTCCTGTAGGGAGTTGGAGGGGCTGAAGGACAAAGTAAGGGAGTGTGTTTTAGAATCAGTCCTCAAGGCTGTCTGCATGGCCCAGCTGCATCTCTCAAATACATCTCTATATGTGCAGAAACCCTTTGATCAGGAGCATTCCAGCTACTTATCAACCTGACATGAATTTCCGCTGTTTGTGATCAAAACATGCCTGATTTTCTTTTTTTTCTTTTATTGCATTTTTAAAAAAAATTATTAATTCATTCATTTTACACCTCAATAGTTATCCCATCCCTTGTATCCTCCCATTCCTCCCTCCCTCTCATTTTCCCCTTACTCCCCTCCCCTATGTCTGTGACTGAAGGGGACCTCCTCCCCCTCTATATGCTCATAGAGTATCAAGTCTCTTCTTGGTAGGCTGCTATCCTTCCTCTGAGTGTCACCAGGCCTCCCCATCCAGAGGATGTGGTCAAATATGGGGCACCAGGGTTTGCGTGAAAGTCAGTCTTCACTCTCTGTTCAACTGTGGAGAATGTCCTGACCATTGGCTAGATCTGGGTCGGGGTTTGATGTTTACTGCACATATATTGTTTGGCTGGTGCTGATTTTCGAACTCCATTCCACAGACTGTCCTGATAGAACCATCTGGGATTGCTTCTGGGGAGTCCTGAGCTTTCCTTTGGATAAGCCTTACCTCTTCCATCTATGAAGTTGAAATAAAATAACCATGAGCAGTATCTGAGGTGGGTTGGTACATCCTCCTGAGGTGAGAGGCTCTATCCTCATTCTTGATTCTACAGTTGCTGTCCAGGTAACAGTTTCCACTGGCAAAAGACAATCTTATGTTAACTCTTGGCTCATCTTCCTCAGAATACCTCTGTTCTTGTCCCTCATCCACTCTGCTGAGCTGTCAACAATACTAATCATCTGAATACACTTTGCTGTTGGTCAAAATCCTCCTTTATCAGCTCCCCGTAGACTAGAGCCAGCTGTCACATGCATTTGCTTGGCATCCTCAAAGTGTTATCCTTCTAAATGTGAGCTTCTAGCCATGAAGCTTCCTGCTCTGGTCTCACCACACACTATGCCCTCTCATCCTCTCACTGTGTTTTAATCTGTTTCTTATTCCATTAACTAAATTAAGCAAACCCAATTCAATTCAGCTCAGTTCAGCCCAAACATGACCCAAGCCAACCCAACCCAAACCCAAATGACCTCTACTGAGAACCAAAGGTACTCGCAGCATTATATGCCTTCCAAGGCTAACCATATCAGCCTCAGAAACTGCAGCGAATGAACTTTTTGGTTTCTTCTTGGCAACTGAGTGGCTTAGTAGTGCTCAGTCGGGGGTCTGGACCAGTTCATTATATGCCCTGATCTACTGGCTTGCAACAGGGGTTGGAAGGACACTGTCATTTGGAGCAAATGCCTGGGACTCAGTAGGAAGCAGAAGACAGAAATCATGAGAGATGGGTTTTCTCCAAATCCCTGGTGTTGGGTTAGTGTGGAAACCAGTCACTGTAAGCTCCATGCACTTAATGCACACTATCTTTGAGGAAAATAAAACCCAGAGGCCTCTTCTACAAGCTTCGGCCACCCACTGCCCTCCCACATCTCTTCCTTTACCTCCTGCAGTGAAGGCACCCCAGCACAGCATGCTCTCTAAGGCTCCACAAAGCTCTTGGAGCCCTAGGGTGGGTCAAGTGCAATGTGAATTCCTTTGCCTCTCCCCGAAAGCTCACCTTGTTTTGCCTTCAGGCTACCTAACCCATTTAGCCCGAATCAAAATTCACCACTTAAGTCTCATGAGAGTTGTTTCCTTAACACTTGTTAGTGTCCCTGTTTATAACTAGTAGTAAAATATGTCAAACAACACAGATGCATCCAACCAGTTCCCCCAACAAATCAAAAGCTATCTAGTGATCTTAGGAAACCTGTAGGCTGTATCATCCCACAAATGGGGACTGGGGCTCAGAGCACAGGGAGCTTGCTCAATTGTCATGAGCATTGGATGATCAGGCTGGGTCTGAGCCCTAATCCCTTTCTCTACACTGCATTAAAGGACCTTTGGATTGTTCTTTAAATGATGTGCCACTACACCTTCTCCAAGAATCTAAGCCAATTACAAAGGGGAGATAACACCCACAAGAAAGAGAAGTGTCCCCTGGAGGGGGAGACCTGGTGGCACTCAGAGGAAGGATAGCAGGTTACCAAGAAGAGACTTGATACCCTATAAACATATAGAGGGGGAGGTAATCCCCCTCAGGAACAGTCATAGAGGAGGGGAATAAGGGGAAAATAGGAGGGAGGGAAGAATGGGAGGATACAAGGGATGGGATAACCATTGAGATGTAACAAGAATTAATTAATAAAAAAACAAAAACAAAAACAAAAAACAAAAAACAAAAAACAAAAAACAAAAAAAAGAGAAGAATCAACTTATGGCTCAACCAGACTGTTCCTCTACCCTTCCTATTTTTCATGCGTTCAGCCTTTCTAGGTTATTTCTGCTTAGTGACACATCAAATCTTTATGCTCTACTATTTTATTAAGTATATTAAACAGGGGAATTGAATTCACAAAAATGCACTTTGAAAAGTACAAATGTCTTGGAAATGGAGGGAACATTAAAATGCTCATCATTGTAATGAGTTTTCTCTTGCTCTAGTTGATTGGTCTGCTTTTTCATCTGGTCTCTTAATGTTTGTGGCTTTGATGGAGTCTGCTAACTGTTTCCCCTCAAATCCATCTTCCCTTTGTCCTTTCTAAGTGGAGCTTCATGTGTTTGTTCAGTGGCAGTGTTCCCAGTTAGAACTACGTTGCCCAGTTTTCATGGTAATGGATGCTGACCACATAGCACATTTTAGGACAATTGCGTATAAGTTGAAGTCACTGAACTAATCTTAAGTAAACAGACTGACTATTTTTCTTTGCCTTCACTTCTATATTCACTTCTGTGGAATATAGACACAGTGGTTTGGATGACTAGGATTGGAGTATATATAACTATGAACACAGTAAAATCATAATAGCCATAGGGAATCTATATGTAACACCCTTGAACTCTCAAACCACTACCAACAATATACGTACCTTTGAACCGCTACTGTAAGGAAGATATGCACCTGCCGTACTTTGAGCTCAAAGTGCCCCCAAAGGCTCATATGGTAGATGCTTGTAGAACTATTTGCAGAAGCTGTGGATCTTTTTGGAGGTGGAGCCTAGCTGGTAGAGATAAATCACTAGGTGTGGGTCATAGGGAAGCCTCTAATTCTAGCGTCGTCTCCACTTTCTAGGCTGCAGTGATATGAAAGGACTTCACCTTGTACAGTAGATATTTCATATTGGCTTCCCACCACAGTGAATTGAAATCCCCTAGGACCGTAAATCCAAACAAATTCCACTCCCCTTAAGAAATTCCGTCATCAATGAAAAAGTCACAGATATACTATTTTATCTTGCTAAGCTTCCAGCCCAAGGATTTCATATCAAATGTTACGAAACTCCACCCTCCAGTGACAACAGTCACCAAAAGGAAGAGAAGTATATTATACTGTGTTGGGCTAGAAGCCACAGCTAACTGAGCTGGACTTTCAGCTAAAGTTCTTGCTATTCTTATCAAATCACCATGGTTTTGCTAGAAAGACCATCTACTCCACTGCTGAACAATAGACTCCAGTTTCCTGAGGATGATTGCCCTACCTCTCTACTAGACTTGGCTCTGCCTACACTCTATCCTTATTGCATTTTCACTGCCACTCTGTTACCGCACTGCAGTCACACTGGCTTTCTTTTTGTTCAGCGTGTCATGTGACCATTTGGTTCCTTTCTGATGTAGTCTTTTGTGTGCAAGACACCCTCCAGCCTCACTTGGTCTTTTAAGTATTAAAATGCATGGAACAGTAGTCTCAGATTCCTTTAGGACTGGCTGCTCTTGTGCCTTTGACAATTAGTTTGTTGTCAATGACTCTGTGAAAGGAAGGGTACACGTCTTCTCTACTGTTCTACCCCTAAAACCTTGGTCTAATGCTGCACATAAAGCAAGTACCTGGCTTTTGAATGCGAACTTGAATGAGTTATGTTTCTGATCATAGATCTTTTTTGTTGTTGTTGTTGTTGTTGTTTTTGGAAATAAAATTTGTGGGAATTTTAAAAAATATATTTTATTAATTTATTCATATTACATCTCAATTGTTATCCCATCCCTTGTGTCCTCCCATTCCTCCCTCCCTCCCATTTTCTCCTTACTCCCCTCCCCTATGACTGTGACTGAGGGGGACCTCCTCCCCCTGTATATGCTCATAGGGTATCAAGTCTCTTCTTGGTAGCCTGCTATCCTTCCTCTGAGTGTCATCAGGCCTCCCCATCCAGGGGACGTGGTCAAATATGGGCCTCTGGTCATAGATCTTGCTTTGAGGAAAACCCAACTTAAATCTTCATTTAGAATTCATTTGACAGTGTGTTCCGGAGGAAAACGTGTGAAGTGGGAGAATGCGAGAGGGATTTTTAAAGGAAGCTAATAAGTAGAGAATTATTGAGCAGTTTCTAATTACGGTGCTATGCTGCTGTGGATGATGGTTTCTATAGCTGGTGAATTCTGGGAAAGTGTGAAATAATGTTCAGAGTTATATTGTCATGGGATAAGATGAGAGAGATGGGGAATTAGTCATTCAGGTCCCCACACAAGCATTAGGTGAGACTGCTGTGTGTTAGTGGTAACTTCCTAGCACTTCTGGCCTCTCTGGCATCCAAACAGAGAGAAGTCATCTTTTAAAGAAGACCAAACCATTAGGCAGACATCCTAAGCTCTTATCTTAGGAGCTCAAAAGTGGCATTGTGAATGAACCTTGAGCTCTCCGTGGTGGCTATAGCTAGAAGTCTCTGCTGTCATTGCCTGTCTCTCAAACAAAGCTTTCTACCCACAAAATGGGCACTGAAGATATTTCTGAGGGCTGAGTCGCTATCTTTGGCATGATACTCTTTAAGCAAATCTTTATCTGAATTATATCACTCTGTACAGCTTTATTACTTCTTCGAAGCTAGAAACTCTGGTATGATGAATTAAGTGGGCCCACATCTAATTCCTCTACAGAAAACTCACTGTCCACATTGGTACCCCTCTGTGGTTGTGTGCAGTTGTCACTATGGGGAATGGTCCTGTACAGTGGGAGGCCTGGAGGCTGGAGAACATCACGGATAGAGATAGGACCTCCTGTGTAGTTAGGTCAACCTTGCTTTTACATGTCTATGAACTTGAACAAGTCTGAACAGGCATTTAGTCTCTTCTCATGTAAAATGGGATGGCAAGTCTTATGTGTTTCTTAAGGACACACACACACACACACACACACACACACACACACACACACATGTAAAGTTTAGCACTCTAAAAAATAGAAGATACTATAGAACAGACATTGGTGGCTGTTATCTGATTCTATTCTAGCTCCACAACATTGGAAACATCTTTTAATCCAAGTTTGAATTTCTTTACCTGTTTAATGAGCATGATAATAGAACTTCCTCATATTTATGCTTTAAGGATTAATGAAGTATATCAATGGCTTTTAAAAAGTTCCACACAGATACATTGCAATGACTTTTATTGGTATCATTGGTATTTATATTAATAGTGTTATTAAAAATAATTTCTGTCTTTTTACCAGCTTTGTAACATTATCCTTGCGATCTTTATGAGGTAACCACATCTTTTGACAGTAAATTTTCAGTTAGATTTAAAAAAAAAAAATCTCAACCTTTCCAGGCAAATCTCCCTTACAGTACTCTGTATTGTTAATCGTTTGTGAATTTTCAATTTAGAATGGACCCCGAGGCTTCAAATAATCCATATAGAGAGAATGGTTAATAATTTAGTCTTCAACCTTAAAGCTTCCCTCTTTCCTTCACCCTCGATGTGTGTCTCTCTTCACCCATCACCGTCTTGCTGATGGCTGGGTGCAAATGAAGCACCTACCATAAATTATGAGCGCTAAACAGGAGCCATTGTGCTGTGTCAGGTCAAGTCGTTGGATGGTAAAATTGCTGGCCTCTCCCAAATCGCGTCCCTAGCTCCAATAAGTGTTGGTCTAGCACATTTGCACGTTGCACTTTTCAGGACTTTACCCTCCAGGTGCAAAGCTGACACATTAGCGAGATGCCTTTTACATTTAGGCTAGCAGTGGTCTCCCTTCAACCATGACTTTAATTGCCGAGTTACAGCTGGAAGTCAAGTCTTCAGGAAGCCGAATGTCCGTGCAGGACGAGGGCTGAAAGTTTAATGCATGTTCTATGAGAGGCACAATGATGCTTTAAAGGACCAAACTTTGCTCAGAATTTCCATGGCACTTCAGAGAGGTTCTAGGAAATTTCAAGTTGGAATTGCAGTCTTTTACGGATGAGGGAAACCGGGCTCGGAGAAGGTACCTCGTTGCCCAGAAGTAATTTCTACCAGGGCCTTTCAAATGTTGATGCAACAGGAACCACCCTGAAGGGATCTTTTATATGAGACAGGTTCTGAATTAGCGGGTCTAGGGTGGCTCCTGTGGGTCACTATATTTCTGCATCCCCCAAAGGACTCAGCAAATTACCAGTAGGGGATGAGAACCACAGGACTTTTCAACAGGCAAGCTATTGCTTTATCTATTGAGTTGTTTCTTCTTTCCGGAAATGGAATGTTGAAACCCTCGGTGTCTTGGAGTGTAACAGTCATCCGTGGAGGCTCTCTGTGCATTTTAGATGAGAGTCTGCATGTGTAATCTTTCCCAGGATGTAACTGAAGCAGTTCCCTGTTTCATCAATGTGGAAACAGGCACATGTGGTGCGGGCTGTGTGATATACCACAAAGAACTACTTTAGGAAAGAGGATAGAAGGCCCCAGCTGTGGGCATGCTGCTGGCAGCCAGCTCTCACTTCCAGTCTCCTCTGAAGATTAGCTTGACTCAAGACAGCCCCATTACCTAGCTTTGTTGCTCTTTGCTGGAATATTCTGCATCCCATGACCGCTTCATTGACATCAACGGAGTCATTTCTTTCCCCAGCTTCCAATTACGTCATTGGAGAAATATCATGGAAACGTTAAAAATTTATACTCCAATCCCTGGTGCTTTATATGTGACTGTATTTAAAGACAGAACCTTTAAAGAGGTACTTGAGATAAAGAGATCTGAACAGACCTTCCAACATGAGCACACTGTCAGAAGAAGAGGAGGTTAGGGCCCAAGACATACACATGGATACAGTCTCACAAGACAGAAGACAGCCATGTATAGGTGAGGGAGAGAGGCCTCTGAAAAAAACCAAGATTATGGAAAACTTGACTTTGTACTTGTGCTCTATGGATATTTCAGAAAGCCAAGCAAAACCAAACTAAACCACCTTCTCTGACCCTGTGGTATGTCGTAAGCAGCCATAATGGACTAATAGGGTATGGTTGGCCATTGTTATAACTCCTGGAGTGACCTGCTAGCTGGAAATAGAAGAATTTTTTTTTTTTTTACAACAAGAAAGTGAAAGTTTCTAAGATGAATTGCATGGGGCCAAACAGTAAATACAAAGCAACAGGCAAATGGCAGAGATTAGCGGTGTCCTTGCAGACAGTGGAGGTGTAAGGATTACAGTCCTTATTATTCAAGGTTTAATTTCCCAGACTCTCATAACAAAATCATACAGATTGTGCAGTATGATGATGTCTCCAACTGGCAGCTCTAATTGCAGTCACTGGGACACATGTCTGGTGTTTGCTAGAGTAAGTTAGCCTGTTTCCAGGTGCCTGGCATGTGGCCATCCATTCAGCACATCCATCCATTCCTCCCGTCTCTATGAGAAAAGGATCTGTATTTACCTTGCTCCACCTTTCTTCTGAGGCCTAGCTCAGTTCTCTCACTCTCTGTGGTGACCCAGTGATGCCAGAATTGGCCGCATAGTCCTCAGAACACTGACCAGCTCACATTGTTGCAGTTATGATCCTAATAGTGTCAGATGAGTGAGATGGAGCTAGCACATTGAAAACTTGCATAAGAAATATACACACAATGGCTGGGGAGATAGTTTCTCTCATAAAACTGTGTAGCACAAGCATCCATCTGAACATGAGTTCAATCCCCAGCACCCATGTCAGAAGAGGAGATGGCAGCACATGTGCAGCCCCTGCCACATATACATGTGCACCAATATAAACACACACACACACACACACACACACACACACACACACACACACACACCACACAAGAAACATTTAGACCAATCAGTGGGCAGGACACAAACTCATCAAACACATAAGACTACTGGATCTGAGGTATTTTCTTTTCTATTAAGACATTATCCAAAAGAACTAAATATGTATTTATATGTAAGTATTTGGCCTTACAGAGAATTATTCATTGTTAAGTGAAGATCCTAGTGACCTAAAAGTGACATTTAACTTTTAAAGCCTGTCATCTTATGGTCTTTAACATGAGTAGCAACAACTAAGTGAAACACTTGAGTATTTTTTAGTGTTTGCTGTTGTGTGACAAACCCCTCAAGTCTTAGCACATCCACTTAATTGAGCTATTTGTTATTCAACACACCCCACCTGAGTGTCTACCACAACCACTATTTGACTAAAGAAGGACATGTTATAATATTATAGGCCTTATGAACAGGTTTAATTCCAATTAGAGCTGTCTTGATGACAAAACGAGTTAACGCACATCATGGCTCTTGACACATATTTGCTGCTCAACAAAGTTAAGTTTTTGAGCATGAGATTTTTCTTCTAACAGGGTGGCAGGGTCAGCTTATGGTTTGGAATTTGGATATTGAGGAAATGGTGATCACACACACACAAAATGGTAGAGATAGAGGCCTCATCCAGAGCATGGGAAGATTTCATGAGTTATTATATATATATATATATATATATATATATATACACATACATATATACTTATATAATAATATAAATATATATGTAAAATATGTAATAAACAAAGAAAAGAGTAACAATAATTTTTTCAGGCTACTCAGCATTCTTCAACTTTGACCCCATTGCTGTTGGAGTCAGACAACACACTGTTGCAGCATGGGTATTGTGGGTTTGCCATAGGATATTTAGCAGCATCTAAACTTCCCATGTTCTAGTTTCCTTTCTGTTCTGAGAAAACACTCTGACCAAAACCAGCTTAAGTGGTGGTTTAAGGTGGAAATAAACCAACGTAAGTTAAGGTGGAAATAAACCAATGTAAGTGGGCAGGAACTCCAGGAGCAGCTTGACGCAGAAGACATGGAGGAGACCTGCCTGCGGACCCACTCACAGCCTCTGGCTTCGCTAGCCTTCTTATACAGCCCAGCACCATCTGCTAAGTGAAAGCTGTTGCCAGCCATGGCCTGGGATCCCCTCCATCAATTAATAATCAAGACAGTCTCCCACAGACCACCCTGGTGTAGGCAACTCCTCAACCCGGCTTCCTTTTCAGATGACTCTACTCGGCTGGCTCACATTGACAAAGCTAACCAGGACACCCAAGCTGGAATGACCCAGTCCTGATAACCCAAAATGTCTCCAGATATTGTCCAATATGCTCAGAGCTCTCAGAGGGGGCACCTATGGCTAGACTGTGACACAGGGAGAGATTTGCTTGCACCAGGGGGAAGAGCTGAGGCACTGGTGATAAAGATTTTGCAAGAAGAAACCTGGGGAACGTGGTGATTACCTGTCAGTCTGGTGAAAGAGGGAGTCGGAACAGCCTGTGTTTGCCCCCTGGACCCCCGAGGTCATAATAATTTGTACAGAACCGGGAAGCCTGCTGGTGGAAGGAGGCTGTGAGCGTTGGCTTCTGCATTTCCAGTGGCAAATTCATGGAGGTTAATAGCCCCCACTGGTTTTCATGCCAGGGGATTTTTCATGCATTGAACTTTTATGCTTAATATTAACCACCTGGAGGTAGGCCAGCATTTTCCTTTCTAAATCCACATTACAAGATTTCTACTTGAGATGATTTAAAAAAAAAAAAGTGGCCTGGCTTTTTAAAGGATAGAGATGACTTGATCTCACTTCTGCTTTCACATCTGTGTTTTGTCTGGTGTCCTCCACTGCCTTGCCTGGTACAGAGGGGGTAGCTGGGGAACACGTGTGGAAGTGTTCCCGTGAGGAGGAGGGGATGTTCGTGTTTCCAATAGTGAGGTTGCAGAGTTTCCCTGCCTTGCTGTGTCTGGCTTCAGCTGAAATGGCATGGTGGCGTAGCATGTCTGTGGTCCCAGGGAGGCTCTCATTTACATCTGGCCTTTTCTAGTGAGCAGAAATATGTCACTGATGCGCAAGCTCCCTGCCAATGAATCACAGGTCCTGTGTTTTCTGGGCTTCCAACGGAAGGCGGATTTTGGCAGTCAGACGTCTTCTAGAAGGCCAAAGAGATACTAGTAATATGTTCCTTTCAACAGCTTCTTGCTTTCAGCAATGTTAGAAACATGTTAGATTTCTTAGAACCCATGGCTTGGGCAGGGATGTAGCCAGGAGACAGACAGGAGACCAGTGAGTGTCTTGGGTATTCTGTGGGTATCGCAGTTGCTCAGGTGAGCTGAGGCTGCCTGTCACGAGAACTGCACTTGCTTGTGTTGGCTCCCAAACGCTCAGCCTTGGCTTCCTAGCTTAGCATAGAAATCTAAAGCAAGGGCTTATCTCCAAAAAGCCCCTCTCCAGAGAAGTGTGAGACAACAGAAGCTACACAGTGAGTGATGCAAGTAAAGACGTGTCTCAAGTGCCATGGATGCTCTCAGGGGGTGGGGTGGGGGAGAAGTGCAGAAACCTTTCTTTTTCACTCTCTAAGTTTTTTTTTTAATCTTTGGAAGTTTCATACAAGAATGCAACATATTTAGATTCTATTGACCCCATTCTTTTCCTCTAACTCTTCCTGAGCCCTTCCTCACCCTCCTCTCAGCTACTTTTCTTCTTTTCCTCCTTGTTGTCCTCCTGTCACCTTGTACTCCTCCTTTTCGTCCTCTCATCTTCTGTTGACACCTTCTTTTAAAAACCAATTAATTAAAAAGGTACATACATACATACATGCATACATACATACATGCATGCATACACACACACACACACACATACATGAGCAGACACCAGAACATGGGCAACCTGCCCAGCTGAAACACAGCTGAAACAAACAGACAGACAGACAGACAGATTCTTCCTTTCACAGCAATCCTCACTTGTCAGATGCTCCTCAGCTGGAGTGGGACCTCTCAAGCTGCCACCTGTACCTTGTGTGTGTTTGAACATTTGGACCAAATGGGAATGCATTCTCTGGAAAGAGGCGCACTGTGCTGAGCTTCACTGGAGCAGTCACTCTGGGGTACGAGCAACATAGGGAAGCCAGGGTGAGGGCTTCTCTAAAAGCACAGGTGCCTCTTTTGAGCTTAGTGTAGCTTTTGAAGTTCATCACGAGGTGCACTGGTGATGTGTGCCCTTATCTCTAAGTATGTGACATGTCCCCAAAAAACACTCAAAGTAAAAATATAATTAAAACGGTTAAAAACAGACAAAAACAAACAAACAAGCAAACACCCAAACCAACAACCAAAAAAACAAAACAAAACAACAAAAAACAAAGCCAAATGAAAAACAAAACAAACAAAAACCCAAACAATTAAAACAAACAACAACAACAACAAAATAGTTTCTAAGAGTCAATTTTGTAGACTTCATTTTTTTAATTACAAAAAAGAAAAGAAAAGAAAAATGGTCCCTTGTGAGGCTACTTTGTGGCATGAGCTTGTAATTTCATGGTGAAAAGACAAGATCCCTCCCTCTGCTTGGGAGGGCTGCACCTCATCATGGGAGTGGAGAGGGAAGAGGGGAGAAGAGAGAGGAAAGAGAGAGAGAGAGAGAGAGAGAGAGAGAGAGAGAGAGAGAGAGAGAGAGAGAGAGATGAGAGAACAAGATGAATACTAACAAACCGAGAAAGAACCTGTAGCTGTGATCAAGTAGGATTGAGCCATTGAAGTCAGCAAAGACTGGTGAAGCCTTGTCTCTTTCCAGGAGGCTTTGTATGCCACATGTGCAGCAATACATCTGCATGGTGTTCTTGGAAATGTAAAGGAAAATGATTCTATTCTTCTGAGTGTCATTTGCATGCCCAACAATGGCCTTCAGATTGATAGGCATCACGGCCTACCTAGTGCAGGGCAGAGGTTATACACTGAATTATATGTCTTTCTGATTATTTTGGCTCCTGAACAATTAGGGTGTTTTTGTCTATTTTGTGTAGGAGGAGCAGAGTTAAGGAATTAGGACATCATGCAGAAAACACCAACAAATAGATGATTGTTGCTATGCATGCATGTTGATTTTGTGCCTGTCACAGAACACCTGAGGTCGGAATTTTCAAAGAACAGAAATTTAGCTCATGCTTCTTGAGTCAGGAAGATCCCAGACTAAGGGGCTGCACCTGGCCTGCTGTTTCTTGGTAAAGCACATCATGGATGAAGGACAAAGGGGCATGTGCAAGTGCGTTAACTTTTATTAAGATGAAAACTTCCTGAGAGACACAAATTAAAAGGAAGCTCGTAGCTTCAGAGCTTTCTGGCCATGGTCCCTTGCCCCATTGTTTCTGAGCCCATGGCAAGATGGAACAACACTGCATGGTGGCTCGCTTGGTAAAATAAAGTAGCTCACCTCATGGCAGAGAGCAATCAGGGATCCTGAGAGTGGAACCGGGAGAAGTGGGTGAGGCACATGCTATTCTTCACTGCAGTAGGGCTCTGGCATCTGACCACCTCCACAGCCATCCACACCCCACAGCTGCTTTAACTGTGCAGCGTATCCAATTGCTTTTCTCAGCGTTAAGTGCTGCATGCCAGATTTATTTACTATTAGATTAAGAAATCATCCAATTCCCCCACTCCTCTGCCTCTCCTTCTTCCAGGACCCCATCTACTGACCCAGTAGTGTTAAATGCATCCTTTAGGGCCTTGATTTTCTTGTTTCCTAGCAAAGTCTTCCAGGACTGAGGCAAGAAATCCAGTGTTCTTCTTTATTAATCTGTGTGATGCTACTGGGACAGTGAAACACAAGGGAAGGCTGTAAACTTTGAAGTTCCTGAGTTCAGCTGAACACTTAATAGCTTGGAGGATATAATCCAACCTCTTTGACTTTTATTTTCTCCACTTTATTGAAGAACACAATCAAAACTGAAACACATTCCAGGGAGATAATGTTTTAAATGGGCTTTTAATTTGTTTTGAGAATTTCATATTGTATTTACACGATTTTTACTCCTCTCTTGTTCTCCTCTAATTCTTCCCATGATCCTCTCAAATTTGTGACTTCTTTTATTTAATTATTGTAATGAATATACATATATGCACACACATATGTGAGATGTATATGTATAGAGAGTGTGCGTTGGTGTGTGTGTGTGTGTGTGTGTGTGTGTGTGTGTGTGTGTGTGTGTGTTGAGTATAAGCACAACCTGCTTGAATCCATTCAGCATTGCTTGTTTGTGCATGTTTAGGGCTGACCAGTCAGGATTGGATAATCTATCATGGGTCTGGGCCATCTAGTAGATTAATTCTCCTTTCCTTGGCAGCCATTACTTGCCTGGAGGTCTTCATTTAGTGGTACAGCCTTATGAAAATGTCCCCATCCACATTGGAAGGCCAACTGATATTGTCATTGCTTAGGTCTTGCTTATGCGATCATTTTGTTGCTATGTCATGGGTGTAGCATATTTGTCCTGTATAGAAAACTACATCTCCCAGGAGACACCCTGCTCTTCTGTCCCTTACAATTCTTCTGTACCCTCTTCTGTGATGTCCCCTCACCTTTAGGTGTAGAGATCATGTTGTAGATCTATAAATTGGAATTAGATGCCTCACAGTCAATTGTTCTCTGCATTTTGACAAGTTGCTGATTTCTGACATTGTTCCCATCTGCCACACAAAGAAGCTTCTTTGATGAGAGAGGAAGCTAAGCTTATCTCTGGGCACGAGGATAACTATTTAGAATGTAGTGAGGCAGTCTACTGGCTTAGGAGCATGGCATAATGGGTTCTCCTCTAGGGTCCATGACTTCAACAGCTACAGTTAGTTAGCTGGGTTTACAGTACCAAGAATGAAATCCCTCCCATTGACCCAGCCTTAAATCCATTCAGGTGGCTCTTGGTTACCCCTAAAATATAAGCACCACCATTGGACCCTTGGCTGTTGCCATGTTGGCCATTGCTGTGGTTCACAGGCTTCACAGCTGCCTAGGAATATTGACTGCTTTTCTTTAGTGCATGCCTGTGTGTGTGCAAGGGCATATGAAGAAATATGTTTGCCTACATTGGCTTTGGTTATTCAGAGTCTTGTGTGTGTGTGTGTGTGTGTGTGTGTGTGTGTGTCTGTGTGTGTGTATGTGAGTGTGTATGTGTGTGTGTGTTCCATTAGAATTTTAGGACCATTTTTTTTCTGTTTTTGTGCAATATGTCTTTGGAATTTTGATAATGATTGCATTGATTGAGTAGATTACTTTAGTGGGAATGAGGATCCAACCAACATTGATTTTTCTATGGAGGAAAAAAAACAGGAGTTTCCTTGGGCTGCTGAGGCACTCTATCCAGATGTTCTCTTAAGAGCCTTATTTTGTGGGTTGCCCATTGAAATCCTTAACTGGTCATCCAAATCTCTATAAGCTTTGGTTCTGAATTTGCTTTGGAGACAAAGGGAAGGGACCTGTTTTGACATTCAAGTTGTATTGGGATGGATCAACCAGGAGAAGAAACACAGGGAGACTTGCACGCAACAGGAGTCATAGATAGGAGACGGCATCTCTGTTGCGTCTGTGGAGTCTGACATGTAGGAAGTTCTTTATGGAGGATGAGTGCCTAAGCACACTTAAAACTTCCTAACAGCTGATGAGAAGTCAGAGCACCCCAAGATGCTCAGGCAGGTGCCACTCAGACTCCAGCTCTTTGATGACCATTCAATGAAGTGTTTTAGCTTCAGACACATTACTGAGCCCAGGATATACTGAGTCAACTCAGCCTGTGTCCAAGTCGTGTTCATTTTGGACAGCATTTTTGTCTGTAGAGAGAGCTAGGACATTTTTTGTCCAGTGGCTAGCTTGTCAATAATGAAACATCTCCAAAAGGAGGCTTTATCATGCTCATCATCTTTGCTGAGGTCGGCTGGGGGTGTTGCCAGGAGCTGACATGTCTCAAGTCAAAAAGGCCTTAAATTAATGAAACCACCTGTAATTGCCACATTCTGTAGGTCTCTGAAGCATTTGAGGGTCATCTATTTATATTTATATAGTGTATATCATCTATCTATTGTAAGTCAGAATAAGCAAACGTTGCTTGTTTCTAGATATTTACTATCTGTTCAACCTAGGATGTAAATGTTGGTGTTGGACTAGACTATTATCTGACATGACCATGAGTCTCATTGATTAACCATTAAACTGTATAAGTTAATTATCTGAAACAGTTTGTAATAGCATCTTTTAAAAGGACTGGCCATAAACCTTACATTCACAAATGAGTTGTATAGGTTCAATACCTCATCCCAGAGTAGAAACATACATACATAGGTGTATCGAAAATAATCTTAAATTTGAATCAGTATATAAAATTCTATACCAATGTATCAGAATAATCTTATTTCTGTATCAAGATACAGAATTCTATATTTGAGAATGACAATGGTTTTATAGTTGATGAGCAGACTTAATAATTCATCCTTTTCTATTACTTCTATATATTTTCTATATGAAATTCCTGGAACCTGCTGGATTTCTCAGGCCTTTGTGATCCAGTGAGGTCCTGCAAGTCTCCTGAAGACGGCTGGTAGAGCTGAACTGAAGGCTGGATCTACACATCTCTGGAGTCCTGGCAGGGGAATTCCGGGGGAGAATGAACAGGCACTGGCTTTAGGGGATTAGCCAAGCCACAGCTTGCTGCTGAGCAGACACTGTGCTCCGCCATCTTGGAGCTAGGACCTTGTATGCTTCTATTGTCCAGCTGGTCTCCACAAGGGGACCAGGAGAACTGCGGATTGGAGGTTGGGATGCTGACCCCAGCATCCAGGCACTGCCCTTGGGGAAGCATGAGGAATGTGAGATCTGGCTGCTGGAGCAGAACACCTTGCTCAAACAGGCAGAACCACTGGGCATGGAGAGCCCAGGACTGTGGGCGACTGCTGGCCCCGGGGGCCTGGAGCTGTGCATTCTCAGCTCCTGGGATGTCCCTTCCCATCTGGGAAATACAGAAGTTGGTGCCAGATTACTCACCAGATCCTCAGTCTCTGATCTGCCACTCAGATACAGTACACCTTGGCTGCTGCCATCTTGATATTTGCATATTTTCTCCTTTTCTTTTTATTATATTGATGTTTTTATTTTTTCACTTTACATCCCGATCCCAGCACCTCCATCCTCTCCTCCTTATCCTGCTTTCCCACCCTCTTCCCCCTTTCTCCCCTGTCTTTCTCCTCAGAAAAGCTTCCCCACCTACATATTGACTCACTCCAGCACACCAAGTCACATTAGGATCAAGTGCATTCTCTTCCACTGAGGCCAGACAAGGTAGCCCACCCAGGGGAAAGCAACCCAAAATTAGGCAATAGAGTCCATACTATAGACAGGTCCTGCTCTACTTGCTAGAGGACCCACATGAAGTCCAGCTGTCCATCAGTTAGTTACATATGTGTCAGGGACCTAGGTCCCGTGCATGCATGCTCTTTGGTTGGTGCTTCAATCTCTTTAAGGCCACAACTAGGCTAGGTTAGTTGACTTTGTTGGTCTTTTTGTGGAGTTCTTATCCCCTTCAGGTCCTTCTGTCCTTCTCCCTACTCTTCTACAAGTCTCCTGGAGTTCTGCCTAATGTTTGGCTGTGGGTCTCAGTGTCTGTTTCAATGCACTGCTGGGTGGAGCCTCTTGGAGTTATGCTAGAGTCCTCTCTGCAAGCACAGCAGAGCATAATTCATAGTGTCAAGGGTCATCTCTCTCATATGGGGTAGGTCTTGGGCTGGGCCAGTCATTGGTTGGCCATTCCCTCAATCTCTGCTCCATCTTTATCCCTGCACATCTTGTAGGCAAATCAAATTTTGGCTCAAAGGTTATGTGGGTGGATTGGTTTCTCCCTCCCTCCACTGGAAGTCCTGCCTGGCTAGGAGGTAACCATTTCAGTCTCCACGTACCCCTCTGCTAGGAATCTCAACTAAAGTCACCCCTACAGCCTTCCAGGGGCCTATTCTGTCACAGGTCTCCAGCTTGTCCCAGAGATGCCCCACTCACTTGGTTTCCCTTCTCTCTCTCTCTCTCTCTCTCTCTCTCTCTCTCTCTCTCTCTCTCTCTCTCTCTCTTTCTCTCTCTCATAGCTCTCTCCAGTCCCCCTTCCTGCTCTCTCCATAACTGATCCCCACCTTCTTTCCTTTCCATACTCTCTCTTCTATTCAGTTCCCCCTCTTCATCCACTTCAGATGTCTATTCTACTTTCCCTTCTGAGTGGGATTCAAGCAACCTCCCTTGGGGCCTCCTTACTACTTAGCTTCTTTGGCACTGCAAATTATACTATGATTATCCTGTAATATATGGCTAATATCCACTGATAAGTGAGTTCATACCATGTGTGTCTATCTGGGTCTGGGTTATATCACTCAGGATGATCTTTTCTAGTTCTATCCATTTACCTGAAACTTCACAATTTCCTTGTTTTTAAGAGCTGAGTAGTATTCTGTTGTGGAAATGCACCACATTTTCTTTGTCTATTCTTAGGTTGAAGGGCATCTGGGTTGCTTCCAGTTTCTAGTGTATTATAGCGGAGCAAATAAATGTCCTTGTTGTATTATGGAGCATCTTTTGGGTACATGCCTAGGAATGGTATAGCTGGGTCTTGAGGTAGAACTATTCCCAATTTTCTGAGAAACTGCCACATTGATTCCAAAGTGATTGTACAAGTTTACACTCCCACCAGCAATGGAGGAGTGTTCCCTTTGCTCCACATCCTTGCCAGCATGTGCTGTCACTTGAGTTTTTGATCATAGCCATTCTGACAGGTTTAAGATGGAATCTCAGAGTTGTTTTGATTTGTATTTCCCTGATGACTAAGGACTGCTACTACAGTACGATCTTATGTGTTTTATGCCAATACAACAAGGCAACAAGACACACAGTGATCTCCATGCATTCAAGGGAGCAGAAGGAAGATAGGAGGTGCTGTGTTCTAGTAACTGAAGAACACGAGACCAAGGCCCTTCAAACCCTGCCGAGTTCTGAGTTCACTTTCTATGCAATAGTGACGCTCCACAATAAGTCAAGAGGATGTTGTATTGGAAGGCCATGTCCCCTGCATTGTGGTGTCAGATCTGATGAAGCTGATGAAAGCATTGAATGAGAGCAATCACTCAGAAATGAATGACACAGTCTAGGTGTACCACATCAAGGATGGGAAATTCTGACTTGAAAATACTAGTCTGAATAGTAGCTGTTAGTGGATTGTCTTCATTAATGATACGAAGAGTGAATGAATTGCAAATAAAACATGAAACTGCTGAACTTGAGTTTCTGATGACCTAAAACATTGGTGGTGTTTCCTCATTCTGAAATATGTCCTCTACCCAAATCTAACCTACTTTCAGTCTAGTTAGTCTCCTTTGAAAAAGTATAGCTCCTTTAGTGAAGACTCCTTAAATATGCACATCTCCTTCCAAGATTAATTAGGCGATCTCCCTGGGTCAGTTCTATTAACCTGTAATTAGGATGTAAAGTTGCTCATTCTCCAGGACTCTGTAATTGCATCTCACCATGTGCAGATATACACTGTACTGGAAAACAAGTGCCAAATGGATCCCGGTAGCAGGGCCTAGTGATAGTGGCTCTTGGCCTGGTCCTAAGTGTGGCAAGCCAACTTCCCCATCCCTGTTTCCCCAGTGGATCCTGATAAGGCTGCTTGTGAAAGGCAGCAGAGGGAGACTGAACTGTCGGGATGGACACTGAGCAAGGCAGCTCAGGCCCTTTACACAAGCATATGGGCAAGCTTCTTAACTTCCTCTCCTTTCTCTGCAGCTTATTTTCATCAGGACAAATAACTTAATAAGTTGCACTCACGAGTAAAAATGCTAAATTTTAGGAACGGTAAGACAGGAATTAGTGTCCACACTTTCTTGTTTTACTTTTTAAAATTAATTTATTCATATTACATCTCAATGGTTATCCCATCCCTTGTATCCTCCCATTCCTCCCTCCCTCCCATTTCCCCCTTACTCCCTTCTCTTATGACTGTGACCGAGGGGGACCTTCTCCCCCTGTATATGCTCATAGGGTATCAAGTCTCTTCTTGGTAGCCTGCTATCCTTCCTCTGAGTGCTACCAGGTTTCTCCATCCAGGGGACGTGGTCAAATATGAGGAACCAGAGTTCGTGTGAAAGTCAGACCCCACTCTCCACTCAACTGTGGAGAATGTCCTGTCCATTGGCTAGATCTGGGTAGGGGTTTATAGTCTCCACATTTTCTAAGCGCAAAAAAATTGAGAGTTTGAGAATGCAATTCTAAGCTGGCTCTCCTCGTTTCCAGTCTAATGCTCCTGAGCAGACAGATGTATGGACATCCCAGACCTTCCTTTCAAACAGTGTGGGAAGGTGTGAGCTTTCTTACCAAAATACACAGAGCAACTCAAAGAAGGAAAGAGCTATCTGATTCATACATTCACAAAGTTTAGCCCATGGATATTTAGACACATGACATTAGGAGAGGTGTCATGGTTGCATGAGCATGTGGCAGGGGAAAGTTTTCACTTCCTAGAGGATAGGAAACAGTGTAGACTCAATTTTCTTAACCAAAATATTTTATTAACAACTTATTGACCGAGCCTACATCAATTAGAACCCGATTAACCAAAACAGTAGGAAATGAGGATTAATTGACACAACAACAAAACCTTAAGGATATCAGTCCCAAGGAACGATTCTCCAGTCTGGAGCTGCAGGATTTCTTCCACTGGAACCAGGGGTAACCAGACTGCAGAGCCTCAGCAGGAGCCAGAGCTCTGAAGCCTTACCTCAAGTGGTTTTCTCTAGGAGCGTCTTGAAGGGCAGCGATGAACAGTCAAATCTATCCCAAGTCTTCAATCCTCCCACTGCCAGTTCTGGGCTCATTTATATATCTCCTCCCAGAGTTTGTTCACAGGATCTTTTTCATCTGGTAGCAATTAAGCTCCTGCATGAGGTGGTTGCTCTTCTAGTGAATTAACATCACCTGTTCTCTCACTAGACCGTTCTGATCCCACATTTGGGATCCTAAAGAACAGGTTTCTCTTCTTCAGAACAGAGAGAAGGAAGAGGACCAAGACCAGGCACATCATTCTAAGACACTCCTGTAGTGATACGCTTTCTGCAGCTCAGCTTAGATCTCCCTCTCAATGTTTTCCAGGACTTCCTAGGATAGTGACACTAACTGTGGACAAATATTCACACAAACAATGACTGGGCATTTTGTCACCCAACCATAACAGGTGATAACCCTCCATTTCCATCTGCGTTCAATAGCTCTCCCTGAGCCACAACATAAGACCCGATGTTCTTAACAGACTCTTGTCCCTATATTTACTGAGATTATAGCTTTACAGTTAATTATTCAATTATAGTTTTTATAGATTTTATTTTTACTTTTCATAAAAAGCAATGTTATAATTATTAGCTTTCCTGCTCAGGTAGAAAAGTATCCTGAGATTCAGAAGCCCAGGAACCACACAGCTCTGAGAGGAACCTCCTTAGCAGAGGCTTTGCAGCCCTGAGGGAGGATATCCCTGGCTGAACTGAAGTGCTACATTGTAATAGCTCCCCTTCCAGTTCCTCTTCTTCAGCTTCGCAGCTTGCAGGGGAGGGTCTCCCCAGCTGAGGTGCGGAGCTTAGGAGCCTCAGCTCTACTCCACTTCTTCACTTCGCTGCTTCTTTGTTTCCTGGCTTCTTTGGATAAGAAAGTCACACCAGGCAACAAATCTAATAAAAGAGATTTATTAGGAGAAATGAGTCAAGGGTTTGGAGAGGGTCCAGGGATGTCTGCCTGTGCTCTTGAAAGAGTATAGCAGGGAACTGAACAGTAGACATGGATTATATAGGATTTCTTGGGGGAAAGAGCTTTCCAGGGTAGAGATATCTAGGGTGGGGATTGGTGGAATTTCAATCCTGAGGTTGGGGGAGATCAGGGATTTGTGGGGTTTCCTGCAAGGATTGGTGGGATTTTTCTAGTGGTATGAGGTCTGGACACTGGGCAGTTAAAGCCCTTAGAAAATAACCAATTGGCCTGGCCAATTCCCTGCCTTGAGGGTTTACAAAGTTTATACAATATACAGTTTACCAAGGGACCCCCCACACCGCTTGAGTCAGTGAGAGTAGCAAACAATAACTACAAAAAAATAACCCCAAGTCCATGCACATACAGGCATGATGCGATTGGAATGTGGTTTTTAAAAGAAGATATAAAGTTGAGAGGGTGTGTGTGTGTCGGGGGTGGGGGGTAGGGGGGAGGATGGGGTGGGGGTGGGGAATCTTGCAGAACCGGAAGGACTAGGAGTGGTGGGTATTATCAGAATACCACTATGCACCCGTACAAGAACAGAATGTTAATATGTGAATACTGTCATCTCAACTTAGCTCCCTGTTTCTGCTCTTACCAGACATGGGGGCTGCTGGTGTTTGTTTATGACAGAACGGAAGATCCACAAAAGGAAGAAGGTTACACTGAGTGTCGCAGTGGACCCTCTCCAACATGTCAACAGTTCCAGCTCTAGAAGCGGCAGAAGTGACAGTGAGAAAAACAGTCTTTATGACTACACTGGAGGCTCTTGAGATGAGGTCACGCGGCCTGTCCGGATGAGCGTGAGCCCTGACTCCAGCAATAAGTGTTCTTAATAGAGTGAGAAAAGTGACACAGAGCTAAAGAGAGGCTCGGGGAAACCAGAGGGAAAGTTTGACACAGCCCTCAACCCCTAAGGGCAACAGAAGGTGGTAGAAATGAGGTTTTTTCACCTCCTGTGTTTTTCAGGGAGTCAGGCCTGGTGATATTCATCTTGGAAGGAAATGTTTTTCTGTTGTAAGCCGCACAGCATGTTTGTCTGGGCAGCTTCAAAAAGTCAAGGCAGCAGGTCCCAGGACAACCATGAAGGCCAGCCAGGCAGGCAGGCTGGCAGGCAGGATGGAAGCTCTCAGTAGGTGGCAGCCCCTGGTTCATATAAACACAAGGTCAGACACTTGCAAGAACCTAAGAGTCAGTCTGAAGCATCTATCTAGCCTGCCTCATTGCAGTTGGAGTTGCAACTGTGGGTTACAGAACCGGAAAGACACTTGGACTAGTTATTATTTCAAGAAATGAGAAATGCCAGCTTACTGCTGATTCGACTCCATACCCATGCTATCTCTGCATCATTGATATTAGTCTAATCATGGAATAAGCCTTGGTGCTCATAAACTGATAAATGGGTAAGGAAATTGTGGCACACACACACAGTGTAGTGCTATTCAGTCACGAAGGAGGATGGGATTACGTCACTTGCAAGAAAGCTGATGGACCTGAAGATCACCATGCTAAGTGAAATAAGGCTAAGTGAAGAGACAGGTCTCGTGCATTTTTCCTCATTGTGCAATCCAGGGGGAAAAAGAAGATGGAAGTTAAAGAGGGACTGTTAGAAATGTGGTTAGAAACGAGACAGAGGGAGTAGGGAGAAGGAGGAGACTAAAGTGATCAAGAAAGTGAATCTGAACAAAAGCGCATGTATGAAAAAGTCATAACGAACCCTTCACTTTGTTTTTTGTTTGTTTGTTTGTTTGTTTTAGCGGACATCTTTATTGTTTAATAGATCATCAACTTCTCCAAACCTACAGCTGGAATTTCATCATATTTCCACGCCGAGTCATGAGCGGTGAGTGACAAAGCTAACCAGAGGCTAATCCAAGAGAGCTAAGCTTTTACAGCTCATTTCCTTTTACAGGCTGAACATAAATAGATGCACTCTAGAAAGCACAATGGTCTTAGTCACTAACGAACCCTTCACTTTGTAAATAAACATTTAATTAAATAAAATGTCAACATGTCAGATCTTAGAAAGGCCAGTAGACCACCCCTGA
The DNA here is from genome assembly GCF_964271855.1 of Acomys minous. Taxonomy (NCBI): domain Eukaryota; kingdom Metazoa; phylum Chordata; class Mammalia; order Rodentia; family Muridae; genus Acomys; species Acomys minous. The sequence continues at coordinate 29,331,384 of NC_140491.1, read as the reverse complement.
GAAATAAAATAAAACAAATGGTTCACAAAGGGCCTGACCCCAGTGGGTGCTTGGTAGTTGTCTGTTTGGTTTTAGCTTTGTCCTTGGGTCTCTTGGTGTCTAGTACCTGGTAGTATCCAGCCCAGTAATCATGAAAGGTTCTGCGCTTAACATGCCACATCTCAGCTCAGTTCTAAATATATCGTCGCTCAGAGATGACTAGTGGCATTCCCCTGTGCTGAATCTAGAGTTAACGTCAAGAACCTGTTCCTTCCCACCGCCCTGTGAGAACCAAGCCTGTGCACCGCCCTCGATTCTTTCCCATGTTTTGGATTCCTACTTGGCTTTTTCGGACAGCGAATGTACCCTTCAATGACTTAAGACTGAATAGACCATTTCTATCCTCTGTTGAAACATGGCTCCACCAAGGGAGACATCAGAGAAAACTTGAAATATAAACAAAGAATAAGACAAATGTCAAATGGAAAAAAGAACAATCATTAGAGGCAGTTAGAACCCTTACCCTGACTCTTGGTAAGCAAGAACCTGAGGGTCACATGCCACAGGAAAATATGCCCTTCCTTCTCCATGAATCCTTGTATCTGACGCTGCTTCTACCTCCATAGGACCAAGAAGCCGCTAGGTAGCTACTTTCTTCTGTGCCTCCTCAATGTTAAAAATACCTGTGAAACTAGTGAGGAAGTAACTTTCCACTTGTGCCAATGTTTGCTTTGCAGTGTGCTGAATGAGTCTTCTATGCAAACTGCTAAGCTAATTGAACCACCATCATTTCAGCTGAAAAAACACTGGGGCTTGCCAAAGTGCGTTTGCTTGTGTACACAACCTCACCGAGATGGGGAGGGAGCCTAAACGCCAGGTGCAGAATGGAAAGCTCTGTGTTTGGGGATGGTGAGGGCTGCCATTTGAAAGGCTCACTTCATATTCCAGCTGATGGTTTCTTTGATTCAGGAGGGTCAAGAGACTTGCCCGAGGTTGCAGACTGACAGGGAAGCAGCCACCAGATACCACCAGTTCCACACTGAGTCGGGCAGAGGCTGATCTTTGAAAGAATAGAAAAAAAATTAATTTCCTTCTTCACATCTGAGAATGTATTCAGGTAAAGGCCTAGACCCTAGCCCAGTTCTATATTAATCTCTTTCCCTTCTTTGGTTATTTCCTGTGTTCTTTATATGCCGTTCAGTTTTCTGAGAGCGAGACACTTACCTATGCACAGAAAAACATACATAAATAAGGTATAAAAATACAAGGCTTCAGAAAAGACTCTCAAAAGGAGCATTAAACTCATCATGAATCAGATTTATTTGAACAAAGTATCACCCACCCTAAAAAGAGAGACACTTATTCTCTTGGCAGATTTATAAAACTGGGTTATTGTACTCTCAAACTATGTACCAAGTGTGTGATAATATCTAAGAAATGGGCCAAGGCATTGTAATATTCTCTTCTCCATGTTTAAAAGACTCCTTCTGGGGTTGGGGAAATGGCCAAGGGACTTGCAGCATGGCCGGGAATAAGATGAAGCAGAAGGGGGCTGAGGAGATGAGAGGTGGCCCTTGTTACACCTGACCCATCCTCCTGTGAAGGATGCTAACCTGGAACTCATTAAAGAAATAACCTTCCCCCTTAATTAAAATCGTGTTCAGATCAAAGCTGGGCCTGTTAGTGGTTGAAAGGTACCAGGTTCAGACAGATTCTCTGGCATTTGGAGGTCAAGTGATCTGTAAGTGGGTAGACTTTCAGATATGAGCCATTAGGTCATGTAGCCAAGAAACTGCATCATTGATAGCCAGCACCAAGCTTGGTGGTTGGCCAACAGGTGCATTTAATAAAGCTACCAATTCAAGATTAGGCTGTCCGTAAGTGATACCTTAGTATTTTTATAAATTCTAACATTTCCATGCTCAGCAAGCTATCTCCTAAGGAAGGCATCGAAAATGTCAATAGAGAAATAAAGCACGTGGTATTAGCAACCTCCATACTTATGGACAGAGACCCTCAAGAACAGTGGTTCTTAACCTTCCTAATGCTGTGACCCTTTAATACACTTCCTTATGTTGCAGTGACCCCAACCATAAAATTATTTTCATTGCTATTTCATAACTGTGATTTTTCTATGTTATAGATCATAATATAAATATCAATGTTTTTCAATGGTCTTATGCAACCCCTGTAAAAAATGAGGGGTTTTTCCCCTGGGAGGTCACAACCCACAAGTTGAGAACCTATGTTCAAGAGCATACGAAGCATGCATTTATCTCCATAAAGCCCATTGCTGTTCAAATTAGAGTTGGCGTAAATCATTAAAGTGTGTAAGAAGGGACTGGAGAGATGGTTCATGGGTAAGGATGCATGCAGCCACCTATAGGGACCTCAGTTCAGATCCTCAGCATTCAGAAAAAAGCTAGAGTGCCTGCTACCCCTGTATTGGAGAACGTCAGAGACAGGAGGATCCTTTAGGGTTCCCCAGCCGTCTAGTCTAGCCAATAAGTGCCAAGCTCCTGGTTCAGTGAGAGGCCCTGACTCAAGAGAATAAAGCAGAAAGTGACACATCAGGTCACCTGACATCCTCTTTTTTGGCTCCCTGCATATGCACAGGTGTGTATATAGACAAAGACACACGCATGCGCTCACACACATATACACAGACACACACACATACACACACACATATGTGCGTGCACGAGTACCCTAATGAACTGTTACTAGCACTCACAGTGGCTACAAGAACTTTAATGCCAATATTTTTAGCATCCAAACACAATACAGCTGGAATCTCTTCTACAAACAGAGAAACCAAGGCTCTGATAACTTACGTCATTCATGCATGGGCAGGAAAACAATAGGGCAGAGTCCTGCAATAGAACCCAGGCCAGATGGCTCCTTAAACACTGTGTATGTTGTCTCTTTAGCTTTCACAGCAGTTCCCAAAATGCAGACCCCACATCATCTATCCAGCTTCCTTTTTTAAAATATATGAACCCCAAATAATCTCTAAGCTGTGGACTTGATCACATTTATGTTTATTTTTTGTGGTTCTTATTTTTATTAACTACTATGTTTTCCTAAACCAACCTCAGGAACTGGGGAACAGCTATGGTAACTCTATTTTATATCAAGCTTGCAGGCAGCGGGGGTTAAGGATTTCTCCTCCGTGGAAAAGACAGAAAACAGCAAAGTTAGCATTGAAGTCAAGGTTGGGATTTGATTCCAGTGTTGAATTCTGGGCTTCTCTGTGTCTCTGTCTCAGTCTGTCTCCATCTGTCTGTCTGTCTTTCTTTCTGAAATTACCATCCAGGTTACATTTAAGTTATGGTTTCTTGCAGTTGTGCTCGATCCTGAATGGGAAGGGCAGTTCTAAGAAGGGCCAGTTTCCACCTGTGGTCCCTTTGCTCTGGCCCAGCCATCTGGGCATCCGTGGGCTCTGTCTCCTGTTTCTTACTGGAAGCTTCTGAAAGGCTCATATCTCTAGAGCCTTCGAAGATCAGATGTCTATTCCATTGTGATTTTCTTTTCTTCTCTTCTCTCCTCCTCCCCTTCTTCTTCTTCTTCTTCTTCTTCTTCTTCTTCTTCTTCTTCTTCTTTTCTCTCTCTCTCTCTCTCTCTCTCTCTCTCTCTCTCTCTCTCTCTCTCTCCTTCCCTAGCCTTCTCCTCTTCTTTCCTTTTATTCTGTGTTTAAATCTGGGTAATGGCTTATGGATGACAAGGGGTGGGTTGACTATTTCTAGGTACAGAGTGCATGGGAATCAGGCACAGCTCAATAAGCTTCAGCTGTTCAACTGTTTCCTTGTTTGGCTGTCATCTCACTGACAGCCTGGTCTGTTCTTGAGTCTGTACTTAGGGATCCTGAAAAGGCCTAGAAACATGTTCTCGTGTCAAGAACAGATGGTGGCTCAAAAGGAGAACTGAAGGATTCCAAGGTCCTGCCCAAGAACTGGGAACCTGAGCAACCTCAGGCTGTGAGTGAGGTGATCTGAGGACACACAACACTACAGTGCTGTTTCACTCTCTAAGTGCTGGGCAGGTGTATCTGTGCTCTTAATATGGGCATTCTTTGAGACAATCCTTTCACTGTTAGCCCAAGAAGGCTGTATTCCTCATTATGCCCTTCTTATGCATGAAGCATGCTACCCTGTTACCTATCAGCTGTGGTCCTATGGCATTTAAGGTCCAAGCAGCGCAGAGTAGATTCAGGTTTCACCAGGGCTTCAGCAAATTCCCAGGAGCCTTAAGTCTTATGGTTACGCTGGCTCTAAAGTCCCATGTCTCTCTGGCCAGCCCAGTCTCTTCACTCTTATTTATTTCACACCTGAAGCTCCTATCCACCAGCCTAATGGTGACTAATGCCAGGAGCAATTCTTCCAGTTAGGGTCAGGCTTGCTGGGGCCTTGTTCTGTTAATCTCTTCCATAGGACAGGACGTCCAAGGGGAACATTGAGTCCATTTTCCAGGGTGTGTACTGACTCCTACTGAGCACCCTTGCTGGTCCCTCTTCTGTCATGGGTCCAGTGTAATGATCCAGTCGCTCTGCCTTGTGAGCTTACCATCTAGTGTGGTAAGGTAGGGCAGGAGAAGAGTGTCAGGAGAGAATTCTCTGAGCCCGATCTTGCTATCCTCAATTGAGGAGGCAGTTAGATGGTGTGAGATAAAGAGTGTTTCACTGTGAGGTTCAGAGGAGAAGGATGTGGGCATCAGAATGGTTCCTGCCTAAGGCCCGGCACAGGCGCTTTAGATTTTCTACCTGATGTGGCTGAACTGGGCTTCTTTTAATATAGAGATAATCAGGGACTTTCTGGGGGCAACAGTGGTTCTGCAGGAGCTGGTAGGGCAGTTTCCTCTTGGTCTTTGATGGCTGAGGTGGTTTTTTTTTTTTAAGCGGGCTTCAGGACATAGTCATTGGTCTACACATGAATTCAGTTTTTGTCATTGCTTCGAGTGAATGAGCTGCCCATATTATTTTGAAGATTATTTTTGGGTTGAGACAATTGTATTTATGGTTCATTTGAGACTCTGAAGTACATTATGGAATCTAGGTAATGAACAAATGGATCAGCTCATGTGGTGATCACGCTGAGAGGACATGCAATAGCAACCTCTACAATTTCACGAATAAAATACATCACTCATAATGCCTGTTGCTACTCTGTGTGATAGCTCACTTTCACACATCCCTCTAATCTACTCGTAATCACATATCCTTTGGCCAGCGTGTTGCTTCTCCTCACCCCAGGAACCTCCTCAGCCATTTTCCTCTCTAATTCTATGAACAGGTGAGATTATGTGGTGTTTGTCTCTCTGTGACAGAAGCTTATGCATGCTATATCACTCGACAGGGTGTGACTGTCATCCTGCCTGTAGCTGGAGGACACTGTACTTTATACGGACCTTGTTTCATTTCTCCATTCATCCCTTTATGAGCCTTCAGGCCGATTCCATGTCTTGACTCTTGTGAACACCACCACTGTAAACATGGTAGTTCAGACATGCCTTTGCTATACTGATCTTAAAATCCTCCTTCAGGAACCTTTTCTCTAAGCATCTAGAGTTATCTGATATTACTTGCAACTGGGACTCTTGTAGAACGACATACTGTGCACTCAGCGGACACTGCCACACATGTAACTGCACGAGGTTCTTTCTCTAGGATCATGGTAACATTCTGAGCTGTGGAGACAAAAAAATGGGCCCTGGAAAAACCAGAGAGACTCAGTGTCTCTGAGGTGCATGGGCACACAGGCACATGCAGTACGGTTGGCTCTTTAGCTTCACCTTTTCTTTTTTTAAATATATATCATTAATTTATTCATATTACATCTAAATTGTTATTCCATCCCTTATATTCTCCCATTCCTCCCTCCCTCCCGCTTTCTCCCTACTCCCCTCCCCTATGACTGTAACTGAAGGAGACCTCCTCCCCCTATATATGCTCATAGAGTCTCAAGTGTCTTCTTGGTAGCCTGCTTTTCATTCACCACCTTTTTATTTGTTTTCTTCTTCAATTTGGGACTAGTTCTCCTCACCAACAAAAATGAATATATACTTAAAACAAACGAACAAAACAAGAACCAGGAAGGTGAGGTATAGAGAAGGTTTACAAAGCTTGCGCTTGATGTACGACACGTATGAGTTCAGAGCCAAAGGACATCAGAAATTGGTCCATGCTGCCTCCAGACACGAAGAAGAAATCAGCTCAAATCCTATCCTCCCTCTCTCCCACCTCTCGTTCCCACCTCCCTTTCCACATGAGGATGTGCCATTTTCTTTACATCTACACTGATTTAAACTAACATGTGAATGTCAAACTTATTCTCACTAATTTTAATTTTATAACATTCTCCTCCATCCTGTGTAGTACCACTTTTGAATGCTATAATCTGTTCAGCCAGGCTACATACGCACTGATTATTTAACCTCGGCTAGTTTTTTGACTATTTCCCCATAGAACTCCCCCACATACACTGCAGTAGTCCGGCATTTAAAACAGGGTAATCAGGATGCTAGCGATGTACCATCTCTTTCCATTGGTTCTATGACTATTATTTTACATTTTAAAAATTTCCTTATCTTGGAAGGTGGGAACTGATGATTTAAAGTGAGAATCAGCAATGAAGAAAAGCCTGAATTTATACTGGAGACAAATATACATGCACCTCCGTGTACTGTATCCTAGAGAACAATGCAAATGTTCTGAATTTTAAAATGATGTATGAGCTGTGATCAGGACAGAAAAAAAATTACCAGATTTATTTGGAGATCTCAGGTATTTCTTTAAAATCCTATTTAACCTTGGGAAAATTATTTAAGCATTCTGGAACAGGTTTTCTGCTTTATTTTTCACATAGTTGACCTCACATAATATTCAAAAGGACAATGGTGTATAATTTTGTAGTTATGAGGAATGAAGGCATGCAATAGATCAATCATAACCTCATGGCATATATTTGGGAAAGCTGGGCTTTGACCCACGGATACCCAGTATTGGGACTCAGCTAAATCACAAGGACAGTCAGGAAGATTAGGAAATGGATGGCCTTAAAGGTTGGATGGTCAATGGATGTCAATGGGTATGAAGCCTGGGCCCCAGATAGAAAACAAATGGGCAGAAAGGCCAGCACGGCTGTGGAACTCAAGAACAAAGCCAGACCCATGTCCAGGAGCTCTGTCCTCACCCAGTGTGACTACCTGGACCCTGGGCCTCACTTGCTTTTGGCCAGGTTATCAGTCTACCCATCTGTGTCTATGTCTTTGTCTAGCCTCCAAAGGCTCACCTGTTGGGATATTAAGCAGTAGTATTTTTAATAGATGTGGCCTAGTAGGGGGTCCTTAGGTTAATGGGGGCCACTACAATCACAGGAAGTTGTGGTACCCCAGTAACACTCACTCTGGCTTCTTGTTTGGGTATGTGTTATCTCACTCACATGAATATTCCCACCTTAATGTACTAGAGTCAAGATGGTCTTTATAGGAGCTGGCCTGAGGCTAATACCACACTTTGAACTTTCATAAGTCTTAGCTAAATCAATCCTCTTTCTTTAGCAAGTTAGCTTGCCTTAGTTATTTAATTATGGTAATGAGAAACAGACTAAGAAACTGATTATATTACATTCTCAGAGAGGTCATAAAGGGTTACAACATTGGATAATTCTAATAGAATTAAGAATTTTTTTTATTACCATTTGTTTGTTGTGGGGCACATACACCACACAGTGTGCGTGTGGAAATAACAGGAGACTGCAGGAATTAGTTATTCCTTTTTACTCTGTGGGTCCTGGGGACCAAACTCGGGTCTTTAGGCTTGGGTATAAGTGCTTTAATGGGAGAGTCATCGCACCAGCTCCTAAATTACTAAGGCATACTTTCTTTTCTGAAGATTAAAGTCCAAAGGAATTGTCACAAGGATTATACCATGTCTGAAGTCCTTTGGGGGGAGATTCTACTCAGTGCCTTTCTTTTAGCTTCTGAGATTGCTAAAAGTTTTGTGTGTTTCTTGGTTTTTAGGCACAATACACTAAACATTGTATCTCTCTTCAGTCTTCCTCCCTGCCCCTCTGGATGAGTGTGTGTGTGTGTGTGTGTGTGTGTGTGTGTGTGTGTGTGTGCGTGCGCGCTAATGTTGTCTTCCAGCATGCTGTCAGAGCTATAATGATGTCATCTTGGCTTGATAATATCTACAAATATCCCATTACCAAACATGGTTATATTTATAGATAGCAGACATATAACTTCAATATTAGTGAACCTACACCCATGACATTTCATTGTCTGGGCTTTCTCTAATGTTGTACAATAAACTCATTTGCGCATACTGTCTCTTGCAATGTACTAATGTCCCCTCTTTTTGAGACAGATGGGAGCATGCGAATTTTGAGAGTAAAGAACCCTCCCATTTTGCTGCACTGGGAAGTTCTAGGTTGCCATTTGCACCTATGGCCTGCTGTGTTTTTAACCACCAAGCCCTGGCAATTTAGTTCTGACTTCTGTTCTGCAAAGGTCAGACCCTACATTGTGCCCGCTGGGCTGCTTTCAACATCACTGGCGATTCCAGAGTCTTCAGACTGGGGAGTACTAGGTCCAGGGGAGGGACAGGTCAAAGATCACAGATGTATAGATTTCTCCTTTCACTTTTAATTAATAGGATTTGTAATTAGCTTTCATTAGTACAACCATCTGACACTTTGTAATAGTTCATTAAGGTAAGTGTGCATGGCGTGTTTAGCTTTAAAAGACTGTATTTTAAGGGAATTAGAGCTACATTTTCCTTGTTTTTATTTCCTTTCCCTTCTCCTTCTTCTTCTTCTTCTTCTTCATCTTCTTCTTCTTTCTGTCTCTCTCTCTCTCTCTCTCTCTCTCTCTCTCTCTCTCTCTCTCTCTTTCTCCCTCTCTCTCTTTACTTCTCTGTCCTGCATGTGTGTGTGTTGTGTAGATGCTTGTTTCTGTCACTGACATAGCTGATAAAGGACTTTCGTGCCTCCCCTGCACGTCAACGTTCGATTACATAGTAAGGCCACTTGCTCTGACTTTGGCAGAAGCATCACCTCCCTATTTCCCTTAGGGCAATCTCATGGGGTCAGCAGTAGAAAGCAGATGTGACCTGGGGATATACCCCTTCAACCCCTTGCCTCCTATACTTCCTGTTGCCTCTCTTTCTTCAATAAGCCATGGAAATCAGAACCCCAAGTCCCCCTCCTAAGTAAACACTTTCTCCAAGGCCTGGTTTTCAGGGTTTTTATTTTTCCTGTGTCTGACCCTTTGTCTCATTCATTTGTCTGGGTTTTCAGCGAGAACATACTTGTTATGCACTAACCATTGTTCTGGGTACCATGGACCCTTCAGCGAGTGGGAAATGTTCCTAGTCTCATGGAACTTATATCCACATGTTGGCAGTGTTTTACAGAGTTTCTGAAATACTGTAGAGGCACCTATTCATTCGCACACATACTATGAATTATTTTGACATCCTAACCCACAGATATCATATGTTGACGAATCTCTTGTGTACTCGATAGGCAACATCTTTCTGCAATGGCCCCTTCAATTTCATTTGTACCAGCCTTTTCCAATTCATATGGCCCACAAGGTATGTTTAACTGAATATTGACATGACAAATCTACCCTGTTAATGAACATCTTCCCTAGAGCCTCTGTAGGGTCTCCATCTCTCTCAGTGTACAAATACCTACGAAGGGCCCGGGAACGATGCTTCTCTCTGTCCTGTCTTGTTCATGCTTTGCCATCAGGAGGCAGATAATAGACACGTGAAGTGAGAGATGGAATGAATGAATAAGGAAGACAGACAGTTCTTCCTTCACACTGCAAGACACCTAATCCATCTGGTAGACAAAGCATCACATCCAGCACGGGAGGATGAACCCAGGAAGGTATTACTCACGGTTTGCCTAACAGAAGAAAATCTTTACTGAAGGAGCAACAAACTCATTAGATGTTTAAGCAACAACAGGACATTTTCTATATGGAACACCTGAATAGGAATAGCAGAAAGTAAGGGTAAAAGAAACGCCAAAAATAATCTGAGAAGCAGCTCAATGGAATATTGTTCAAAATACATCTTTATCATGAAGCTCATCACACCATTACTCCATTCCCCAAATCATGTAATTTTCAGAACATTTTCTTAGGCGTGCATTTGTGAGGTGTGTTCATAAACCTAGTGGATTTTTCTAGTGTGTAATTGTTCTTACCTCCATTGTCTTCAGGATAACTGTCTGTGTTCAGTTGCCTTGCAATGGACTTAGGTAAACAGAAAGAAGCCTGCAGCCTGTCCTGGCTGTTGTCCTTGCTCACTTTAGTGGTCCTTAGGGATGGTCTCAAATTTTCTTTCAGTTTTTGAACAGGAAACATGACACTTTGACACCTATCTAGAGACTAGATGATGAAGTGTGTGACTCCTGGGTGTGAATATAGGGGTATATTCACACATTGCTCATAAAAGATTCCTTTTCTGATCTGCCTGGCTCTCAGGGAGGGCAATACAATAGGTTCTGGGGTGAAGCAGTGTAGATGTAGTTTTTAATCTATTTTATTGGGGTTTCTTATATCTCTTTCTCCCTTCTCGCCCCATTCCTTTCCAACACTTCAACACTAGGTAGGAGAGAAAGGAAGTTAGAGGAAGAAGGGGCAGCGTATGTCTCCTCACTACTTCCTGCTGGGTAGGGTCATGGGGTACGTTGGGGCAAATTCAATTTATTTTTCAGGCTATCTCTAACTTCTTCTCATCAAACTGTAACAATGACCACCAGGAGCAGCAGAAGGGAACATCAGCACTCTTCTTTTTCAGAGCCCCCTCTGTCTCCCCTGGCTCTGGCATTTAATCCTTCTCTGAGTCCCCATAGATGAGCTATCAGCAGCTGGCAAAGATCACACCCTTCTCAGAGCCCATACAAGGCAAATAGTGTGGACACTCTAAAGCAGCCCCGTATCCTATATCTGGGATTAAAACAAAAGCATGTCAGTGGCTTGTTTTACCTTCCCTTAGCAGATATGGCAGAGCTGTGCTTGGCCTAGCCTCCATCTCTGGGATGTAAGAACACAGTAGCCTCATTGTCCCAGATTTCAGGTTTCAGTGAGAGCTGAGGTAACAATCATTCCACTTACTGACCCATAGAGCACAGATTACCTAAGGCACGCTACTGCTGAAGTGAGAAGCCTAGGATGAGCAGGGTAAAGGTCTTTGTGTTGGGAAGAGAGGGCATGGCAGGGGAAGGCATCTGGGCCAGGTAGCAAAAGTCTATTTAGATCCTACTTTCCATGAGCTCTATGTCGTGTTTGCTCTTCCTTGCCCTTTACTTACGGGGTCTCCTTCTGAAACTGGGGTGTTTGTGACTACAAATAAGAACAGATGAGGTCATAGTAGATTAGGCTGAAGCCCGATTCCAATGGCTCACATTTCTATAAAAGGACTTCATGAAACACAACGGATGGCCCTAGGCTAAGATGGTTGCACAGAGTGGAGGATGCCCATAAGTGACTGCAAAGGATGGCCAGTGCTGGCTTAGTCTGGAAGAGCCAAGGATGGCCCTTTCCTCATGAGCCCTGAAAGGACTGCAGGCTTGAGTACACCTCTATTTTGGAATTTTTGTTTTGGGCAAGAAAACAGCTTCCTATTGTTTATATGTCATGTTTTGTCTTGGTAGCTTCAGAAAAAAAGGCAGAATGTTTCTACTTCTCCCTATGTTCCACTCAAGAAGAACATGTATCCATCTCTCAGACGGCAGCAACTCGAGTCTTATTTCTTACTTGGTTTTCCTCCACACACTGTGTGGACATGGAAAGATATATTAACTACTCGCTGCAATAAGAAAATTGCTTTATATTTGATAATTAGCTTCATTTTGAAATCACTTCACAACAAATTGGAAATTTATAACAAACACGCAAGTGTGAATGGAAAAAATGATTCATTACATGCTATTTACCTCCCACGATTGTTCCTGCCTCCTGATAGAGCCCCTTTCCCATTCACTGTCAGCTCTCACTCAATTATTTGGGTCAATTCATATTCCTTAGAAGCCATTTGCATCTTTATTCAGCCCATTTACGCTTCATCTAAGGAGGTGAACTGATTATAGGCGAACAAACAAACAAGTAGTAATATAAAAACAATTTTGAAACTGCAAGTAAATAGAAAATTATTAAAAATAACTTGGATAATGGATTTAGGAGAGTGTAATTTTATTTTAATTTTCTGGCAGAGGGATAATTGTTTAGATATTAGAAGACACGAAAAGAGTGATATGATTCATCTTCTCTAACAAATGTTTAATGTTGTAGTTTTTGTGTAAGTTTGCAGGGGCCTGGTTATTCGAGGACTTCCTTTTGCTGTGTTTTTATTTTGACCACTTATTTAAAGTGCTTTGGGGGCGGGGTGGCTCAGTGGGTAAAGCTCTTGTTTTGTAAACATGAAGACCTGAGCTCCGTCACCTGAAACAGGCATAGGTGTTGGGTGTGGTGATGTTCATTTACAATCCAAGTGGATTATAAGTGGATTTTTAAACTTACTTTTTAAATGTATTCACTTTACATTCCAATTGTAACCTTCTCCCTCATCTCCTCCCAGTCCGGCTTGCTTGCCAGCCAACTTAGCCAAATCCACAAACCGTGTTAGAGAATCTAACAACAACAACAAAACGCTGTCAACTTACTGAAGAATGACTTCTAAGAATGACCTCTGACCCCACGTATATCTGCACAGAGGTGCATGCACACCACATGCACACATAGACTCACAGGCATGTCTGCACTCCCCTCACCCCACATGAACATGCACATGTACACACACATACACAGACCCACGACAGGCCCACACACAGACAACACACACACACACACACACACACACACACACACACACACACACAAAAGAAATAAGCATTAGTTACTTGGGTTCAAGTAAAACTATTGAAGATAAAATACTGCATAAGATAACCCAAGAAATTGTTCTTATACAGTAAAGTAATTTTAATTTAAAGCAAAGAAGGGGAACTTCAAACAATGAAATAAACATGTTTATTTTGTCTACCCCAGACATTGGCATTGCAGGCTCAATGACAAGCTTACACACAAAAACAGTTAAAGAAGGAAAAAAAAAAGAAAAAACAAAACAAAACACATCAGGTTGTGTTAGTTACTTGAAAGCCCCAAGTGAACTGCTTTGCACAAAACCTCCTCTCTCATAAGAATCATACAGGTCACTTCTGAATAACCAAATTCTTTATGCTTGAAGCAGATTAATGAGGGCTGACCTGCGTATGGAAATGGAAAGGTAATATACAGACACTTCTTCCTTGTCTCTTTCCTAATAATTCACTCCCAGATGGTGAGTTAAACTCCAGAGAATGGAGTTTTTCAAGTTGTGTTAATTTTTTCCCATCTTACTTCCTGCTGATCGATACGGCTTCCGAAAGCTGCTTTCTGCAATGAATACAATTTAGCTAATGAGGAAGCAGGCAGCACTTCTGTCTGAATTATGGACTGTGCAGGGAGAAGAGGCTTGGCCATATGTCACTTTGCTGAGAACAAGTGAAAAGAATGCATGCATTATTATTTTACGTGAGCTGGGCTGGCTTTCTAGCTGTGGTGACTCTTCGCGTGGGCAAATACTTTTTGTGAGTGGAAACTTGCTGTTGGTGAACTGATCCTAGCCTGTGGCAGTTGAGCAACGGGGCCTGCTCGCCTTAGGAGAGACGCAGACATCTATGAGCCTCTTCTCAACCAGACCTCTCAACCTGAGCCTGGAATGAGTTGAACAAATTCTGATTGAGTATCTCAAATCTCAGGACTCCATCCCTAAAATGACTCTACCACGCCAGGAAGTGTCTGAGGATTGTAGTCCTGTCTCTCTCTCTCTTCCTGCAGCACAACTTTAAAAAGTGACATGGAAAAAGCCAGGCAGGTCCTCCGTAGACGACACCATCTTCAGTGCTCTCTTTTTTCATTTTTGAAGTTAAAATATTATTTCCTTCTCCCTTCAGTTTCCCTCCAACTCCTGCCACATCCTCCTTGTTCTATCTACTCTTGCTTCCACTAAAGTTCATGTCCTTTTCCCCCTTTAATTGTTGCAATTATATAGGTATATATATATATATATATAGATAGATAGACATATCATATATGCATACATATATAATTAGACTTAAGTCTGACTCAACACCTGGTTCTGGAAACCTACCAACTTCCTCGGGCTAAGGTAGAGAACCATTCACCACTACTTTATTGGACCAAATGCCTTGCATGAATTTGACAGTGCTTCATTTACTGACCCTATTGAGCTCCAGCCCCCATCCCCAAGCTCTTTTTCCAGTACCTAGTCACTTGTGTTCAGATCTAACTTGAATTCAGTTAATGAAAAACTCTTTCCCTACTGCTGCAGTATGCTGGCTAGTATTTATGCCTGTTTGACACAGAGACTGGAGTCATTTGGGAAGCAGGGAGCTCAACTGAGAAATACCCCTGCCATACTAGCCCATTGAAAAGTTTGTGGGACATTTTCTTGGTTAAAGATTGATGTGGGAGGGCCTGTCTCAAAGGGGTGGTGCTACCTCTAGAAAGGTAATCCAGTGTGGTTTGACTAAGCAGTGTGAAGAAGACCCAAGAAACAAGCCAGTAAAATAGCATTCCTACATGACCACTGCCTCAGTTCCTGCCTCCAGGTCCCTGCCTTGAGTTCCTGCCCTGACTTCCCTAAGCTATAGAAGGTGACCTGAGAACGGTGAGCAGAAATAAACTCTTTCCTTCACAAGTTGCATTTGGTCAGTGTTTTACCAACCAAATAGAAATCTAACTAAGACAATGGACTGCCACCAATTAAAGCCCGTCTTCACCATTTCAGTCTCTGGCTCTGCTTATTTTTTACAGAAGCCATGAAGCAAGCTTCTGTTTGTATATCTCATCTATATTTGTGCATCATCTGTCTTCTACTGGTTCTATTTCTATAGATAACTCAGATTAATACAACGATATTAGTTGCCATGGTTCTCTGAGAAAAATAATGGTTACCGCAGAGCAGGATTTATTAACAAAAACCTGTTTCCATAAACTCCCTGTTCTCATTTCATTTCTGTTACTGTGTTAAAATATCCTGACAAAAAACAACTTAGACAGGAAGAGGGTTCATTTGGTTGACAATTCCAGGTTACAGTCCATTGTTGAAGGTAATTCAGGACAGAAACTCAGCTAGTCATATCATACGCACAGTCAAGAACAAGAAGAAATGAACTCATGGAGGCATTCTTGCTTATTTGTCTGCTTGCTTTCTTGTTGCTCACTTGCTCAGGAGCTCCTGTCTAGGGAAATATAATGCATAAAATGGCCCAAACCTTCCTACATCAATTAACCATGACCGCAACACACACACACACACACACACACACACACACACACACACACACACACACTCTCACACACACACACTCATACACACACTCACACACATACACACTCTCACACACATACACACTCACACACTCTCACACACTCACACACACATACACATTCACACACACACTCACACAAACACACACACATACACACACTCACACACACTCACACAAACACTCACACACACATACACACACACTCACACAAACACTCACACACACACACTCACACAAACACTCACACACATACACACACACACACACTCATACACACTCACAAACACACACATACACACAAACACTCTCACACACACACACTCATAAAAACACTCACACCACACTCACACACTCACACACATACACACTCATACAAACACTCACACACACATACACACACACACACACACACACACACTCTCTCACACACACATACACGCACGTACACACCAAGCCCAGAGTATGCTCTCATCTAGATAAAGTCTCGTTAAGAATCTCTTCTCAGGTGTCTAGGTTGTGTTAACAAGACAGTTAAAACTGACCAGCACTCACTGTCTGTCTAGTCATATAGCAAAGAGAGGTTTCCTGCATCAAACTTTGCATCAAATGCATAAGACTACATTTTGTCCCATCCATCATAAAATAGAGTGAAATTCCAGTGTTACCTCAATTTCTTCAAATGAAATCCATTGGGGAGGGGTCAACGATAGGATAAAACAGTAACTTCACTATTTAGTGGACTCTCTTCTCAGAGCAGAAACTGGCACACTGAGATGCTAACATTCCACTGGACTACTAAACATAGACCCATTTCGTGCATACCTCAGTATTTCTTATGTGATATTAGCCTGGAAGTTAAACAAGACGAAAGGAAATAAAATTTTTCCCAATTATTCTTTTCTGTTGGTGATGTTGTAGATGACAATGATTCTCAGCTGTTCCTGGGACTCCAAAATGACACAATGCATGGAAAAAATTGTTAATATTCATCAGATTGTGTGTGCATACTTAGCTTTTGACTTTATGTTCATATTTACAGGTAAATATCCCAAGTGTCCATTGGTAGAGCAGAGGTGCCATTGCTCTATTCTTTTTAAAATATATTTTATTAATTTATTCATATTACATCTCAATTGTTATCCCATCCCTTGTATCCTCCCATTCCCCCCTCCTTCCCATTTCCCCCTTACTCCCCTCCCCTATGACTGTGACTGAGGGGGACCTCCTCCCCCTGTATATGCTCATAGGGTATCAAGTCTCTTCTTGCTCTATTCTTACATGCCTCCTAGGTGCTACATACTACAAGTAATTGGGAGGTTTGGAACTTTTAGGAGCTAGTGCAAGCAAGTAAGTGCCTATGCAGATGAAGAAAATATTATGACCCTGGGCCTCCCCTCCTCTTCCTGATGCTGTTGTGTGAGCAGTCTTTTAATGTCGGACATCATCATCTACACCAGGATATTTTGCTTCCCCGTAGGCCCCAAGACAATGAAGCCAAATGGCCCACTGACTGCATTCTTTGAACTTATCAATTCAAACTTGCCCTTTTCCCTTATAAGTTGATTTCATCAGTGTTTTACACCAGCATAGAAATATAACTTATAAAGTATGACCAGATTGTGCATTGTGGTATGACTTGAAATGTTCTGGGAAGAGAGTCTCCATGTGGCAGGGCTAGTGGAAGACTGGCAAAGGAGTTCGGGTCGTATGCCTTAATGGAGGCTGGAGGCATTGCAAAGAAACTGGCTGACCAACTCACAGATACAAATGCCTGTGAAGCTCTGATTCCCACAAATAATGAAGTATTGGGTTATGTCTCCCAGTCCTGCCTGTAAGTCACCATGGCCTACTGAATGCATATTACGGAGACAGAGAATGAGTACCCGCTTCATCCTAAGTCTTAGTATAGCAGCAAAGCCCTTTTTTGTTCCACTGTTCCGCATTTTCTGTGTGACCAGCAAGGCCAAAGCAGTAACTCTTGCAGGGTGTGGATGGCTGAAGTGTGTCTTTGTGGTTTAAGGCGTGGGTGGTGGCACCTAGGGAAAGTGCTTCTAAGATGTCCATGCTAGGTCCTCTGGCTCCTTCTGTCCTGCTTCTTTGTGTACAGTGAAAAGGCCCCCAGTTTTCCCATCCAATTCCCAATTCATCGTCTGTTTGCTCACTTCAGCTGTTCGTTATCATTTTGCAGTGCCTCATCAATGCTACTGAGCAACAGCCATCTGTCAGGGCCTGAATCATGCTTTTCCAACTTGTCTTTTGAAATTCTAACACTCCATGTGACCATAATTGGAGATAAGACCATTGTAGAGATAATGAATAACTAAATGAGGTCAGTAGGGCGTGTTCCTAGCAACAGCCCTGGTGTTCTTCTACAAAGAGGATGGGACGCGAATGCCTGCCCTGCTTCCATGTGCCCAAAGAGGAGAGACCATGTAAGGATACAGGGAGAGGCAGTCCTCTGCCAACTCAGAGAAGAGGCATTAGAACGAACCCTCTTACTTGGCACCTTCATGCCGAGCTTCTTCAGAACTGTGAACAAATACTTTCCTGTTGTTGACCTCACTGAATTTTAAGTGGTTTCCAATATGATAATTCCAGGTGACCAGGTGACTATTATCTTATCTCTGATTGGCCCTTTGACTGAGGTCAAGTGTAAAAGACTGTTGTGGATTGAATATAATAGCACCACTATTTCCAAGATAAAGGTGTTATTTGGGAGAGTTGTAGACCTTTGGGAGGTGGAGTCTCACAAGAGGAACTGAGTCACTACAAAGAGGGTTTGTAGCCCTACTTTTTTCCAGTTCACTCCCGGCTTCCTGAGTGCAGATGCAGTGAGACCAGTTGCCTCCTGTTCCTTTGCCTTTCCTAATGATGGACCATATCCCCGCAAACTACAAACCATAAACGAACTTTTCTTCCTTTTAGTCATTTCTTGGCAGGTGATTTGTCACAGCAATGAGAAAAGTAACTAATACAAAGATCGAGAATCCTATGGTTATTGTTTCTGCTTCTTGCTCTAAAATATCTCAAATACTGAATTCACATCTCTTTAAATTTACCGGTTTATTTTAAAATACTGTCTTAGTTTACGTCCAAATAATTTAGCAGCAACTAGGCCACCATCTTCTGAGAAAACTCAGCTTTACTCCCAACCAGAGTTGGAGTCTTCCTCAAGCCAGGCTCTGAAGGACCTATCTTAAAAACCCTATCACCACTCACTTTATTGATAATTTTCTTTGCGATGGGAAAAAATATAGTTCTCTCCCTTGCCTGTTTGATTTGGCAAGGCATTAGAGTTACTTGAAGTGAGTGTAATATGACAAAGAAAATATAAATACAAGGAATGAAACTGTTACTACATACATGTAGTTGCTCGGTGTACAAAATATTGTGTTGAGCTATGTCTTCCATCATGGACCTACAACTACCATATATCCCAAGCTGTTTAGAGTGTGACAAGACTCTGCCGTGGAGAAGGGGTTACGTGGGATCTTTCTTTTTGAGTCTGGGGCACTGGTTCTATGAGTGCCCACACTGATGGAATCCAGCAGCGGCCATGCAGCACGTTCTTTTCCTGTGTTATGAGAACACTCACCTTTGGAACACAGCTACCATGTTTAGAGGAAGCCCAACCTCATGGAGAGGCCACAAGAGGATATTCCATCAGATAGCCTCAGCCACGATCTTAGCTGGAGCAGCTCTCTGCAGTGAGGAAGTCTCTGAAGGGTAACAGCTGGAGGATGCCATGTTCTTACAGGTAGGTACAAATCCTTCTTTACAATGGATATAGGAACCACACCATCATTTTAAATTCTGCATCGATTGGCACCAAGAGAGAAATACTTCAGATGATTTCCCACCCTGACTTTCCTGCTGAGGATGTGGCAGAGGAGAGATGGCTGTCTCTATTCTGTTTTGTCTGAAGTCCCCACCTGTACAAACCATGGTTGATAAATAAGAATTACTGCCTCAATCCCCTGGGTTTGGGATACTTGTAGGTTATTGCAAATATTGAAAGGAACTTTAAGTTAAGTGCTAGAATTAGTAAGAATTTGGTATGGCTGCAGATATAAATTCAATGTACAAACTAATTGTACTTTTTAGAGATTTATTTATTTTATTTTATGTGTATGGATGTTTTCTCAGTATGTATCTGTGCAGTGTGTACATGCTTGGTACCTTGGAGGGCAGAAGAGGATGTTGGATTCTCTGAAACTTTAGTTACAGATGGTTGTGAGCTACCATGTGGGTTCTGGGAATTGAATTCTGGCCTTTTGGGAGAGAAGCTAGCCTTAGCCATGGAGCCATCTCTCTAGATGCTGGCTCATATTCTTAGATATTTAACATATAGAGAGGTGAAATGTAAAAGATCATACTAGCATAAAAATATACTCACCTAAAAGTAGGTACAACAGAGTCACCTGAGTCCTTCCAAGAGACAGTTGCAGAGCTCTTCACAAAACAGTACAGAAGACCAGAACCAAATAGGGTGATAAGTATTATGCTCACGAATTCAGAGTCAATATTGCATAAATATCATTTTTCTCAAAATTGATTGAGTATTTCATGCCAAGCAAAGTTATAATTACTGTATACTGTGATGAGCTGACACTTACCTTCAAAAGAAAATGTAGAGGCCAAGGCCAGAGATGGCCCCTTAGACATACACCTTCTAGTTTATAAAACCTAACACGGCAAGTTGTTGATGGAAAAACTAGAACTTTAGACAGTATTGCAGACAAGTGGCAATTTCTGTCATCTGTCTTCTTGTTACTGTTTGTCACATGCTTATAAGAGCTCTAGCATGGCAGATCCAGTGTTGTAGACCCACAGTCAACTGATGGGCTTTCTGCAAATGCCATGGAGAAAACTCAGTACTCACAGTGAACAATAACAACTAAATTTCCCACAGAATGGCCAATTCTAGGTGGATTAAGGCCCCATATGAGTAAAGTAAGATAGACAAATAGATAAACACATAAATATTCATTTCAAAATATATTAGAAAACTTTACATGAGTATTGATCCTTAAATATTATCTAAAGAGCTTTCCTTTAACTAAAATTGGTTTATTAAAATTATAAATTTATATTCATCAGGGGAATGAATGTTTAGTGATTACAGATATAGTGATGTCATCCTATGACACACTTCACTATTAGTAAGTGGGTCCAACAGCAGAGATCAGTGACATATCCAATGCAGGCATGGCAATGAGATACTGATTGTTGTAGCCAACAATGTTCATAATACTAAAATAAAAAAAAAACAAATCAGATTTTCACAAATAAATCAGCACATTCAATGTAAAGAGGCAGCAATGAAAATGACCCATGGCTCATGCATCAGTAGGGATAATTCTCATGTGGAGAACAAGAAACAAGCCATGGAAAATCCACTGAGTATGGCTCAAAACCATAGAGACCTAAGGCTGTTGACTGAAATAGTCACCCATAGTGACACACTAACAGAGGAGACATAACCATACAATTTTTTTTTTTGTGATAGGAAGAACTTAAAGACTGCTTCCTCTTGACAACTTCCTGAGTACTTCATTTAACACTTTTATATTGTCTACACATATTCCATATGCATTTTGAATATAAAGTGTAACCCATAAGAGGAAAGAAAAATGCAAATGGGCATAGCAATTATGATGGTGCTTAAGGATAGTGCCCATTGTTTCCTATGCAGCGTTTCTCAGTCACACTTAGGAATTAGTTCTTTGTCATTCTAGTAGCCTCCATTAATCCATGGAGGATGGATTAATCTACCCAGTGGATGCTTGAATGCTCAGTCACTCCAAATGCTGTACGTATTGTTTATTCTGAACATATGCCATGAAGTCCACATTGATGAAGCACACATACTATGGTTTTGAGTATTCATTTCCCCCTCTCTCAGAGATTTCTTCTTAGTATAAATCACAGCCACTCAATATGTAATTACTGTTCTTTCTTTTTCATTAAGAACTTTCACATTTTTGGTATCACTTGAGCGAAGTCTTTTATTTTTGTTGTATTATTTATCTTCATAAGTCTGAATGAGGTCCACCCAAGTTTAATAAGCTATCAGTAAATACTTGTGTGTTGAATGAATAATTGCACTAATAAATCAATGCATTTCCTATTAGGTCCTTTGCCTAATGGGGGGCTGGTATGTGGAATAAATCAGGATGTGTTTGCACCAACCGGCACATTTTCACTTCACATTGTGCCTTCTCCTTATCTAAACTGCCAACCTCACTACTGTTGCACTTTGAAGATGGTTTTTAAAAGGAATAAGGGAGAATTGTTCACAGGCCCTCTGATTACTACAGTTGGTCTGATGACTGACATCACTGAATGAGTGAGTCACTAAGAACATAGAGTATAGGGTTTAGACACATTGGCAGAGATGTCCTTGCAACCATGAAGGAAAGGATGATGTGAGACATCATCAAGCTACTCAGAATGGTGCACAAATTGAAAGTTATGGCTTGTTTATTTCTGGAAATTTCTATTCAATATTTGTAGATTCAGTTGAGTTGGAGGAATTGAAAGCAAACTCACAATGAGGAATGTGGATAACTATATTTTATTAAATAACTCAATGTTTTTTTTTAAACTTGTTTTGAGAATAAAGTATTGCCTCTATTATCCCTGATACATGCATTGGCTTTGCATGTCTTGTTCCCTACTCTCCTTGTGTGAAGCTCATAGCCAGGCACTGGAAATGAGGTGATAAGGATGACTCAGGCGTTAACCTGAACAAGTCTGCATTGCACCAAGGAAATGGGCTTAGAAAGAATGATGGGGACAGAGTTAAATCACTTAGAGGCCCCATCAGTGCCTCTCAGACTAAAGCATGCCTCAGCTCCCTTGCAGATGTAGGCATGACAGGTGCCTAAGCAGATGGAGTTTTTGATCCAGTGGATATCAGGATGGGCCTGAGAATCTGAATTCTTGTCAGGTGATGTCCCTCCTACTGACCTAAGGGACCCTACTTTGACAACTACTAACTCACAGCATTGTTTCTAATGTCAAGAGTCTTGATTTCAGTCATTTTTCTCTTCTCAGATCATTTCTGTTAAAAAAAAAAAGAAAGAAAGAGACATAGAATAGACATCTGAAGTGGATGAAGAGGGGGAACTGGATGAGAGAGGGAGTGGGGAGGGGAACGAGGGCTGAGACCAGTGATGGAAGTGGGGGAAGTGAGGGAGCTGGGAAAGAGAAGGGAAACTGAGGGGGTAGGCCATCTCTGGAACAAGCTGGAAGCCTGCAATAAGATGGGCTCCCAAGAGGATATAATGGTGACTCTAGCTGAGACTCCTAGCAGCAGGGGACATGGAGGTGAAATAGTCACCTCCTAGCTAGGCAGGGCCTCCAGTGGAGTGCGGGAGGGGGACCAACCTACTCGCAAAACCTTTGACCCAAAATTTACCTACAAGATGTGCAGGGATAAAGATGGAGCAGAGATTGAGGGACTGGTCAACCAATGGCTGACTTAGCCTGAGACCCACCCCATGGAAGAAAGCCAACCCCTAACTAACACTATTAATGATACCATTCTGTGCTTACAGACAGGGGCCTAGCATAACAGTCCACTGAGAGTCTCCATCCAGCAGCAGATTGAAACAGATGAAACAGATGCTCAGACTCACAGCTAAAATTAGGTGGAGCTTGAGTAGTCCTGTGCAAGAGTAGGGAGAAGGACAGAAGGCTCCCAGAAGTGGACAAAGACTCCCCAAGAAGACCAGCAGAAGCAACTAACCTAGGCTCAAGGGAACTTACAGAGAATGAAGCACCAATCGAAGACCACCTATGGGCTGGATCAAGCCCCCTGACTCATATGTAACTGATAGACAGTTGGTCTTCATGTGTGTCCCCTAGCGAGTGGAGTGGGGGCTGTCTCTGACATGGCCTTTCTTGCCTGCATCTGGATCACTTTCACGGGGCTGGGCTGCCTTAGTCTGGTCTCAGTGGAGGAGGATTCTCTTGGTCCTAATGTGACTTGATGTGCTAGAGTGGGTTGGTATGGGGCACTTTTCTGAGAAGAAAGGGGGGGGGGGAAGAGAAAGAAGGTGGAAGAGTGAGAAAGGGAGGAAAGGAGGGAGTGGCTGGGATCAATATGTAAAGTGAAAAAAAATAATACATCAATATATTAAAAAAAGGAAAGAGGGATATAGGAATATCATATAGAAAATATATAGAAATAATAGGAGGAAAGAGACCCATCCCATGGGAGAGAGCCCACACCTGACACTATTAATGATATTCTGCTATGCCTGCAGACAGGAACCTAGCATAACTATCTTGTGAGAGGCTTTATTCAGTGGCTGATGGAAACGGATGCAGAGACCCACAGCCAAGCATTAGACAAAGGTTGGGGAGGGCTGTGGAAGAGTGGGAAGAAGGATTGAGGGAGCCCGAGGGGTTAAGGACACCACAAGAAGACCTACAGAGTCAGCTAACCTGGGCCTATGATGTCTCACAGAGACTGAACTACTGACCAAAAAGCATGTATGGGCTGGACCTAGGCCCCCCTACAGATGTGCAGCTTGTTCTTCATGCAGGTCTCTTAACAGTTGGAGCGAGGTGGGGGTGTCTGTTGCCTGCCTTTGGATCCTCTCCCATGGCAGCTGTCTTGTCTAGACTTAGCAAGAGAAGATACACTTAGTCATGCTTAGACTTGATGTGCCAGTGTGGCTTGGTACCACTTTCTCTGAAGAGAGAGGAAGGGGGTTGGAGGAGGGGGTATGAAGGTGTGACTGGGATGAGAGGAGTGAGGGGGCTTTGATCAGGCGGTAAAGTGATTAAAAAAATAAATTAACCAAAATGGAAACAAACACACAAAAATGATGGAACTTTCTACAAGGAAGAGGAGGAAAGACTGTAAGTGAGTCAGGGGCAGCAGTTGGAAATAGCAAGAGGCCAGAGGCCCTGGAGGCTTAGAGATAGGACTGTCTTCTTGAACTTCTAGGCCCTCAGAAGAATTCATACTCTTATATGTTTGCTTGTTTTATTCCTGTTTTATTCCTTGCCCCAACACAAGGAGAATCAGAAGTGGCTGAGCAGGCTGAGGGGTGGGTGCTACTGGGTGATTCTGTCAAGGGCTCACACCTGTTTTATGCTTCTTTCATTTCCTTGAGAGGTCGTTGCTTTTCTGGACATCACACTTGTGTTCCAGAAAGTAAGAAGTAAAGAAAGTCATGCAGGAAAGGACACATTGGTTGACTTCCTTGTTCTGTTAGATGAATTTGAGCTTTTCTGGAAAGTTCTAGAACTTTGCTTTGACCAACAATATCCCCATAAGCCCCTGTATGCAATATATACCTTTATCAATTGTGTTGCATGGCTTGATGCTAATTTAACCAATTAAGTGTTTAAAAATATAATAATAATAATAATAATAATAATAATAATAATAATAATAATAATAATAATAATTTAAAAATTAAAAAAATAATATACCCCCAATTTAGATTGAAAAACATTTTGCTTGACTGTTATTCGTTGCAATAATATCACATGACCACCTTGAAGGGTCAGAAGGATAGAAATGGACTACTCTGACACCACATCAGCCATTCTGAGAAGAAACTCTTAGACTAACCCTTCTGGGCTGTCAGACTATGCTAGTGCTCCTGAGTACTCAGTGAATCACTTCTGATGTTCTCCTGGTCAGTTTAATTCTCGCTGCATACATTCCTACCCCAGGCGCTGGGCAGACAACTATCCTCCTCCCTCCTCTGGTACCCTTTTCACCGCTTCAGTTAGGGTACCAGTCCTTGAAGCCAGACTCCGTGGCCTCTGAGTCCTACTCTCTCAGGAGCTGTGGCTTTGAACATGTTTCTTGCTCCAGTTTCACCTGGATTTCTTCATCTCTGAAGAAAGAACTGAGAGTGGTTCTCGCCTTATCAGCATGTTGTGGGAATTAACACAGGGGCTTACAGAGGGACAGAGCAGAGGCAGCCCACGGTGGTGCTTGATAACTGCCAGCAATTATTCTTCAAAGTTCAGACGTTTACACGGCACTAGCCTTTATCTACATGTTTGTTTGAAATGCCGTTCAGTGCCTTCCCACCTGTCAAAGCCGACTCTCGATCTATGCTTTGAAGTTGTTTCTGCAGTCCTGCAGCTGCCCTGAGTGTGAAGTGTGCATTTCACAATCTCTCTCCTCTCCATTTTCCTTCTCCCCCCTCAATCCATTCCCTTTCCTCTTCTGTCATCTTCCTCTTCCTCCTTTCCTCCTCCAGTTTCCCTTCCTCCCCCCCCCCTTTAACTCTTTCCACCCTTCTTCCATGTGTGTCATATCCCTCTCTGTCTCCCACCTTCCTCTTTCCTCTCCATCACTACGACCTCTGCCCCATCCACAAGCCTTCTGGTCCACATAATATATATGCATGTTGCCCTCTGTCCCAGGTTCCTCCTGGGGCCGTGATTCCAGGAGAGGCTCTGTTCACTGCCCCCGCATTTCTTACACTTGTAGTCTCAAAGCCTTCAGCAGATCCCATACTGAAGCTATATATTTCTGAATAGAACATGCTTCCAGAAGCCCCCAAGAGCCCAGGAAATTCATCTCCCAGCCGGTAAAATGTTCCATGCTTAAAATAGCCTTCTGCTCCCTCCTCCTTCAGGAAGGCACAGATGGTTAAGCCTTCCTGCTTCTCTTTGGGAAGGTGAGTTCCTTCTTGTCCACTCCTGAGTACCCTGCCAGGCCACCTTGCTGCCTCCTTTCCCATATCCTTCCATACACCATACATCAACACTTTCCTCTAAGTAATCTCTCTCCAAGGGACTCTTAGAGATTTGAACATACTGAGTCCCAGGCCTGCAACAGACAGGGCCAGGTTAAGACCTCACACTTCAGTGAATATTCAGCAAGGACCCGTGTCTGACCCAGACCCTGTCTCCTGTTACTTTTCCGGCTGGTCCTCTTTAGACATTTCAAACAGGCTGTGCTGGCTCGTCCATCTTTTGTCCCATGAATTCCTTAGACATCTTTCCTTAGGCTCAGCAGAGACTTCATTTCAATACCTGTGCCCTTGAAGCACATGGAGCAATTCTTAATCAAAGAAAAGCTTTTAATTGATCACTCTTGCTTCGCCATGAGGGGATGCTAGCCTATGGAACACTAAGCGCCTTCTGTCCTGCAGGCAGCCGGCCCTAGGTTTATGAGTTTAATTACTTGGAAAAAGTCATCATCGTGTTTCAGATGAACATGGTAACTGCTCCCGGGGTTGATTGTGGGGTGACCTTTGATATTAAAGTGTCATTGCAACAATTCAAGTAAATGTTTGGTTAGTGGCTGGCTACTCCAGTAGTAGAACATCAAAGCATATAAATAAAATAGCCGGAAGGGGTAATTTTGAATCTTCCCTGAGCAAAGAAATGGAGAGTGTTGGTGCTGATGGATAATGTAAAGATACTGAACCTGTCATTCCGCAGTGTATATATGCCATAAAGAAAAGATGAACATTGGTGCTAATGCATGCTCTGGATATCCTGGATCAGTCACCTTACAATGTAACATGTAAGCCACAAAACCACACTGCTGGACAGATATGGGCAGCTATCACCTCTGCATCAGCTTTCAAAAGCACATCTTTATATAATAAGAAAACATTGCTGGTGTGTTCAGGTCACTTGCTGTAAAATCTGGGGGACATTCGAAAGCAATTAGATGCAATTTAACAATGAACTTGTCAAATATCCAGGAGGTCAGCCAACGTACACATCGTTATCCCTTCCATTTTCAGGAAAGATAATTTATTTATAAGAAAGAAGATAATTATGAGATGAGCACTGGGGCCAGTGAGCTTCCTGGTGTCCTTAGCCATCCTAAATGCTACCGAAACCAATAGTGAGAAAACATGTCACAAAATTTCTATCATTTCTGTTTTAATCTAAATAGTTTCTGTAAAATGAAATCATGTGGTTAATGACTTAAAAGCTATGAAAGCAATTTAAGTATCATAGGATATCCCTTCACATATTTAGGGTTTGTAAATTTTGTTTTGTTTGTGTGTGTGTATGTGTATGAGCAAGTCTGTGTGTGAGCATAAATAGGTGTGTGTGAGTGTGTTCACAAGTGTGTGTGTTCACAAGTGTGTGTGTGTGTGTGTGTGTGTGTGTGTGTGTGTGTGTGTTTCTCTTTTGTTCTCTACTTCACACACTGAGGCAGGTGCTTCACTAATCCCTTAGCCCTTGCTTCTGCCAGACTGGCTGGCCAGCTTGCTCTGTGTATCCTTGCTCTGTGTCTCTGCTTACCTTCCACCCCACAGTGTGCTGGGTGTTACAGGCGGGCTGACATGTCTACCCCATATGTGAATGGGTGCTGAGGATCTGAGCTACCCTCCTCATGCATGCACAGTAAGGACTTCACCTTCTGAGACTCTCCCCAGACCATTGCATGTGTTATGAGTTTGATTTCTGAGTAAACATGCAGGCTATTTGTATGCCAAATCCTCAACACCCTCACAGTTTAGTACTATTTCCTGTACAAACCTCGTTCTGCTGCCAATGGGAAATAAGCCACTCAAGGTCAAACTCATCCTTGTACCTAAAAATAAACCTGTGTTTACATTTAACCAGTACTCAGTATTTTTAAAAGGAGATAGAATTTAATATCACATAGATTAATTTGCTTGAAATGTGGAATTTTCTTTTAAAAACATTCTAACTATTAATCTTGTAATTTTAAAGGGGGGCACAGGAAAGAGATGATAATTTTCTGCACATTAAAAGATAGATTCATATTATCACTGTTTAAGGTGGTCAGTAGTTAATTTATACTAAGAAAATATGGTTTCCATGGTTTAGTTCTATATGACTAAAATTAGTTTAAACCAAGCAAATAAAGCAAATTTCTTCATTGTGATCCTTACTTTTATAGATCCTAATTGAAACTTCCTTACTAAATATGGCTTACTTTTATAAACTCTTTTGCTCTGTTTTAGGAGCTCTGAAATGGCTCTTGCAAATTCAATCCAATTTTGCTCTATTCTAAGATTTATTTCTCTGTAAGCAGAAGGGCAAAAATAATTCCTTGTATGAGATACTAGAAAAATTTCCCATTTATGTATTCATTTAGCAAACAACTGAGCAAATAAATAGCACTGGGGACATAGCAGGGAACAAAATACATGGAAATCTCTCATTCCAAGTATTTGTTGTTTAGTTGTAGGTTCAATGGTTCCTACTTGTCCCCATGAAAACTATAAAAAATATCCACATTTTGTTAGAAGACGATGCACAATATGTTTGAGATAAGTCAAGAAAGGAAGATGTGGGCTGAGGGAAGCCTCAGAAGTTAAGAGTGCAGGCTGCTCTTGTAAAGGATCAGAGTTTGTTTTCCAGTACCCACACAAAACCCCACAAAAGCCCACAACTCCATCCCAGTGGAGCACCTACACACACGCCTGTGTGTACATGTGCACGTGCATGTGCTTGAGCACACACACACACAGACACGCACACACACACACACAGGCACACACACGCACGTGCACACACATGCACACACACACACCCGCACACAAACCCGCACACGCACACGCACACACACACACACAATCTTGTAAAAAGAAAGATGATAAGTGCCAAGTAATATGTAGACTGAAGGGTACAGGTTACAGAGGGCCATGAAGGCTCTTTAGAAGGTTGCATCTCTCCCAAGTTTGGAGCAAAGTGGGGAGTATCCAGTTTCATTTGGGCTGAGAGATGAAAAGACCACATGATCTCACCAAATCAGACTTCTGGGAGTCCTCCTGCAGCTCTGATACTGAGGGACTGTGAGGTTTATTCTCTTCTCTTTATTTTTCTCTCTGATCTGTATAATGACACTTCCTGGGCTTAGTACCTCTCCTATCACTGTGACAAAATGTCTGACAAAGGCAGTAAGGAAGGGTTGATTTTGACTCACTGAGGGTGAAATTTATCATGGCAGAGAAGTCACGTCTATAGGAGTATGAGATGGCTGGTCACACTGCACCTATAGCCAGGAAACAGAGAGAGATGAACGTGCGCTCTCTCTGTCTCTCTCTCTCTGTCTTTCTGTCTCTCTGCCTCTCTGTCTGTCTGTCTGTCTGTCTGTCTGTCTGTCTGTCTCTGTCTCTGTCTCTCCTCTGTCCTCTCTTCTCTCTTCTCTCTTCTCTCTTCTCTCTCTCTACTTCTGCATTCTCTGCCCCCCTCTCTCTCATAGTTCAGAGCCTACCCCAGTGAACAGTGACACTCATGTTTAGGGTGAGTCCTCCCACCTCAGTTCACCTAATCTAGACTTTCCTACAGACGACATGTAAGGCTGTCTCTTCGGTGTCTGTATAGCCTGTCAGGTTGACAATCAGCGCTGACCATCGCTCTGGGTGTCCTCCGTTTGCCACCTTTGCAGCTATTGCATCATCTGATGGCAAATAACTATATTAATGGATGCTCTGGCTGTAGCAGTGATTGGTACTGAGAGGATACATCTATCTGATACTGGGTGGATCCCAGGACAAGCAAACCTCTTGCCATGAAAAAGGAACCTGCATTACAGAATGTCCTCTTCAAAGTGAGACCCGGCCTTCGTTGAGAGCGTGGGGCATTTTACATCCAAAATGTAGCTCCCTCCCTTGTTTTGTCCCATTCCCACCCCTCCTGTAGTCCTCAAAAAGAGGGAGCCCCCTCCCCTACCATCTGACCCCAGCCTGTGAAATCTCATCAGGATTGTCTGCATCCTCTTCCTCGGAGGCCTGTGAAGGCCACCCCACCAGAGGAAATGATCAATGAGCAGGCAACAAAGTCCATGTCAGAGACAGCAAAATCTGGCACTTTCTCAGAAAATTGGGACTAGTGCTACCTCAAGACACAGCCGTACCACTCCTGGGCATACACTCCAAAGATGCTCCACTATACAACAAGGACATTTGCTCAATCATGTTCATAGCAGCTTTATTTGTAATAGCTAGAATCTGGAAACAACCTAGATGCCACTCAAATGAAGAATGAGTAAAGAAACTGTGGTATATTTACACAATGGAATACTACTTACTCAGCTATTACGAACAAGAAAATCTTGAAATTTGAAAGCAAATGGATGGAACTAGAAATGATCATCCTGGGTGAGGTAACCCAGACCCAGAAAGACACTCATGGTATACACACACTTATAAGCAGATATTAGCCATACAATACAGGACAACCTCACTACAATCCATAGACCTAAAGAAGCTAAATAACAAAGAGGACCCTAGGGAGGATGCTTGATTCACATACAGAAGGGAAGAATAGAATAGACACAAGAAGTGGTTGGAGAGAGGGAACAGGATGGGAGCCTACCATAGATGCCCATTAAAAGACACTACCCAGCAGGGAATCGATGCAGAAGCTGAGACTCATAGCCAAACTTTGGGCAGAGCACAGGGAGACTTAGGAAAGAGTTGAGGGATAGAAGGATCTGGAGGAAACAGGAGCTTCACAAGGAGACCAAAAGAGTCAATAAATCTGGGCCCAGGAAGGCCTGCAGAGACTGATACATTAACCAGGTCCATGCATGGAGAAGACCTAGACCCCGTGCTCAGATGTAGTTGATAAGCAGCACAGTCTCCTTGTGGGTCTCCTAATATGCACTCTTCTCTTCCCACCTCACTTATCCTTATCCTTTTGATGGGTATTTTGGAAGTTTGAATAAAAATCGACCCATAGGTGTGTAAGGAGGGGCACTATTAGGAGGCTTGGTAGAGTAGGCGTGGCCTTGTTGGAGGAAGTATGCCACTAGCAGGTGGCCTTTGAGGTTCCAGAAGCTCAAACGAGGCCTAGTGGCTCCTAGTCTCTCCTGGCTCCTTGTGGATCCAGATGTGGAACTCTCAGCTACCTCTCTAGCACCATATGGGCCTGCGTGCCACCATGCTTCCTGCCACCACAGCAATGGACTAAACCTCTGAACTGTAGGCCAGCCTAAAGGAAACGCTTTCCTTCACAAGAGTTGCTGTGGTCATGGTGTCTCTTCACAGCAACAAAACTCTAAGACAGACATGTCCCTACTTTACTCTTTCTGGACTTCTTTGCATAAAAGTTTTAAAAAATTTTCTGTGTAAAAAATACTGTGACCTCAGGGGATTAAAAACCCTCCTTATTTCTTCCTCATCTTTTTTTCAGGGCAGGAGTCTGGGGCGAGACTGGGCTCTTTGCTCTGGGTACCCTGGTGCTGAATTCACATTGCTAGTTAGGCGCAGGCCCTGTTCAAACTCTGGGGAAATATCTGCTCTCAAGCTCAGTTTCTGCTGGTGAAATGCAGTTTCTCATTATTGAAAATGAGATTTCTCATTTTTTTTTTTTTACTGGATATCCATCATGGGTCAGATTATTTGAAACTCAGCACTTTCTGCTAAGAAAAATTCTAGTGCTTGATCTTGTTAGTGTTGGAGAGGGAACATGAGAAGAAAAAATATAGGCAAATGATTCACTGGACGTTAAAAAAAAACCAATGACTTCTGCCCCTATACTTGGAGGGCCCTTCATTCCTCCCCCTCTCTAAGACAGAGATTGTGTTCTGCCCCTGGTTCTGTGCACTGACCCATGGGGCAGTATTAAAGGGCTCCTGGGATTAGAGCAGTCCTCATTGAATAGGCTTCCTCTGATAAATGATGGAACTTGGGTCTGACTACATTTGCAACATTCTTTTATAGGAGCCCTTGATTGGTTTGGTTTCCTATTGCCGTGATAAGCACCGTGGCCCTAACCAACTCAAGGAGGAAAGGGTTTGGCTTACAAGACATAGTCTATCATCTAGGGAAGACAGGGCACCGACTCGGAGGCAGAATCTGAAGAGCCATCATGGCGGACTGTCTTGTTCCTCATGGATTGCTCAGTCTGCTTTCTTTTACAACCAAAGACCATCTTCCCAGGGGTGGTACTGCCCACAGTAGACTGGGCCCTCTCACATCAATCTGCAATCATAAAACTGCTTCTCAGTTGAAGACTAAGCTGCCCATAGGATACATATGCGAAGGGGTTCTAGGCCTAGCCCATGTGTGGTCCTTGGTTGATTCTTCAGTCTCCATAAGCTTCTCTGGACCCAGGTTAGTTGACTCTGTTGGTCTTCTTGTGGAATTCTTGTCTTCAAGTGGTTCCCCTAGTAAGGGGAGCAAGGGCCGTCTCTGACAAAGACTGTGTTGTTTGCTTTTAGATCACTTCCCCCTGGTGGAGCTGCCTTGCCCAGCCTCAGTGGAAGAGGACATATTCAGTCTTCATGTGACTTGATGTGCTCGGGTGGGTTGGTGTGTGTGGGTCCCCCTTTTTCTGTCCAGTAGGGGAAGTGGGAGAGGGGGAAGAGGGAGGGAGGATGGGAGTGGGAGGAGAGGGGGGAAGGGGCTGTGATTGGGATGTGGAATGAATACATTTAAAAAAGTGTCCCTAAGTCTTCCTATAGGCCAATCTGATCTCCATCAGTTGAGGTTTACTTTTCCCAGGTAAGTGTAGGTTTGTGTCAAGTTGACAAAAGCTATGACAGTGTTTGATTGACTAAATGAGTAAAGAGGCATGCCTGCCTGGGGCAAAGGATTTAGGGATCTTTTTTTTTTCTTTTTTAGAATTCTGTCTATCACACGTGTTGGGCAAATGTCTAAGTTCATACACTTCCCGTTTCTCTAGGGAGCATGTTTTGTAAGAGAAACCATCTTAATGGGATCTTGCAATTTTGAAGACATCCCTGTAATGACATGTGAGTGTGCCTCAAGCATATAATATGGGTGGTAATTCACATGCCAAGCGTTCAAACTTTGTATTTGTTTCCATGTTTGATTCTCATACAATAATTGTATGTACTTGTGTGATGAAGTGTGACAATTCAATAAAGGTTTATAATAGGTATAGCTTACTTTGAATATGCAAAAATGTCTGAATATTACTTTTATTAGGCTATATCTTATATTTATCTATTAATTATTTCTAAGTAAAATTAGCAAAGAGGGATTATAATTTAGCAATTCCGTATAGCTCTTGTAAATGGTCTTATTATTTCCAGTGTTATGTGCTATGCGTGTTTAAGAAACACATTTATTTTCTGATTTTCTGGAGTTGTTCTTTGATGATTTCTTACAATCACTCATCCTCCACTCTCTCCAGATCCACCCCTTTTGCTACCTACACAACTATGTGTATTGTTCCCCCTCCCAGTCAAATACAGTGGCACTGCAGATATTCTCCTGAATATGTGGCCCTTCCCCTAGAACACGATCAACCCACTAGGGGCCAATTCCTTAAAGAAAATGGACTCTCCCTCTCAGCAGCTATTAGATACCAACATTCCCTACCAAGGGATGGGAATGTGTGCCCAGCTTTCCTCTCCATGCTGGTGTTTTGGCTGCTTTGAGCTTGCATGGGTCTGTGTTTATCCTGTCAACTGCTGTGACTTCATATGTGCAGCCGCCACATTGTGTTCAGGAAATGTGGCTTGCCTGTAGTCATGCACCACCTCTATCTCTTACAGTCTTTTCACTTTCTCCTCTGCAGGGATCCCTAAGGCTTGGGAGGAGGGGTGTTAGATGTGTCCCATTGCTGAACATGCTGAGCAGTGAGAAACACATTTTTTATTGATTGAGTAAATACAAGAAAAGCCCATAAAGCACTGAAAAATACCATAGCGTTTATTGTCTTGTAGTTCATTGTATGCTTTAAAAGTTCATTTAAAGAAATTATGCAAGCAATACAAGATTACGTTCATCTTATAAAATATAAAGTACAGATTTAGCTTAAGACATTCTTCTTGCTATTTCTTATTTCTAGTCTGACCCTAAGAGTTTTATCTTATATATATGCATTTTAATAAATAGTAATGCATTTATATATTTACTATCATGCACATTATTATATTTATTTGCTTGGCATCATTTTGATCTTTCCCATTATAAAGATGGATATATGGTTTAGTACTAAATACTGGACCTCTCCTTTGTTATGATTTTTTTTTTTCATTTTTGTCCACGTTCCTTTTGAGTGCTGCTGACTGTAGGAATGTTTCTGGTGTCTCTAAAGTGCTTGCTCTTTGTCTACTGGGCAAGTTGAGAGCCTTTCTTGGCATTTAAGTGTTTTACCTTTACTTTTTAAGATGATATCTAATTTGAACACTTTTTATCTTCAATTATCAGCATTTCCATGTTTGAATTTTGCCTTTGTGTTTTAAGTAGGAAAACTTTCCTATTACAAGATTATAAAAACAGTTCTTTATCTCTGAGAGATTCAATAGTACTTTAATCATGTGCATTCACATCATTTATAGTAACATGATGTGGTAGAAACAACTGTGTCAATTTCAATAAATGTTTATTTATTGCCATGAGAACTTAGTTTGCACACAGGTTTGTTACTGTCAGTGATCATTTCCTAATCCCTAACCAACCATGCACTCACATGTGCTTAAGGTTATATAGCCCACCTGCTTTTGGTCATAGCGCTGCTGCAGATACCAGCACAGATTCCCGTGTGGACTTCCGCATTTCAGTTGTGTTTGATTCTGATAGTATGGGGTGACCCATTTCTATACCTTCCCATATTTCCTATGGATGGAAGTTGGAAGTATGGGTTCAACCTGACTCAGGTTCAACATTCAGGGCAGGTCCACTGCAGTTTACTTTGTCTTGCATTTCACTGGGGGCACACTTTTGCCCGGTTGCCCCAGGCTATACTAAAATTCAGCTATAGATTCAGATGGGGTAATTCAGTCTCCACATTATCTCGTCTTTCTTAGGTAGGATTCCAGTGTGCTCTACTCAATGCTTGTCTAAGCCAATTATTTGCAGAGGTTTTTTTTTTCCCTTGATTTACGGTTCCTTGTTAGCTAGCATTATTCTGTAAATAAATTTGATTGGTGAATTCTTTACCACCAAGAGCTAATTGTTTTCGGTGCCACAAAGATACAAGACAGCTGCTTACTTCTAATGTGCAGAGAAAACAGTTGACAGTTAACTGTCCAGTTATAGCTCATGATAGTCTAGTGTGATGTGACACTAAAGGCTTTGGGAATTTCTGACCTTAAAGCTTTTTGAATGGCAACCATCATGGCTGCCCTTTTGGGATAATGCTGTCTTCTCCCTGCTGTCTGCTTTGGCAGGCCTCTTATGTAACTTACATATCAAAGTGCTGGCTTGACACTTTTAAGTCCAATGCCTTTACTTTGCGCAGATCTTACAGTTGTCCAGCATTCTATACCTTATAACCTTGCACCCCCATATCTCCGATTTTTGGTCACAGCCTCTGTCTCTGTGTCTCTGTGTCTGTGTCTTTGACTTCCTGCCTCCCTCTCATGATCTTTTAAAGCACTCTGGACCAACCTGAATAATCTAGCATGACTTCCTGTCTCAGAATCTTTAATCCAATCACACCTGCAAACTTTTGTTATGTAGAGTCTGTATGTTTGGTTTGTTAGGATGTTGTCATCCTTGTCTATCAGTCATACTTAAGATTCAGGTGTGTTGGCTTTGAACTTTCAAGCATGGACCTTTGGAAGGCGAGGCTGCTAGAATTTTCCACACATTATAGATCAATCTGGACAGCTCAAAAGTTTATGGTACAGGTGTCTGCGGGACCCACTGGGAACCAGCACTTTAACACATTTGCTTCTGCCTGGAAGGGAAGCCTCCTCTGAGAGATGAAAGGAACTCTCATGGGCTTATTTAACAACTGGAAACTGGTGTGAACACCCACCCACACTTCCTCATAAATGCTGGTGTGTGTGTGTGTGTGTGTGTGTGTGTGTGTGTGTGTGCGCGCGCGCGTGCGCATGTGCACATGTGCGTGTGTATGTGAAGAGTTTAAATTTAAATATAAATTACCATATGCTGGGAATAACTCCAGAACTCCCTAGAGATGCTATTATACATCCTTTTCTCACTTGTAACCGGTACTCATTGACCAATGGGAGAAAAGGACCACTGAGCTTTTGGGCTCAATGCACACCACAGACAAGGGTCTCACTGCTTAAACATCTGCCCATGGCTGCACACTCCTTCTCATGTGCAAGATGAACAGCCACAGAGTGCACAGAACCTATTTCTATCTTTTCTTCAATTAATCTCTTATTAAATATGATTTGTGATGTAATCATGAAATAATGGGAGATTCCCATAATAAAAGCATAGTATTCTACATGCTACCTTGGCTTCAAATTGAGAAACTTCCCTAGAACTTTGAAGTTCAAATATTAGAAGCAGACATATTGGAATAAAATATGATACTCTTCCTATCCTAACATTATTTTTCATGGCTGGTTATTAAAATAAAATATACATGCAAATATTTACCTTCTGACTGATATGAAAAATGAATTATTGCCTTGGTCTACTGGAAGACTGACTATCATGTGACTAATTTTGCAGATGTGTGACATTTGATATCATTGTGCTATGGCTGCGTCTTCCCCAAGGCATAGGGCTTTTGTCTGCAATATTGAAATGGGCTCACAAATTCTGCTCCTATGTTTTAGCCCTAGGAGGAGAAGGAAGAAAATGAAAAGCAACCATGCTTTTCTCTGATGACCTAACTTAGAACTGTTATTATAACTTTGAGTTACTTCCTTTTGGTGAATTTTTCTTTTTCTTTTTCCACATGATTTAAGCAACCTACTGAGAAGGCTGTGAGATGCAGTCTTCAGTTTGGACCACTTGCCAGATAATGCGCATGTGCAGCAAGCCTCGGACCACTGACACCAAAATAACACAATAAATGATAACGTGACATGTTATCATGTATTCTTGTCTCTGCGAAGTCACATGACCTACACCGTGGCTCTCAAGCGTCACCATCTAGTTAAGTCTTTGCAAGGCTTTTCTGTTGCTCATCAAATTCTTAAAATGTTAACTGTTCCCGCCTCATTTGGCACTTGGCTCATTTGCAGCCTCACACTAGATAGCTTCCCCCTAATGGTTCTCCTCTGCCTCCTACTATGCTATTTCTGTGCTTATTTTCTGCCTCAGGGTATGTACAAGGCTCTTGACATCAACACCCGTCCCTCTCTCCATCTCCACTCAGGTACCTCTTACTCACAAGCTAGATATTTCATCTGATGCCACTTTCTCATGAGGTTCTTTCTAGACCAACTCCCTGACTAAGTTAGAGACACTTTTACAGTCTCCTAGGAATCCATGTACTTTATTTCATACCAAGTGCAATTACTTGGATTAGATGCTTGGCTGGATAAATATTTAGTTTACATCTATCCTTGATAGTAGATTATGCAAGCGCCGTGAAGATTTGCAAGTACCAATTGCAAATCTCAGAGTCCTAGACAGGGGACCATTGGTTAGTCATCACCACTCTTTCTTTATCCTCCCATGGATGGTGTAGACAGGATGCTAATCCTGGTATGTCAGACACAATGTTTACCAAGCTGAGGAATGATCTAGCATACGGCTCACTCGAGAGAGATGCCGCTAATGTTGTGCTATCAAGCCTGAGTGATTCCGAGGAATAGCTGAGCCACAGACAAATGTGATGTTACAGAAAGTAATTGTTGCCTAACTAATTTGTACAATGGTTACTTTCCTGGAAAATCAGTTGATTACCGTGCATTTTGAAACAAGTGTGTAAGATGAAGAAGAGATAAACAAGAATGGGAATGGGAGAGCTGATAGAAATGCGGGATTTTGATCTGAACACAATTGACCGGAGCATGTCTGGTCCTTGAATCACACAAAGGAGCTAAGGTGAGGAGCCTTAGGAATGACGTACTTCTTTGTAAACTTCATCAGATAGACAGCATCAGTGAGTGTATCTGCTGAGGGTGATGTGTGGCTACATGCCTCTCATGTTGTCTGGAGGCTTGGCTGCAGACCTCTACCTCTACCCCAGGCTGTGGTGTCCTGTTCTTACTAGATTATCTTCCCTTTCCCAGAAAGATGCCCAGCAAGGACAGATTTGTGTATAGTGCTTTCTGCCTATCTTATCCATTTCATAACACCTTTATCAGTTTCTTAATGAATTCTCAAAGAGCTCAAACTGGGTCACATGCTATCGTCATTTTCTCTCCCCCCACTTCCTTTCCTCTTCCTCCTCCACTTAGAGAAGGGGGTCTCGATAGAGGGATTGCTCAGATCAGATTGGCCTGTCGGCATGTCTAGGGTGGGGGTTGATCGATAATTGGGATGGGAAGGCCCAGCTAACTGGAGACAATACCATTTCCTGGCCAGGTGGTCCTGAGCTATATAGGAAAGCCAGCTAAGCGTGGGTCTGTGAGTGAGTCAGCAGTCAGTGCTTCTCTATGGTTTCTGCATCCTGCTCTTGCTTTGGCTCTCATCAGTGATGGACTGTCACATGTGATGGCTTTTCTTCCTTGAGTTGGTTTGGATCAGTGTCCTTTATCACACCAACAGAAAGGAAAGCAGAACACATCCCATCCTAGAATAGCAGACTTCCTGTCCCTGAGGATTGGAAGAAGGAGGAATTTTTTTTTCCAGATTTCAGGAGGCCGTCATCAGAGTAGATCCTGCAGACTTAGTCTGCCATAGATCAAAGGGGGAGAAGTAAACATTGGGAGAACTTCCTCTTGAGACTACAGTCTGGTTGTCAGGACCTTTGCCTTAAGGCCCATTCTATTTTTTTTTTTTAACAAGTCAAAGCAATATATATTTCTCCTTCTCTATGCATTCTGTGTGGGATAAATTTTCATTTTTTGCTCCCAGGCAAATGCAATCTAGCAAGAACAAGGGTCATGTACACAGAAAGTCAAGAGAATAAAAATCTCATCAATAATGTAATGGTTAAAATCTAGATAAATATTGCCATCATTGAACGATCTCAGCTCTACAGTTCTTTGTGACCTGGCTTACTTTTCAGGAAATCTGGTGTTCGTTTCTTTGGGAACTGGATGCTTCCAGGAATAACACTGTACTCCACTGTGTTGCCTTTGGGTCCCAGCTCCTGAAGTGTTTCAATCAAGAAGGCAAAGGTTCACTTCTGTTACAGGAATAGAGATATGCATCATCCTGCCTGAGCTGTTCTCTCATCCCTCCAGGTCCTCTCTCCCCTGGCTGAGGTCGTCATGGCTACATCCACTGTGGATGAACAGTATGTCCTTGGAGGCAGCATCCTCATTGCACCAAGGCAGTTGCTTGATCAGGGGAAGCAAAACAAAACAAAACAAAACAAAACAAAAAAATTAAATCATCATACCAGCTGCTTACAATTTGTTGACCCACAAGTATTTGAATGGTCAGCATATGTCACTTTTAATTTAGCCGTGTTCACCATGCTGGGATAGTCACAGCTCAGTGGGAGAAGGGGCAGTGTAAATGAGAAGGTGCGAGAAGAGGCATTGACTATTAGACAGAGTTTGACCAGAGGGAAATCAAGCATTGTAATGATAGTGGATTTGGTGAAGTTTGAATACCACTTCCAAGGGATATAGATACTGAAAACGCTTGTTCAGTTGTATGCACTTTGTTTTTGAAGTTAGAAACATCATCGAAGAAAACAGCTCCCATATGTTCTCACTTTGAAAATTTAGAATAATTAGTGCGATTTAACGAGTCAGTAGATCTGTCTTCCATGTGAGTACCATACGGCACATGCAGTAAATTGGTGGTTTTCAAGGGTTGTTGGCAAGGCTTGCTTGGGACTGGAGCTCAGGTGGGTGGAGGCTGTGACAATAGGAACTTATTTATTCTGCTGTAAGTAGGTGGCTGCGTTTTGCATTGCACTGCTTTGCCACAGATCATAATAAACAGCTCATTACCAAGCCCCTCTACAAAACCCCAAAAGAACACAGTGAATGTGTCAAGAGGAAATAAATATTTACTGAATTAACTGACAGACTCGCTCACGGATATATGCCAACTTCATGTTTGTATGTGTTATTTTAACTTTCATTTTTTTCTTTCTAAGCCTTCCTAAAATGTCTGTTTTTCTTCCCCCAATGGAGTAGCTTCAATGTAAACCAACCTCTGCATAAACTTCCTGCCCTGGTCTTTATCATTGCTTCTTAAGCAGGGAAGCCTGTCAGATTCTGAGGTACTTTTAAAATTTAAAAAATACCCTGTAAGCTGGGCAATGGTGACACACACCTTTAATCCCAGCACTTGGGAGGCAGAGGCAGGTGGATTGCTGTGAGTTCAAGGCCAGCCTGGTCTACAAAGCGAGTCCAGGATAGTCAAGGATACACAGAGAAACCTTGTCTCAAAAAACAAAACAAAACAAAAACAAAAAATAAACAAAACAAAAACAAACAAACAGAAAACAAACAAAAAATAACCCCTCTTATCTTAAAGTTTAGTTCTCACTGTCCAGAGGTCTATTTGATTCCTTAATTTTGAAAGCAACCAGTGCAAGGATCACAGGCCTCCTGCATGAGCAGGTAAAAGCTCAGTGAAATCTATTCATTTGATTTTCTTTTTTTTCCCCCCACAACCCTAGCCATCAAATGCCAAATTACTCTGTATTTCCAGTGAGATGACAACCCTCAAATGGGCATTAGCGGTGTGGAGACAGTCATAGAAAACATAAATAAGGAGGTGGTGTCTTATGTGAGGATCAAGGGAACCTTATCTGAGAAAGGGGCACTTGAAATGAGTCTAGTAGACCAAGGAGTTGCATGGGTTTGGGGAAAGTGACTGGAGAAGAGAGACAATGTCAGAGTGAGGTGATGGCATGTCTAAAAGTCTTGTGAGGAAGAAAGAGTTAATTATTTGGAGAAAAATAGAAGAATAATGGCTACGGAGAAGTCAGAGAAGGCTGAGGCAAGTTGAAGAAATCAGTATTGAAATGAAAAATTTAGGACTTTGAGATGGGTCATTGGTTAAGAATGCATACTGTTCATGGAGAAGATACAAGTTTGGTCCCCAGTACCCGCATCCAGGTACCTCCCAACTGTCTATAACACCAACTGTAGAGTATCTAACACTGTCCTCTCCTGGCCTCTACGAGAAACCTGCACCTATGTGCATGCATGGTCCCAACCTACCCCCTGTAAATGAACTAAAGAGATTACCTCCACATGGAATGCTAGACTCCAGGGGTATCTGATTGCCCAGGGTAGTAGCTCTTGCCTTTGCTTGAGAGAGGGTCATCAAGGGGCCCTGAGTGGCCTTGAACTCATGATTGTACTGCTTCCATCTTCCGAGTGCCAGGTTCACAGGGATAGAGACGAGCCACCATGCTTGGTGGGAGCTTTGCTTTTGATTTGATGTTTGCCTTTGACTAATCCCTGTGAAGGTAGGAGTTGCCATGCAAAAAAACCACCAGCAATGTGTAGGTAAGGGGCTTTGCCTAAGGAAAACAGATGGCCTCTAGAGGCATTGATTATCACTCTGTGACTAGGGTGGTTTTTGAAATTTTGTGTCAATATTCTTTTATATGTGAATTTGTGGCTTATTGATTTTTCTAAATGAGTTGTAATCGATGTCCATTTTGTTCATTAATTGATGAGTAAAGTCTTTGACATATGGCCATTTCATATCTTTATTCCTGGTAATTTTGGTCCCATTTAGCTTTGTTGTTATAGACCTAGGTCTATTTCTTTTCATAAAAATCTCATAGCCTATTATCTTCTGTACCATTAAACTCTGGATAGATGTTTCCCCATAAATCCTTGCTTTTGGTTGATTCAATAGTATTTCTTTGACAGTGTACTTTTATTCACACTACTATGTATTTTCTACACACACACACACACACACACACACACACACACACACACACACACACAGTGTTCTACAGAGGATGGGTAATATGTCAGGAGTCTCAGAGGTCTGGTCTACAGTAACAAGTGCATAAACTCCTTGTCTTGGTGATGAAAGTAGCACTTGCTTTAGGTCTTCATCTGAAGAAGCTATTTCCTCCTCCTCCTCCTCCTCCTTCTTCCACAGGGACGTATTCATATTAATCAAGAAGCCCTAGCAAGTGACTATATCTCCATCCATGAAGGGGCTATTACTGATGGCTAATGCTATCACTGAGCTAATTTTCCCAGTCATAACAGAGGGCTGTAATGGCACAGGGATATGTTACTCTGCCATCAAAAGGAAGATAATTCTGTCACAAAACTGAGAACTCAGGATCTGCAAGCCACGCTAAGAGAAGTAGGGATTCTTGAAATGCAGCCACCCTACTTAAACTTAAGGACCACAGTCAAGCCTAAAGGAGAGACAATGGAGTCTTAGATAAGAGGTGGGATGTTTGTTTAGCACAGAGAAAAAGATGCACAGGAGATATTGAGAATCAGCCGAGTCTGCCACAGCCCATGTCAAGTGGCACCTTTTTCTT
The DNA here is from genome assembly GCF_964271855.1 of Acomys minous. Lineage (NCBI taxonomy): Eukaryota > Metazoa > Chordata > Mammalia > Rodentia > Muridae > Acomys > Acomys minous. The sequence goes on along the minus strand of NC_140491.1, from coordinate 29,288,785 downwards.
ATACCTGCTTGAGATGACAAGGATGATATTGGAAAGACTGGTCGGTCACCCCTTCCTCCAAATGTGGCATCTGGCTTTTTTAGTGTAGCAGGAAAACACACTCTTATGTGTCCAAAATGAAAGCTCCAGGCTGCTCTCAGACTGTGTAACAATGAGCTAGGTCTTCTCAAGTCTCTTGGTTTGTTTCTTTTTTCTTTTAGAGAGTGAGGCAAAGGTATTGGTAATTCCTCACTTCTTTTCCAGCCCTGTTGTTATACACATATGATCTTTGAGATCAACACTGTAATTCCTTCTTTGAATCAAAAAATGATGAAAGGAATTGCAATAAGTTCTAGTTAATCAATAGACAAATAGGTAAGTATGCCAATCAGATATATTCTCTCTCTTCCTAAAAGTCATTGTGTGCAAAGCATTAGGAAGAAAACAAAAGACACTGATGAGTTTATGGGTGTATCAAAACATAGGTTTTTATCAGTGCCTGAGAACCCATGAAGACAACCCTAGTCTTCAAAACCAGTGCTTGGCTATGCCAGAGCTGTATTTTCCCCTTCTTGCCATTTCTCTTCTTATGCTGGTCCAGCTCATCTGTTCATCCCTCATTCTACCTATCACACGTGTGCCCCACTTCCAGCCAACCTCACAAAAGCAAACAGCAGATGCAACATATTATCTTCTCATAGTTAACAAATACCTTACAGACTCAGTTCCGTCTCTATCACTTTACTTTGCCAACTGAAACGAAGGTCCAAGTTCATGGGGTCCCTTTCCTTAAAAAGGAGGTAGGGCTACAAGTGTCTCATTTTTAGCACAGTGCAATGGATGAGGAGATGAAGATGAGCTAACTGAAAACGGAGTGGAGTCAGAACGGGCCCCTTGTTACAGATGCCATTTAATGATTGGTCATTATATATGCCTGGTTTAATCTTCTGACGTGTGCTGTTATCTTCATCTTATGGATCCAAAATTTGGCGGGATCTGAGCAGTTGGGGCCTTGTTCAAGACGATAGAAGGTGTGCTGCATCAGTGGAGTTAAGCCCAGGACCATCTGATTCCAACACTTGCGTTTCTCTGTGGTTTCCTTTGCTTCTTCCTCTATGGCGCTTATTTTTACAATCAGGCCAGATATCTCCTTGAGTGTATGGCTTCTCCTGGTAAAGAGCTGGCACCCCAGCAGCAGCTGATTAGATTTGAGTGGCTAGAGTTCTCCCAGAATTACTTGAACTGTCTGGACTGGAGTTTTTCCCACTGATCTCCCATGGTTTGTTGTCATCTGATAACAATCGGGAGGCTGGAAAAAGCACTTATCAGCTGCTTCTCAATAACAAATATTTGCCAGCAGCATAGATAGATGAAAAGGAGACCACAGAGGAGTTCTTTATGTGGGGACAGCAGAGAGAACGAACTGTTCAGGGGCTGGTTCTGATGATTGTGATAAGTGTAATTGAACAGGAAGGGCAAAGCGAGAACTGCTGAAGCGCAGGGCTGGAGGAAGGGTTTTGCTTCAAAATTGTCTTAAGAAAAGTGCCCAGTAGTGGCGGAAGAATGGGGCAAAACCTCGGACTCATCAATGTGGCAGCTGCTAGGCACATGTGGCTAGCTAAAATGAAACAATAAAGTTAACTTATAATTGCATAAATTAAAAGTATAGATCTTTTGTCACAACGCCGACATTCTGAGTGCTTAGGAACCACATCCAGAGCTTGGAGCAACTGCATGGTACAGCACGGATACAGATAATCATAGAAACTTGTCTTGGGCAGTGCTGGTCTAGAGCATGTAAAGGTGCAATTAAAGGGAAGGCAACAGTGACAGTACTGGGGGCTTGTGCTGGCAGGGCTGTGATTCTAAATGTCAGAGTCCTCCTACCTCACTCACCAGGAAAATGACCGCACACACACACACACACACACACACACACACACACACACACACACAGATTTTTAAAAATGACCTGTGGCAAAACATGCCAAAAACTGAATGTACTATTTTAATCAACTCAAGTGCACATTAGAATGTTTGGTATGTTCACACATTAGGATATTAAGTACGCTTACATTGTGGACGCACAGATATATAATTGAAATTTTGTACTCAGTAAATACTCCCACTCTCTTCTTCTCCCTAGTACCTTCCAGCAGAACCTTCTATGTCTATAAGCTTAAACTGCTTTTGATAATGTGTGTGGGTAGAGTATCAGGACATTTGGGTTTTGCTGGCTTGCCTCCTGACTGGCTTATTTCATTTAGGATAATGTCAATGTCCATCCATGGGAAAGCATGTGTCAGAATTTCTTTCCTTGTAAAAGATAAACCATACTCTACTGTACTGTGCTTTAAAATGTAGCATGCACTCCTCATGGGCATGTGGTGTTTGAAGGAGTGTTCAGGATGGTGTCCTGGAAATGGTTGTGGGTTCACTGGGGGGAGGAGGCTTGTGTGAGGTCTTTTGTCTATTGAGGGATGCCCTAGAAATGCGGTCCTTGGGACTGGGATGTTTACAAGGCTGGCTTGGCTCTGCCCAGTCCTCCTGTGCTCCTGGTTCAACATGGAATCACTTAGACCCTGGCTCCTTAGCACACTCTCAGCATGACATTCTGACATCAAGTGCTGCTGCCAGCATCAGGACCAAGCCCTTCAACTCCACAATTTTGAGCTAAGCTTTCTTTCTCACAGCAGCCTTTACTTGGTGCTTGGTACTGTGAAAGATGACTAATCCACAGATATGAACACCACATGACTGTCAACAGCTCCTGGTTACCCTCTTCATTGCAGAAGAACAGGAACAGAATCTGGCTTTCAGGTAGAAAAGCCAACCAACCTTGGGCTGGGCAGAAGATCACTGTTGGACAGTACCGCTTAGCTAGAGTGGATTTTCCTCTCTGCATGACCTGGCTGGGAGCCCAAAACTGACCAAGGGAAGGAGGCTCTGGACAATTTTTGACACAACCTTTTAGAAGGATTGAAGGAAGCTTCTAGACAAATGTCAGCATGTGGCAAGTGAGATAAAACAAGAGCACCAAGAATCACCTGCTAGGATCCTAGATACCTGTGCTATCTTACCAGGTGTTCATCCCCATAGATTGAGATGCGAGCGCGCGCGCGCGCACACACACACACACACACACACACACACACACACATACACACACACACACACACACACACTAAAAAAAAAAACAAAAAACAACCCTCCCAAAAAACAACAAAAACAAAAATAGTGAGCAACCAATATTGCAGTCCCAGATGTTAGAGAAAAAAAAATCTCAGAAGTTAAAAGGGTTTGAAGGTATGACGATATCCCACTAATTATTGAAAATATGCTCAAAAGGGTTTTGGTGGAAGAAAATCATAATGAGTGAGCAGTAGTGGCAACATTCAGGGAGACTGACAAGAAAGATCCCAAAGGCAGAAGCCAGAGATACAGGGAGAGGAAGCAGCTAGAGAAAGACCAGTATGCTTGCTGTAAACAAAAAGGACACTGGAAAATTAATGCCCAAATTGGAACAGGGAAGGATGCCTTGTCCTTCACTTGAGCAAGGATTGATGGGGCTAGGACTCCATTCCACTGAATCCCTAGTAACACAGGGTAATACTAAAGGTAGGTGACAAATTGATTAAGTTTCTGGTCAATAACAGCCTGCTCTTATCCCCTAAATGGGAAAGCCCAGACTCTGAGACCTTGAAAGAGGCCAGTGGTCTACCTATCTGAAAGACATGATCCTGTTTCTGCCAGTTGGCTGGCTTCTTTGCCTGCAGTTGTGGCTATAGCCATGCTAGTAAAAGAACATGACCTGATCATTTTCATCCAGGAAGGATTTCTAGTCACCCTGCTCTCTGTAGACAGGCCATCAGATTGCAAAATGCCAGAGAACCTGGCCAAACAGAGCTAGCATGCTAGCGTTTTTTGGAAAGTAGAACTTCTAAGTTATGAAATAGGGTATTTGGCAGAAAAAATAATTCAGGTAAAATACTGAGTACTTGTCTTCATGTTTGATGTGCCTACAAGAAGCTATTGCTAAACTTAAAATTGAGTCTTCAATCCTTTCTTATTGTTTGAATTTAAATATGAAAATACATTTCTTAATCGAATGTGCTTATGACATAAATAACTATGTACTTGCAAAACATGCATTCTAAACATGAGTCTTTGGTTGTTTCTATGTGAAAGTGTTTTCTACTTTTTGACTTGCATTTTATGTTCTCTGAAAGGTGCTAATTGATACACAGAAGTCCTTTGCTTTCAATGTCTCCTCACTTATTTATCTTTCTCTTTTGCTTAGCAGTTTATACTTGCATAAAGATCTTCTGCATGCTTCCAGGATGTGGGAACATTGTCCAGTGTTATTTTTCTAGAAGACAAGAGGCTTCACTGGGGTGAGGATGTCACGGGATGAGGACTGAGTTTCATTCTCTTTCCACAGGCATCCAGCAGCACCTGGGAAACAAAGTCTCCCCTCCCTGTGCTCCTCAGCAGCTCCTCTCTTTACAACCAAACCCCCATAGTCCTGTGGTTCAGCTTCTTTTTTGATTGTGTTCTTGCTTGCGTGCCACCACCTTCTTGTCTATGCGCTTTGTGTCCTGCCTCTTGCTCTCTATTAGAATTGCTCCCTACAGTTTTAGGGAGCAGTATTCAACCCGTTTAACCCAACCTCATGTCACATACTCAGAAATTTAACTGACATTTTCATGATTGGTAATTGATGTAGGAGGGCTCAGTCTACCATGGGCAGTGCTATTCCTTAGCAAATGGGCTTGGGCTATATAAGAAAGTATATAGTTGAGTAAGACAGAATGCAACATTTCTCTATGATTTCTGCTTCAGTTCTTGCCCTGACTTCCCACAATGAGGGACTGTGATGAGGAGAGGGCAGACATTGTTTGCAGCTCGACTGGGAGGAATTCTTGCTGTGTTATCTCATGCTTGGTGTGGTTTGCAAATTGTGTTTGGATCTTTCTCTGCTGTACACCATGTATTACGGATTGTTCTTTCTCTGGTTTCAAACCTAACATTTGGCTTATTCTTTATGTGTTAAGTATAAGCCTTCAGAGGATGAATGTCTGGTAAGTTTAGGGTCCTGCTCTGAACCCAAATGTGTTTATTTTGGGGAGCTATTGTGGGAGGCATGATGTCTTGGGTGTTCCTTCAGAGTAAAACACGTCCTGAAGAAAACTGGAATGGCAAGCACCCAGGCAAGGCTATTCCTGGCTTCTCGTTGGTGTATTCTCCTAGTTTCTTCCTACATGTGAGTATTTTGGTAGATGATGATGCTTTATTTTAATCTTTCTGTGTTGTAGTCTTGTTCTCACACACAAAAGAGTTTAGTCTTGTATTCCAACAGTCATGGAGTTGGCTACAGTACACAAACTATATGGTAAAAATAGCCAATGTTGCTATCTTTAATTTTTATTTATTTCCTCTGCCACCTTGGCCTTCTTCAGGCTAGTGCTGACTGGCTGAATGCCAGCTCATCAAGGCTCTGCTCTTTCCACTGGAGGCATCCACTGGGTCAGACCAGCTGAAGCTCTATTTCCTGCAGCCTCCATACCTTCTTTAAGGACCGCCTTCTTCACGGATGATATATTTTGGTCCCTGGAAACTTCTGTATCTTGGTGCTGTTAGAGTCTTATCCTCAACTATGGTTTCTATTAACCTAGAGTATGACCTACTTAGAAAGAATAAAGGTAGAGATGGGGCCACACAATGGTTGTCTCTAATTGCTCCTTAACCATGAAGAGAGAAAAAAATCCTGAAAAAGCAAATCATTCTTTTGTCAAATGGGGACAACATGCATGCTGGAGATGGGGCCTACAGAAGAACAAGGAAATAGAATGCTGGGGACAGATTTCTCAAGTTTATTTAAAAAAAAAACTGAGAGATTATCTACAAATACTTGTTAAAAAACCCCATAAAAAATGAAGAGCAAATCCTCCCACCTTTGAGAAAGTGAGGACCTCTTTCCATCTGCCAGAAGAGCCTGTATGCTGGGTAGCTGCTAAAACATTCTAAGTGTTGAAGAAATTACTCCATGCAGACCCATCACCTCCAGATTCTGCCAGTGTTTAAAGCCACTGTTGTACTGTGTGCCTCCACCTGTTTTCCTCCTGAGTATGATGCTCTCGTCTATGAAATTGTCTGTGTCGGTATAAGAGAAAGCCTTTGAAGTATTTCACTAGAGTCCCTGAGCCTTTAAGGATGCTTATCCTTAAAGACCACAGCACCATGCTCTGTCCTGAACACACACACTCCTGTGAAGCTGCTGAGACTTGTTTCTTTACTCTGGGCAGCTTAGATTTCGTCATCTTTTTTATTTTGAAGTACTTTTAGCCTCCTATAGATCGGGGGCCGGCTTGGTACATACCTTATACTCTGCTTCCTCCATGTGCTAATTCTCTGGAATGCCATAGGGCACTGCTATCGTAAGCTGAGTGTTGGCCACACACCATTCCCCAGACTCCTACATCAGAACTTAAGGCCCATGTGTCAGTCTGGAGAGGTAAGACTTCGAGGAATTGACTGCCTTTCAAGGGCTGCGCTTCATGATGGTGTTAATTCTCTTACTAAAAATATTAATTAATTCACTAATTAGTGCTCTTATAGAAGGAGTTGGAGGGAGATGACGACTCCTTCTGCTGTGTGAAGACACAGAACGTGCCACTTTAAAGAGAAGGCTCTGATCAGACACTATCTGCTGCCATCTTGGTTTTAGACTTCTCGGCTTCCAGAGGAAGGCAGTTGCTTATAAAACACCCCATTTAAGATACTTGCTAAGCAGCTCTATTGGATCGGGGTGATTGGCAACGTGTCAGTGGCACTCACTCAAGCACAGACCTACCCTCAGATGCCTCGAGCTTTGTACATGAATTTGGATTTTCACCATTGGCGGCTGGTCCCATTGAGCTATTGCTGCAAGGATCAATTTATGGGACCTGTGCCCCAGTCTTGATGGAAGTTGGCTCTAGTATCACTGAGAGCCTCTCATTCTGGATCTTTCTTTTTGGAAATGATTTACAAATAGGTCAAGTTTGTGTAACTTGCTATCTAATGTACTGTAATGCCTTACTGTGGAAGGAACGTTCTGTTTTAAGAGAGTTCTTGTCAGCACAGATCATTTAGGAGGCATCGGTGAGGACCTTGCTCTGGTTATTTACTATACAATTGTATAGTAAATGGCTCAATAACAGCCTGCTGTTTTCCCCACACATTTGAAACTGGGCAGTGGTAGCAGTGTGTCTCTACTTCCTGCAGCTCTCACTGAGGTGGCATAGCCGAGGCTTCTGGGGCCCAAGCTCACTCACAGCATGATGGCCTGGGTTCACCAGAGTGACTGGACAGTGACAGTGAGAGCACCTTGTTCCTTAAGCCTAGATTGGGCACCGAAGCATCTTCAAATATGAGCAGGACTAGAGCCTGCTGTAAGCACAGAAGACACATGCTTTCTCTTTGAAAGGAGAAATGTCAATATTTTTGACAAAAATTTTGAAAAACTACTGCATTGCTGTTTACATAAAAGAATGCGCCACCTCAAAAAGACAGAGTTTTAAAAATCAAAGGGATGTGTTAAAATAAAAATGAGGTTCAGAAACTTAATGATATTGAGGAATAGTTACTGGAAAGGAGAGCAGGTGTGCATAAATGCCCACATGCATGCCTAAATGCACACACACAATTCATAAATGCACACACATGCATAAGCATAGACACATATTCATATACATTCACAAATACACATACATGTACTCACAATGAAAATGTATGTTGTAAAACATGAAATGCAGTGGATTTGGATCTGAATTTTTTTCATTATAGAATAATAGTTGTTAAGAGAAACAGAAAGATAAAGAATACCTGAGATAACAATATAAGAATTAAAAAAATTATTAAAGTAATGAACTTGATGCTCTGCAAATAAGTCCTAAAGCAAGGAACTGACCAGATATTCGATCCTGAGACAAAGAACATGACTTTCCTGTCTAACAGCAAAGACAGCACATCCCTCCTTGAATTCATATTTTCAGTACATTTGTTCTGAATTAAGGGGTTGAGTGTAATTTCCTTTTAATATGTTAAACATGAAAAGGAAGGAACATTTAATTTTATGATGAGAGCATTTACCACTTTTCCTGGCAATACAGTATTTTGAATACAACTTTGTAATATTAAACACAAATGTCACAAAATAAAAATTAAGAATTTTAATAGATAGAATATTTGATTTTAATGTAAGAACTTGCATTTAAATTGATTAGCTACCATTTTAAATGAATGATATCAAAGATTGGGGGTGAGTTAAGATGTGCTGTAATAATGAGCATCTATTTCTTTTTATTGTAGCTAGCACTTTATTTATTTATTTTATTAATTTATTCATATTACATCTCAATGGTTATCCCATCCCTTGTATCCTCCCATTCCCCCTCCCTCCCATTTTCCCCTTACTCCTCTCACCTATGATTGTGACTGAAGGGAGCTTCCTCCCCCTTTATATGCTCATAGGGTATCAGGTCTCTTCTTGGTAGCCTGCTATCCTTCCTCTGAGTGCCACCAGGCCTCCCCATCCAGGGGACGTGGTCAAATATGAGGCACCAGAGTATGTGTGAAAGTCATACCCCACTCTCCACTCAACTGTGGAGAATGTCCTGTCCGTTGGCTGAGCATTTATTTCTTATATAAAGCTTGTAGGACAATCACCCTGATGCCTGAAATTGTATATCTTGGCACACATTTCCTCTTGAGCTACCCTAATTATAAATTAAGGTTGTAATATTTCATAGCCTTTTTCATTGTTGACATACTTAAAATACATCTGCATTTTTAAGACAAAGATTTACCTTATATGCTAGGCTGGCCTGGTACTTACTACATAGCCAAGGTTGGCATCAAACATGTAGCAATCCTCCTGCCTTTGCCTCTGGAGTGCTGGTATTAGAGGCAAGAGGCACTTATTGGTTTAGAGGTGTGAGCCACAATATTGGTTTAAATTATGTTTTATTTTATATGCGACTACAAACTTTTAAATCTTTTATAAGTTTGAACATTTGACTGATTCTATGAAGCCTGAATATACGTAGCATTAAGATAATGCCCCTGAGAAACTGGCATCTTCAATTAGTTTATCTCCAATAAAACAAGAAGACAAATAATACAGTACTTTTTTAGGCCAAATCTCAAAGATTTGTGTTTGTATTTTTTTGTTTTGTTTTCCCCTTGCATATCACATGGAATCTAAAGCACCAGAATTCTTTCTAATCCCTCAGAGGAGAATTTAAAACTTTAGCTTGTATTGTGTCAAGATACTGTCAATTTGGAAACTATCATTGCAACAAATACATCAATGCAAAATATGATTTGTACTGGCAAGAGAATGTTGTGTATGAAATGAGTGTTCTGATATTATCAGAAATTAGATCATTGGAGGCAGAGCTAGCATATTCAAGCCGGGACACAAATACACATACCTTGTGTTTAGAACTGAGGGCAGCTTCACCGTAAGAAGCTTAGACAGTGATACCATCAAAACACAGACAGGGCCATGTAGATAAACTGCTGCAGCTTTGAGCCCGGCCCAAAGCGTAGAAGATTCTTGCCTAGTGTTCCAACAAGCTGATCAGTGCCCTGTTTCCTGGCCTCAGCAGTGGTACTTGTTAAGAAGCCACCAGCCTCAGCTAGAAAATTCAGAAAGTTCTCAGTCAACACAGCAGAACAATGAAGTCTGTGCAGGTCCAGACAGCGAGGAGCTGTAGTTGAAAAAGAAAGCATGTAGAGCATTTTGGGCCAGAAAGCAATGAAGCTTTCATGATTAAAGGAACCATTTAGAAGAGATGGGAAAGTCGGTCACAGTTAGAGAGCATGCCTACTGTTGGCATTATTGGACCTCAAAAGAATACACAGATGCTAATCATCTTATTTACTTTTTGTTGCTGGGAAGAGATACCATAACCAAGGCAACCTATAAAAGAAAGGACTTAAGTCGGGGATAGCTTAGAGTTTCAGAAGGTGAGTCCCTGACCGTTATGGTGGGAAACAGGAAGGCATGGTGCTGGGGTAGTAGCTGAGAGCTTACACCTAATCCACAAAAAGGAAACAGAAAGAGTGGGACTGGTATGGGATTTTGAAACTCCAAAGCTCACACCCAGTGACACAGCTCCTCAAACAAGCCCACACATTCTAGTCCTTCTCAAACAGTTCATCAACTGGGGATCAAATAGTCAAACATATGACGGCCATTTTTATTCCACCCATCACACAGCAGGCCAGAGGGTCACAAATTCAGAGCAACGATTAGGGGAGGGCAATCGATTAGGGTCTCCACAGTCTCGAAAGGAAACTGAAGAGAAGGCAGATGCAATTTTCAGTTTTGTGATTCAACTTGTGTTGGCTCAGTTACTGTGTCATAGAATATTGCAGGGATTAATAATAAACAGACACCTGTCACTCTACACATGTTCTGACTCACTGGGAACATTAGTAGAAGGACCTTATACATTAGGAATCCTAATTAGATAAAGGTATATAAAATATCTAAACTGCACAGGGAAGTAATTTTATGTGTTCTTCAGACATTTTTGTTAGTTCAACAATGTTTAGATAAAAGATCAAGGTTTGGGGGTGGCAAGATGGCTCAGTGAATAAAGGCCCTCGTCAACAATCCCTGTGGCCTGAGTTTCATGCCAGGTCTCACATGGTGGAAGAAGCAACACCCAACAGTTGTCCCCTGACCTCCACATGCTTCATAAAAGAGCACGATTTATAGTCATAAGTACATAAAAACTCAGGCGGGAGCGGCAGCTTTTTATTAAGGCAATTAAATGTTCTGTTAACTTCAGTCTAGAGAAGAGAACATTCTACTCTTGAAATTGTGAAATATGATGAAGTATCTGTGAGCTGAAAATGTCATCTCAAAGAGCCACAAGGAGCCTGAGGTCTTTGTGTCTATGAAGGTGTGGAGAACAGGGTGAAAGTCTGAACTGGAACTCTGATCCCATTCCATAGGGCTCATAGCTGCTTTTCTGCATCTGCATGGTGCATGCATAACACTGTCAAAGGCTCACCACTGGCCCAGATGTTTGTAAGGAGGCTGCCAGGCCAGTACTGACCTCCACTGCAGTCCAGCCGGGACACTGCATCTGTGTAAAGACGCTGATGAGAAGAATCCTCAGATGGGTTGCCCTTTGGCTTTCTTGTTAACCCTTCTAGGATGTACACTGTGCAAGTTAGCACTATTCTGTCCTCCAGAAATCCACAAACCGTCCATAAGCCACAGCCATATAAAAACTCCCACCAAAGACAGGTGAGAATGGTCAGGGTTTGTTCATTTATTGGTTCATTCACCTGATACTGCTGCTGTTCAGTGTGAGAACTGGCAGTGGTGGGCGACAGATAGAACGCCTATATGATACCCAACACTCATATTGGATGATTCATAACCATTTGTAAGGTCAGTTCCAGGGGACCTGTTGCCCATTACCGGGCTTCAAGGGACACATGCACTCATGAGTACACACACACACACACACACACACACACACACACACACACACACACCCTCTCACACATATAAATAAATAAATAAACAAATAAAAGTGTAGAGTTTGCACTCTTACTGTAGAACAGGCAGCGTGTTTCTCCCTTCTTCCTTCAAAAGGCTTTTAGATTCTAGAGGCAAAATTTCTGATCTCTTCCCTACTGACCTACAAGGCATGGAGAAGCCACTTTCTCAGGGGAGCCATGTCTGCACTGTTTCCCACTGAGGATTATGTCTTCCCCCACCCCATCCACATGCCTGGATCATTCTCCTGAACTCCTTCCTCACTGAGTAATATTTCTTCTAACTCTAGTCTTCCAGGTATTTTCACTAAATATAGGCTGTCCATGGACAACCTTAACAGTTACATGGACACCTCTTTTAACTTAAATAAAGAAACAAAGAACAAATAGCACCCAGAAACAACTCCAACACACACACACACACACACACACACACACACACACACACACACACACAGAGTTATGGAGAGGAAAGAAATTTGTTTGTGTTGAATTTCTATTAGTATGCATAGCTTTGCCAAATCATGTCATATTTTTAAGAGGGTTGTACCAGACATTGATTTAAGCATTTTGATAAGCAAGGCTATATCATAACAGAGACCATTATGCCTGAATATCCTCTTATCCACACTCAACCCTAAATCATTTATCATGCATCATTTAGAGTAAAATATGGCAATTTAAAATTATTGATCAGTTATGTCTGTATGCTAGGCAAAGCTTAAGAGCTTGTATGAAAAACAGTGATGGAAAAAGGCAATTAAAAAAGAAAACTAATATTAGTCTCTATAATTTTTAAAAGACTTTAGTGTGTGTGTGTGTATGTGTGTGTGTGTGTGTGTGTGTGTGTGTGTGTGTGTGTGTGTGTGTGTGCCTCCAAATATGGGTGCTGGGAATCAAACTCAGGTTGTCTGCAAAAGTCTATCTGTTTTTAACCAGAGAGCCAATTCTCTGGCTCCCACCACTGTTTGTTATTATAACACATGCCAGGGTCACAGAGCACACTATAGTCATGGTTGTTCATCCCCACATCAGCTGTGAACTGGATGACCCTACTTTCTTCCGCTTTACAGACCAGGCAATAGTGAAAGTTAGAATGCTAATTAAAATTCCTCTATATTTCAAAGGGTGGCTTTTGTAAATGCACATATCAGGTTTTAACTAATTTCATTAATATATAACACATGTATTACCTGGTAACATCACCAGGCATTCCTCCCATAGAAATTCAGTTTACGTCACACATAGCTAAATAACGATCAGGTCACAGTGACAGAAGCAATTTATTTGTTTAAGAATGTCACATACAGCAAATTTGCTAGTTTTTTCTATATTTTTCTTTCTATTATTTCTTTCTATAAAATCGTATTCTTTTATTTTTTATTAACTTAACCCTGCTAAGTACTGTGTAAGTAATCTTTATATATGAATAATTTCTATTTCTTGTCTTATTTTTACTCTATAGATGAGAATAATACCCTAGGAATTTCATTAAATTGTGATTCACAAAAATGAATCAAAACTATACATGAGGCAAAAATGTAGTCCTTAGAAATACTTGTATTTGTGAAAGTATACTGCTTTAATGAAATGTTAAAAATGTACTATGAAATGGTAATTATGCTTACTTTACAAGGTTCAGAGAGGACAGATAAATTGCCAAATCATTGAACTTCAAGGATGCAGGAAATTTCATCTAAACTAAAATTGGTTCTGTTGCATTTGTTGTCTCTTATGTACATTTGAGAGGGTAGGACAAAAGACTGAAGAAGAGTCCTTTTTCATATGATGTTGAATTTTCACACCTGAATTTACTCCTAAACTGTGAATAAATAGCTTGCTGACAAAAGCACTTGAGATATGCCATATTTTGGCCAATTTTAATCCCAGGCATTTTTGTATGTTGTGGCTCCTTTGAAAGCAGTTGAAAGGTGTTCTCACATTTGATTCAGTAGAGCTATTTACTATCTCTGCAAAGCTTTAATAATACTGAAATGTTTCCAGGCTGTATACCTTCTATGGGTTAAACATACAGGGTTCCAATACCAAGGACTTGCTGTTCCTGTCTCCTTGGTTTTAAATTGTTTCTTAAAAATAGAATTTTTTGTGTTCAAAATTCATGAAATGGAACAACTTTCATTTTTGAGAAAGAGTCTCTTTCCAAGTTTACTAAAGCAACCCCACCTATCACCCATACCTGTCAGATTCTGATCATATTGGGACCCATGTGCGCATTCTCCTGTGGCCCCTTTTTACTAGGGACAATCCAAACATTTGCCATGGCACACCTCTTGCTTGCTCTCCAGCTTCATACTTCATGACTTTGTCCCTCAAGACTCATGGTTTGCAAAGCTGGCTGGTCGCTCCTTTCTAGAACATACCTTGCTTCCTCCAAGACCCCCAGCCCAGGGGACCAGTGCACATAGAACCAATTGGCTTGTCCTATCTAATGGAAATTTACCTCAGCCTTCCCTAGTGTCCTACTTGTACTGTCAATTTGACATAAGCCAAAAAACATCTCAATTAAGTTAACTGTTTTCACTAGGTTGGCTTATGGCCGTATCTGTAACAAGCTGTCTTAACTGATTGATTCAGGAAGATGCAGCCCATTGTGGGCAGCACCATCCTTAGTGTGGTGATTTGGGTAAGAATGGTGCTCATAGGCTCATATATTTGAATGGTTGGCCATCATGGAGTGGAACTACTTGAGAGGGATTGATTCTCAACTTTCTTAATGCTGCAATCCTTTAAAAACAGTTCTTCATGTTGTGGTAACCCTCAGCCATAAAATTATCTTATTGCTAGTTTATAACTATAATCGTGCTACTGTTATGAGTCATAACGTAAATACCTGATATGCAACCCCCCAAAGAAGTCATGACCCTTTTAGGTTGAGAACTGCTGGATTAGGAGGTATAGCCTTGTTGGAGTAGGTGTGGCCTTTTTGTAGGATGTGTGTCAATGGGGAATGAGCTTTGGGCTTCCAAAAGCCCAGGCCAGTCTCTGTATACTTCTGTTGCTGATACTTGAGTATCCAGACATAGAACTCCTAGCTACTTTGCCAGGACCATGTCTGCCTGGAAGCCACCATGCTTCCTGCCATGATAACCATGGACTGTAACTCTGACACTAGAAGCTAGCCACAATTAAATGCTTTTCTTTATCAGAGTTGGGGTGGCTCTAATATCTCTTTCCAGTAATAGAACACTGGCTAAGATACTAGGTAGATGGTCCTGGGCTGTGTAAGAAATCTAGGTGAGTGAGCATGAAAATGATGTAACAACCAGTACTCCTCCATGGCTTTTCTCCAAGGTCCTGTCTTAACCACTGTCAGTGATGGGATGACAGGGAAATGGAAGACAAATCATCCCTTTCATCCCCCAGGGTGCTTTTGGTCATGGTACTTGTCACAGCAACAGACTGAAGCCAGAACACTAGGTTTTCTCCTCTTATAGATGGAGAGGAAGCTGTACCCTGTAGCTCACGAGTAAGGTGGAAACAATAGCTTAAGATACACACCACTCAATCTTGAATGGGATGACTTCACCAAACCCCTCCCCTTAGGATGCAGGGATCAATGCATAAGACGCTGAAAGACTGACAGAGCCAGAGCGGGTGGATGACACCAGAGATCCAGACATAACAGGGCTGATCCCCATATGAACTCACAGAGACTGCAGCAGCAATATACCGATTCAAGCCAGATGGGATCCGGCACTGAGAGGGGTAGGCCGACATGACCTCCCATCCCTAACCAAGAGGCTACCTCAAATTGGCAACTGTGAACAAAGGAAAAATTAGTTTTCTCCAATGAATCTCACTGAAAATATTAATTACACTTAATGGCAGGCTCTGTGACCAGCAATACATAGGCAACACAAAATGAACTCAGTAGGATTATTGCAGACTTTTGATCTCATATAATTTTGTTTGGGGCTGGTGTTTTGACTGTGTATGTGATTGTGGTTTCTGACTTTTGATTGTTTGTGTGTGTGTGTGTGTGTGTGTGTGTGTGTGTGTGTTTCTTGAGCTTTTTTGTTTTGTTTTGTTGTTAATTTTTAAGAAATTAAAATTCTGTTGTTTTCATTTATTTGTTTACCTGTTTATTTTTTTTAAAAGAGACCAAAAAAAAAAAAAAAAGGCACAGAGTTGGCTGGGTGGGGGAGGTGGGGAGGATCTGGGAGGAGCTGGCTGGGGGGCCAAGATCAGAAAATACTATATGAACATTATTTTCTTCTCTATATGTGCACAACAGTTAGGAAACCTTGCACCGTGGATTTACCTAACTCTCTTTCATAATCTTTTTACCCTCCCACATCCTCTCATCCTTGGACTTATACCCAGAGTCTTGTACATACTAGGCAAAAGCTCTACCGAAAGATAAACCCTTACCCCACCTGCCTTTTACACTGTATGCTTGCTTCCTGGTTTTATGGGTCAGTGCCATAGTGACCCAGGATCTGAGATGTGTGGAAAATCCTGGGCACTCTGCTGTATCCCCAGCAGATAGAGTGAGAACAGCTAAAGTGCCGAACCCTCCTCACTGATCACAAAGTAGACTTTAATTAGTATGAGCTTCTGTGCTCACCCAGCAGGGTGCCCGGGAGTCTGCTTCGGAAATAAAAACTCCAGCAAGGAAAGGGAGGAAGGGGCTGGCTGGCACCAGATGGTGTGGAGCATTAGGTGGTGTGCACTGAGCCATTTCTGACTCAGGAAGGTCTCGCAGGGAGCGGATCTGTGCCAGGAGTAGCCGCCCCAGGGCTGGCCCTGGCTCTTTGCTCCGGGGACCTTGGTAACAAACATTTCTCTAGTAGTCCTTTTCCAAAGATGCCTGGATGTTTTCTCATTGGTTAGGGAGCAGAGTGGTGCGAGCTTCTAGAACTCCTGAAAAGTCCGCGACAGAGGATTTCTGGAAAAGAGTAACTGCGGCCTTTGTAATCCATACAGAACGACACTGAGGACTCTGTCTAGGCTCTAGAAGAATCTGCAGATGCCCCACAGACGGTTTGTGAGCTTAGACCTTTGAACTTATTGGCTTTGTACCAAGGTTGTCATACATAACCATTGGGGCAGCATAAGGGCACATGGTCAGGCAGTTCCTACTTAAAATCTGTGCTTCCCGCCCCAGGACATTTGAGACTTGTGCACAACTCCCAGATACCCCTGCTGCAAGGTTGGCCTTCTCTGTTAACTCTTCCTTCCCCAAAGATGATGGTCTTTCTCTCTTAACTCCACAGTATGTATTAATCAGTTGCTACATGACAGGCACTATTTCCCATGAAAGTGACACAGTATAGGGGTCTCGATTCAGGCACATTTTCTCTGCCAGTTAAAGAATGAAAAGGCAGGAAAAATTTCAAGCACAACAAGTGGCAGTAGAGAAACCTCAAACACCGGAGACAGAATCAGGAGTTGAAGACAGGTGGGTTTTTTTGGGTGGGGGTGGGGGTGCAGGAGGGTGAGGAAACACAGGCATGCAGTAGACACACAGAAAAAGACCCTCTGCAAAGCAGAGTGAAGACTAAGAAAGCCAAAATATCCAGCCTATCCTCAAGGGTTGGGTTTTGTTTGTATGTTTTTTTGTTTTTGTTTTTATTTTTAACTCTGAAGAGTTTTCCTCCCCTCAATTTAGAGTTGGTCAGTTAGAAGAAAGGTAGGATGGTTATCTCTATCTGCCTGCTCTCTAGGGATTCTGTCCAACTCCCGGTCTTTCAGCCATAGAGTAGCAAATGAGACCAACATTAAACAGATCAATACATCAGGTCAGTTTGGAAACTAGGAAGTTCTGGACAGCACACACGCACACACACACACACACACACACACACACACACACACACAGAGAGAGAGAGAGAGAGAGAGAGAGAGAGAGAGAGAGAGAGAGAGAGAGAGAGAGATGCACACATGCATGCACTCACAGACACATGCATGCACATATCTCTGCATCCTGGACAGAGAAGAATTTGAGAGAAGTCACCATCTTTCTTATGATAAGCAAGGCCAGGGAACAGTGTGGAAAAGCAGGGATACATCTAAGAGTTGTCAGGGTGTATTGTCTTGTACTTTAGACTAAGTTGAAAATTTTGGCCTCACTGCCACAAGCATATAGTCAGATCTTCATCATCTTTGTGCTTTACAAAAGGTCTCTGTGGGTGTTGGGTTGAGGATGGACCACAAGATGGCAGGACAGGAACCTAAGGTCAGGGCTTGGGCATTTGCCTGGAGGACGAATGAGCATGGTCATTTGATAAGAGCAGGAAGAATGATGAAGACTTTTAGGGGTGTGTTTTAAAAGATGCTTCCAATACAGGCATGCCAGTCTTTGTGTCAACCTTGTATTGTTCTTCAATTTCAATAGAGGCTCAAACAGGTAACCAGGGCAAATCATGCTTAGGCAGGCTAGATCCCACTGATTCAGGGCAAAACAGAGAAAAAACATTTAGTGTCTTGAGAACATCTGCATGTTTGATGGCTCAAGATATCAGGCTCTGAAAATATGCACATAGGAGGGATGTGACTTCATTGTTAGATGTCAGGCTGGAACTGTAGGAGTTGTCCAGAGATTCTTGAAAAGAGCTATAGATGGTGTGGTTGCAAACAGCAGGAATTTGTTGTCTCTGTTCTTGAGACTGAACATCCTGGACCAAGACATCAACAGGGTTAACATGTTCTAAAGACTGTGGGAGGGGTTTCAGTCCTTTCTTCAAGTCTTTATATTCAGCTTGTGGCTACAGAAGCATCATTGAAATTGCTTGGGTGGGTGAAATGGCTTAGTTAGTAAAGATGCCTGTGACACAGGCCTGGCAGCTGGGTTTTGATCCGTGCAGCACACATGAAGGTAGAAGAAGTGTCTACAAGGTTGCCCTCCATGGCACACTCACCAACAAAAAAATCTTTGGCTTGTGTTCATATTACACTTTCTTTGAGGACCTCTCTCTACTCTTTCCCTACTTAAGAATTAGATCCTGAATTCTATTGGATAATGACCCCTCCCAAATGATATCCTGTTAACTTGACTGTGCTCATTGAGATTATTTTCAAATAATGCTTATTCTGAAGGGTAACTTATTTATTTTATGGGGGAAAACAATATTCAACCTATAGTAAAAATCAATGGAGAAAGTTGATGAGGTGTTTGTGTGTGTGTGTGTGTGTGTGTGTGTGTATGTTCATGTGTGTCTATATGGAGGACCAGAGGTCAATGTTGTATGCCCTGCTTAATTTATTTCCACCATTGTTTTTGAGACTGCGTCTGCACATGAATCCTAAGCTGTCAGATTCATCTTAGACTGACTGGCCAGCAAACACTTGAAATCTTGTCTCCACTTCCCTATCACTGGAATGACAGGTGCTTTGAAAAAAACCAACCAAATAATCAATCAAGCAACCAACCAAGCAATCAAACAACCTCCTGAGTTTTGAGGTTCAGCATATTTAGCTTTTTTTTATTCAGCCATCTCCCCAGCCTTAGCCAAGTAGATATTGCTTAAACTCAAGGATCAGTTTTTTTCAATAGGTAAAATATTACAGCTATGGGCAAAGTCTGCCTTTTCTAATAACAAATTTCCATGTTTGGAAGATTGAAAGAAGAGATTGATTGGTATCTAGCTAAGACTATTTGGAAAAGAAGTATTTATCTTGCACAAGACAAAAACGATCTGTGTAGTTCTGAAGGTTGGTCACAAAAATGTCATGTGGCTATAACATGGATGAAGCTTGAACACATTGTGTTTAGCGAAAGAAGCCAGACACAAAATGCCGTATGCTTTATGATTTTATACATAAAATATCCAAAGTAGACGAATGCATAAAAACTGAGAGTATTTGGGAGCCTTCACAGAGTAGGTGACAGTCAGATACAGAGTGACTCACTCATGGATGGGAGCAGAACTTCTTCAGGGGTTTTTGAAAATGCTTGAGAACTAAAAGGTATATTCCCAAACATGGAGCTATACAGAAACAGTGAACTATGCACTTGTAATGTGACACTTAGGGCATGTGATTGTTTCCCCATAACAGCTTTCTTGTGATGCTATGTTTGTGCCTCCATTTCAAACATGAAAACTTGGAGATTCAAGATGATAGTCATGCTCATGGGAAATGTCAGTTCTAAGTTTTACTATTTAATTTTTTCTACCAACAAAAACAAGATTTCCATGGACTGCCCATCTGGAATTTGGTCTGGGTAGAAAGTCTTTCTTATGGGGGGAAATGACCAATGAGTAGAAAACAGCTCAATTCAGAGGCAACCCCTACACTCCAAATTATAGGACACACATGGAGACTGTGCTGCCTACTGACTACATCTGAGCAGGGGGTCTAGGTCCTCTCCATGCATAGTCCTTGGTTGATGCATCAGTCTCTGCAGGGCCTCTCTGGGCCCAGATGTGTTGGCTCTGTTTCTCTCCTTGTCGAGTTCCTGTCCCCTCTGGGGTCTTTCTATTTCCCAACTCTTCTATAAGACTCCCTGTGCTCTGCCCCAGTGTTTGGCTGTGAGTCTCAGCGTCTGCATCCATCCCCTGCTGGATGGAATCTTTCAGAGAACCTCTATGAGAGGTTTCCTTCCTGTTCCTTCTCTTTAATCACTTTCAGTGTCTAATCTATTTGCCCTTCTGAATGAGAATTAAGCATACTCTCTAGAGTCCTCATTGTTATTTTGCTTTCTTTAGGTCTGTGGATTGTAGTATGGCTATGCTGTATTATAAGACTAATATATCCTTATAAATGAGTATATACCATGTGTGTCTTTCCGGGTCTGTATTACCTCACCCAGGATGATTGTTTTCTAGTTCCATCAATCTGTCTGCAAATTTCATGATATCTTTGTTTTTAATAGCTGGGCAATATTCCATTGTGCAAATGTACCACAATTTCTTCATCAAATTTTGGTGGAGACGCATCTAGGTTGTTTCCAGATTCTGCCTATTAAAAAAAAGCTTCTATGAACATGTCCTTGTTGTATGGTGAAACGTCTTTTGGGTATATGCCCATGAGTGGTAAAGCTGGGTCTTGAAGTATAACTATTCCCAATTTTCTGAGAAAGTGCCAGATTGATTTCCAAAGTGGTTGTACAAGTGTGCTCCTACCGGCAATGAAGGAGTGTTCCCCTTTCTCCACATCCTCGCTATCATGTGCTGTCACTTGAGCTTTTGTTCTTAGCCATTCTGATGGGTGTAAGATGGAATCTCAGAGCTGTTTTGATTTGCATTTCCCTGATGACTAAGGACATTAAGCACTTCTTGAAGTGTTTCTCAGTCATTCTATATTTTGGTTATTAGCCCTCTGACAGATGTAAGGTTGGTGAATATCTTTTCTAGTCTGTGGGCTGTCATTTTGTTCTGTTAACAGTGTCCTTTAGAAGCTTTTCAGTTTTATGAGGTCCCATTTATTAATTGTTGACCTTAGAGCCTGGGTTGTTGGTGTTCTGTTCAGGAAGTTGTCTCCTGTGCCAATGAGTTCAAGGCTCTTCCCCACTTTTTCTTCTAATAGATTTAGTGTGTGTGATTTTATGTTGAGGTCTTTAATCCACTAGGACTTGAGTTTTGTGCATGGTGATAAACATGAATCTACATTTCTTTGTATGCAGGGGACTACTGATTTTTTTTTTTTGGAGTGGATTTTGCTGAAGGTGTTTCTCAGCTTGTAGGAGGTACTTGTTAGAATTTTTGGGTCACTTATGTACACTATCATATCATCTACGAATAGCAATACTTTGACTTCTTTCCAATTTGTGTCCCCTTGATCTCCTTTAGGTGTCTTATTGCTCTAGTTAAGACTTGAAGTGCTATATTGAAGAGGTAGGGAGAGAGTGCATAGCCTTATCTTGTCCTGATTTTGGTAGAATTGATTTAAGTTTCTCTCTGCTTAGTTTGATGTTGAAGCCAGCCTCAGATCTCCATTACTCTGTCCTCAGAGCATAGTGGCTTACTTCTCCAGGCCAGGAGGGGGCACTTTCTCTCAAGAGAACAGAGTCTGTCTATGATGTGTGGTTGCCATGTTCTGTCATGTTTACCAAGCCCCTGGACCTAGTTACACCAAGTAGACATCCTACACATAGTCACTTCTACTTAGGAAAGATGATTAGTTAGTCTGTGTACATACCCAGGGGTCCAAACTTTGGAGGCTACTTAGTATTATGCCACCTAATGATATGACATCATATTAATCTGAAGTTAAGTCAACTTGCTTTGCTTCCAGGGCTTTCACAAAGTCTAAGATTTGGAGTATTGCTCAGAAAGAGCTTTCATGAGAAACTCACAAGCAGGGCCAGGGGCAGTGTTAGCCATCATTTTTGAAGCTTAGGTAGATTTTGTCCTGTTAAATCAAAGGGTATTGCTTTCCTTATGACATCTATGTTCAAATGAGTTCTTCACTGACAAGTGCCAAAGTCTTAAGAAGTTGTTGCCACTTGAGCAGTTAGTATACCAAAATTATGGTCTAACTTTTGAACAACTGACTGTGTTAGTTGGCCAGGACTAAAGCAGTAATTTAAACTTGTAAAGTTCTAGAGCATAGACATACAAATCAAGGTGTGTACAGAGCCCATCCCCTCTTGGCTTGCTGACATCTGTCATCTTCTTAGGAGTGTGTGTCTTCATCTCTTCTTATGACTTGTCACATTGAATAAGGGGCCATCCTACTGCACTCACTTGATTTAAAATGACCACTTCCAGGGCCTGTTTCCACATACTGCTTAGACACATGTGAAGCACTGGGATGTTAGGATTTCTGCATATAAACATACAAAGGACATTCTTCAGTTGGCAACATCAACCAGGGTTGAGACACTTAGAAGAGATGTATCTCCACATTGCCTGTGAGAGAACCAGCACCCAGACAGCACTCAAGGTCAAATGGCTGGTGGATAGTCACAGAGGCGCTGGAGCACAAGCCTCAGAGCTGCCTCTTCTTGATTCTTTCATGTGTCCCAATTTGTGTAAGAAGTTGGAATTTACCTCGGAGATATTAGAAGAAACGTTACTAGGTGGAACACAAGGAAGACACTCTCAGGAGGCTGTCTGTCCTTAAAATCTGCAGCCTCTTTTTATGGACATGAAATGATTCTTGGTTTTGCTGCTTTATGAATGCTATTCAAAGACTTTTTGTTTTACCTCATCCTCTTGTTTTATGATGAATTTGTGCGTGAAAAGACTCATTAAGGACATCATTATTCTGCATTTATCAGTAATGAACTGTCTGTGGCACCTATTAGCGACAAAATGGCCCAAGTCTCTTTTTGAATCTGTCTACATTCTTCTTCATTATTTACTGCTCCACACTCATTCATTTAAAATGGATTTTTCAGAGTGTAATTTCCCCCCAATTGTTCCTTTATTTGAGAGACAAATATTAATAGAATTCATAATCCTCAAGGAGGCTGCTCTGAATGTTCCAACATAAAATTGACTTTTTAAAATTTGATTTTGGCAAGGGGCAGGAAGGCAACACCTTAAATCCCGAGACACCCAGAAATTTTGCATTAATTATTCTGCTTAATTTTCAGAGGAACTCAGACATGTGCATTGATGTCACCATTTTGCCAAGGAACATAGACGGGTGTCCTTGTTTTGCTTATTGATTCAACATCAGGTCTCCTGTCCAGATATGGGCGGAGTTTCAGGAACAATGACAAAGATTCTATTACAGGCCAGGTTTCCTCACCTCTACACTTGACCCAGGCTTCTACCTGGAACTCATGAAGCTCTGCTAGTGCCTCTGTTGACACTGAGTAGAACCTCAGGTGGACTCTGTGCAAACAACTCTTCCCTGTAGAGTCTGTCACCTTCTATGTAAGAAAAGAGGATGTTTTTAAAAATTATCCCCCACTTGTTTAATTTTTTTCATAGTTTATTTTTCTCCCCACTTTCCTTTTACTAATTAACATGGCTTTGAGGATTTAAAAAATATTTTATTAATTTATTCATATTACATCTCAGTTGTTATCACATCCCTTGTATCCTCCCATTCCTCCCTCCCTCCCACTTCTCCCCTACTCCCCTCCCTTATCTGTGACTGAGGGGGACCTCCTCCCCCTGTATATGCTCATAGGGTATCAAGACTCTTCTTGGTGACCTGTTATCCTTCCTCTGAGTGCCACCAGGCCTTCCTATCAAGGGGAAGTGGTCAAAAATGGGGTACCAGAATTTGTATGAAAGTCAGACCTCCCTCTCCACTCAATGGTGGAGAATGTCCTGCCCATCGGCTAGGTTTGGGTAAGGGTTCGAAGTTTACTGCATGTGGTGCCATAGTTTGAGCAGGAGGACCCCAGGACCCAGATGGGCACTCACATTTGTAAAAGACATATTAACAAAACTTAAACTGCTTTGAGGGTTTTAAAGAGAGGGATTCCATGGATTATGAGGCATCCCAAAAGTGTGGAGGTGAGATCTACACTAGTTGAGATCAATATTAAGCCTCCTTCCAGGTAACTTACTCAGGAAAATAAAACACAATCAGTAACTGACAAGCCAATTCTTCAGTATTATTTTAAGATACTGATAACTGTGTGTGTGTGTGTGTGTGTGTGTGTGTGTGTGTGTGTGTGTGTGTATTTTGCCCAGTCTTCAGAGTATGTGCATTTACAAGCAACTGGAGACTTCAGTGATGTCATCCAAGGGCTTGAGGCCAGCTGAGTCTCAATTTCTACTTCACTTTATTAGAAACAAAGAATAATCTCAGTGTCACACAGAAGAACACACGATTAAGGCAAAAGTAGGCAACACAATTATTTTTTGGAAGAAAATGTCATAACTCACACTTGGCTAGCAAACACACCGTGACAAGAAGTTCCCTTGGGTTTTATTGGAACACAGGTAGTGACCTATGTCTTTTCCCTATTGGCTGGGGTTTGACCTCACAGTCTTTTTTTTTCCCCTCCTTTATTAATTTATTCTTGTTACATCTCAATGGTTATCCCATCCCTTGTATCCTCCCATTCTTCCCTCCCTCTCATTTTCCCCTTATTCCCCTCCCCTATGACTGTTCCTGAGGGGGATTACCTCCCCCTCTTTTTGTTCATAGGGTATCAAGTCTCTTCTTGGTAACCTGCTGTCCTTCCTCTGAGTGCCACCAGGTCTCCCCGTCCAGGGGACATGGTCAAAGGGACCTCACAGTCTTTTATGACCAGCTGGTGTTAAAAGAATAAATGCAAAGAAAATGTGGGAAAGTGGGAAGGCCACTTAAGTCACTTAAGTACTAAGCATGCAGTAGGGCCTTTGTATAAGAAAACTTTCACTCAGTGAGAGAATTAAAAAATAACATTTGCCTATGTGTGTTACTGGATGGTGTTCATTGAATTTACTGGTAGTGATCTGAGATACAAAAGATCATTTTGAACTGGTGAAATTTAAGAATCTTTGAAACATGCTAACTGCATCTTTTTAAAACCTGTCTATTCTAAATACAATATAATGCTGAAGCTTTTGTACAATGGGATCATAATAAACATTTTTGACTGAACTTGTCCAATCGGAATTGTCCTTCTCCAGATTACTCTTCAGAGAGTTTAGTAAAATCCAGATACACTACCAGTTACTCAAATGCGGTTGGGACACAATCTCTATCTTTCCTTTTTTCATATTTTTTGAATTTTATCAGCTCTTTGCTTTTATTTACTACTTTGGTTAGTGTGTATCTCCAAATGCAAGTTATGTTGGCTGAATTTTGGATTTTTGTTAAGGTACTTTGTAAGTTTCAAGTGACCATATTTAGATTTGCAAGGAAATATAGCTCCATTATGTTTAATTAATGGAGAAACAAATAATGTGATGAGATGTGGGAATCAAAGCAACAAAGAGTAAGAAACAAAGGTGAGTTTACTAAAACATTTATGGAATATAATAGCCATGGTGGGATTTTAGTGTTATATTTAAACACTGCTGGCTCCGTGGAGGACACTTCATGAGTCCAAAGTCAAAACAATTGCTCCAGTTTCATTTTGTTGCTATGATAAAACTCTGACCAAGCAACTTAGAGGTGCAAAGGGCTTATCCCATTGAATGCTTCCAGGCCATCCACTCATGAGAGAAATCAAGGTAGGAACCTAGAACGGAAACTATGAAAGAATGCTGCTTGCTAGCTGACCCTTGCTCAGTCACAAGCTCATATATAGCTTGCTTATACAGCCTTGGATCCCCCCTTAGGGGATGGTTTCAGAGGGCTGGGCTATCTGGCATGAATTAATAATCAAAATGCCCTTATGGACTTGCCCACAGACCTATCTATTGCAAGCAACTTCTTGATTGATACTTCCCTCTCAAACTGCTTTAGGCTGTGTCAAGTTGACAAGGCTAACCAGGGCAACAATAACAATGAAGGAGGGAACAAAAACATGGGTAATATGAATGTGGAACTGTAGTACACAGGACATGGGGTTTTGTGACTGATACCTAGTCATGTTTCTTACTATTGGTAGCAGTGCACTTATTCCTGTAGCTGGTTACCTTAAAGTAGCAAGGCCTTTGTTAGCTCCAAGGTCTGATTCTCTGGTTCTCTCTGTTTGTGATATTTGCTTTCAGGTGTGTGTGTGTGTGTGTGTGTGTGTGTGTGTGTGTGTGTGTGTGTGTGCATGCATGCATGTGTGTGTTTGCTTATGTGTATGTGTGTATGCTTGAGCATCTGTGTGTGCTTGTGTACATGTCTGTGTTTATGTGTATGTATGCATGTGCTTGTGTATGTGTCGCTGTGTGTGCATATCTTTGTGTGTGTGTTCCTGTGTCTGAGATGCTGTATTCAGAGGAAGACAGAGGAAGAGGGAGAGAGGAAGAAAGGAAGGTCAATATTTTCTTTTTCCTTTTTAGTAATTCCGAAAATAAAGTTTAAAGAGAGAATTTGGGTGTGAACAACATGAGGTTGTTCCCCTAAGTGGCTGGTTGGTTCCCCTGGACATTCCTCCTCTCTCCGTGCACTGTTCTCTAAAGCGGTTTGTTTCCTATCTCTCCCATGTGCTAGTCTCTTCTCTAGCACAGCTCATTTACCCCCTCTCCCCGTGATGGGATTTTCTCTTCATAACAAAGCTGTGGCTATTTTCCTGAATGGTGACAAAGGTGCTTTCTAAAGGAAACATTTCTCCCTTAACTTCAATGAGGAATTTTTTTTTCCTGTGCAACCTAATGGGAAAAACTGCTCCTTTTTATTTCTCCCCTGCTACGTGCCCAGGATACCTTCCTGACTTCTCTCCTATTGAATCTCCTCCCTAGGTGGTCTCACCTTTACCTATAGCTTTAAATAACACCAAGAAGCTGATGACACCACAGTTTGTATCTTCAGCTTTGAGAACTCCCATGAGTTGAAGAAGTTCATTATAGCTCAGTCGACTGCTCCACTTGACTAGTTGAAGAAATGTCAGATGCACCCCCACCTGACAGAGGCCTTTCTTCCAACACCTCCAAACTCTGCTAGTGTCCTCCTGAGCAAGGACTACTACAGGGTGCTCAAGGCAAGCACACAGAAATTGGTCTTGCCTACATTTCTTCTTTGCTTTAAAATCCATCACGGATTTATTTATGTTGTTTCATCTCTGCTCTACCCTTGTCCAGATCGACACTCTCTAGAGCCTTGGGCAATAAAATAGACTTATAACTTCGTTCTCTCTCTACAATATACACTCACAGGCTTTGTTTTACATTTCATCTAGATTATTTTTGTTCTCTCACAATGTTTAAGATCTCCCAATGCTTCTGTTTTGTTCTTAGAGTAAAATCTGACCATGGCACATAGCCCTTGAAACACAAGTTCTAATTCTTGATCTATTTTAAATAATATTCAATTTATTGTTTGATAATTTCACACATTTATATCTGTGGTTTCCTTTGTGACACACAAGCTTACCCAGGGCCCTATGAATGTCTACAGCTTTGGAACCCTCTGCTGGGCTCACCTGTGTGTGTACAAGTGTTCAGATTTTTTCTGAAAGCTCAATAGTTTCTATCTACAGCTGCCTCCATTCCCCCAGTACACATGTCCAGATGATTTTCATCTTCCAAGCATTAATCTTTATTTTTTTTCCCTTGAGCTCACTTATCTTGGTGACATGGCTGGCTTCTTTAGTCATTGAGCCTAAAGCCCCTCTTCTGTAAGAGGGTTTCTCTGAGCACACATGGAAAGTACTTTATATCCCACTCTCATATTGCTTATTCTCACCTCTTCATAGTCCTTTCACCATCAGAATTCCTTTTACAATTCCACAGACATGGCATTTCATCAATCCATGCATTCGTTTACTTGCAGTCTATTAAACACGTAAACAAACTTGATGCAAAGTATATGCTCACAGAACATCTACTGAGAATAAATGAATGAATGAATCTTTATTTTTGTATTTACAGGTGGATCTTTGTTTCTGTGGAGAATGTTCCTTTTCTTCCTCAGAACTTAACATCAGAGTTCCCTTACACAATAGGCACTTTATGACTGCCCTGATTATCCTTGAGTCTTTGTGTATGGGCAAAGAGCAGTTTTTGTTTGGATTCTGAAGGGCCAATTATACATTGACAGGTGTGCATGACTGCATTATGACAGAGGAGACACAGCTGGGACAGTGTCATGGAAATACCAGAGTTCTGATTTCATCATATCTAGGGGACTTTTTATATTCCCAGATGGTTGTCTTGTGCAATTCAGATGGTTTATGCTGCCTTTCTTGGCCTTACTGTTCACCAGTTATTTTTTACATCCGGATAGGAAAAGTATCTCATCTCACATGTCTTGCCCATGGTCATCTTTGGCCTTCACAGTCTTTTAATCACGCTACCCTATGTGGTGTCATGAGTAAACTTAATGGTGTTAATCTTTGGCTTTAAACAGTGTCTGCACCACTTGTCAGTTGCATGTCATTGGGCACATAACAATCATGCTCTCTGTAATGGTTACAATTGATATAAGGACCGTCAGTATTATAATAGCTCTGGTCTTCACTGGATGCCTATGATGGAAATGAGAGAAACTATGAATAGGACGTAGATCAGTACTGGTCCAGAGGATGTCTGCAACGAGATACAGTGAGATGATAGTCTCACCTATGTTAACCTCCAATGATGTCTCCAGCTCATTGTGTGCTTCCTCTGAACATAAACATCGTTTAATTAAGTTTAGACAGGATTTTGTTGCCTTCAAAAGCCATGACCTAAAGTTTCGTATGACTCTTGGCATATGGGGAAGGCAGATTACATGTTAGCTGAATGAGCAGAATCACAGGTGCATCTGGGGCCTTCTGCTAAGAAGCCTCTCCTTAATAGAACTCCTTAATGGAATTCTGTCCACTGGGACGGGGATATTAAAATAAATCCCACCATGGCTTTGTGAGTCAGCAATGCTGTTTCTTAATCATGTAACTTCCCTATTATTCAACAGAGTTTGCTTTCCTCTTTGAAACAAAGTATGAATTTGAAACTAAAGGCCCCCCCAGCCCCCCATGTGCACAAGGACAGTTTCCTGCTACCAAGCTCAGTCGCAGGACTGTGCAGAATCTAGAAGGTGGGATCGATATGAAGCCTGAGCTCCATGTGCCAATCCTTGCCTACTGTTTCCGCAGGGCAAGTGTGGGACAAGCACCATTCCTTGAGAACTGCTGCACCTAACAGATGTGGCTTGAGCACATCCAAAGTGTGTTATGGGACATTGCATCACTGGCTTACTAGTCTCAGGGTTCTATTTTCTTGAAGTATGCTTGATAGTGAGGAGCCAAGAAAGACTGCATTCTAAATTTCAGTGGCTGGCACAGAATAAAGCCTCAGGAAATTTGTTTCCTTTTTCCTCCACTTTTTTTTTCTGTTTTTCCTCTTACTTCTTCTTTCTCTTTTTCTTTTCATCCGCCTGTCAACTTTTCATCTCTCTTTTTTTGCTTTTCATCAACTGTTTAGGATCATTTATACACATACAAGTTCTAACTACTTTGGGATGTATTTATATACAAAGAAATACAGTGTAGATGCTCCATCAATCAAAGTAAAAATAAGATGGCAGAAATTCAGAAAAATTGATTCTTACCAAATGTTTGCTCATAACACACTAAACACTTATCTTGAAAACAAGTGTGTCTGATAAATGTTTATATTTGTTGAGCCCTATGGCTGAATCTGTCAGCCCTCTGAGGCCTTGAGGTAAGAGCCGAGCCTGGCTCGAGTTTGAGCAACAGTCTCTGGTAAATACTTCCGCATTGGAGACTCAGCACGGTCCGAGCCCTGCCTGCCAACAGCCATGTAACACAAAACAATTGGTCCCACAATATCAGGCCCCTTTACGTCCTGAGAGACGTCATATCTCCCTACGCCTTATACCCTGCCCACTCACTATACTCTATATAAGAGAAACCTGCCTTAATAAAGTTGAGACAGCGCTTTGACGAGACTACAGGCTCAGTTTATTTTTCCTGCAGAAGTCCTAGGAGGAGGCTGGGTTGCCAACACTCACCATCCCCGCTCAGCCCCCAGGGAGAGGAAATGGCGGTCCGAATCCTCTCCCTTTCCAGCCCTACCTGTCGGGTAAGAGACCTGACATATATTCTCATTTAAAAATAAGGATAAAGGAATTGATAGTGAGCAAGAAGAGATAATTATTCAAGGTTGGAAAGTCTGTAAGTAACTGACACAGCGCATGAATTCAAACTTGTCACACTCAAATAAAACAACCTCCACTGCGAAAAAAACATATTGAAGTGATCTTCTCTCTGGTATCCTATTGCTAACCTTTCTACTTGCTGCAGGATGTAGAAAAATGGCGAGGATGCCCTACATAATAAGTGATGTTATTTTGGAAATAAATTGAGATTGAATTTTCCACAAAATAGCCAAAGTTGTATTTCACTATTCTTTTGATCAAGTTGTAATTTTTCACACACCCCAGTTTCTTATTCTGTGTAGTGGGTGTGTGTAAGTAAAAAGAAATACTCCAGAGTGTTGGCCATCTTTACCATCCTCTGGTCCTGAAATGTCTTCACATTGATGCCTTCTGTCACATTGACCTCTTTGGCATACACTTCTGGTCCTGAAATGCTAATTTTCTTCACAGCATCTGATGGAATGCCAGGCACACACCATCCACTCAATAACCAGCTGTTGGTAGTTTGTACAATCGAAACTGGATCCAATTCAATGTCTGGAGTTTTTATTTTAACTGTCTGATTCAGTAATGTGCCAAGGCAATTTTATATCATAGATGAGGCTGATTTGTAGAGGCGGGGGGGGGAAGCTCTGATTATTGAATGCCTGCCAAGTGGCAGGCCCTGAGCAGAGGTTTGGGATGCAGGAGAAATCAAACCCCTCTTTTCTCAGAAAGTTTGAAAACAGCGAAGTGATTCTGAGGAAAATCTCCAGGTTACTTAGCTGATGTGGGATGAGGACTGAACCCAGATGTGCTTGGGTTTGCAGCTGGTGCTCAGCAAACTGTGAGCAACAGTATCCAGTGAGTCTTCAGGTCTTAGAGCCTTGGGCCTAGAGATTAGAGACAAGACTTTTGAGTGACTGTGTGAGTTGGGAATCCAGTCCTGAAAACAGATCACATGGTTCCCGTTCAGGTAATCATTGAGAAATATTTTATCAAATCTCTTGCTGTCTGAGTCTTAGCAGTGAGACAACACCATCCATTTATCCTCTATCCATCCTCATAAAGCTGCCAAAGGGCTCACCGGCCCTCATTCTACAGAACTGAAGCCTAATAGCTCAGGCATTTTCTATAAAGGTGCCTCTGGATTCTTAAACTCAACATACATTTTTTCAATTTTTTTTTTATTAATTTATTCTTGTTACATCTCAATGGTTATCCCATCCCTTGTATCCTCCCATTCTTCCCTCCCTCCCATTTTCCCCTTATTCCCCTCCCCTATGACTGTTCCTGAGGGGGATTACCTCCCCCTGTATATGTTCATAGGGTATCAAGTCTCTTCTTGGTAACCTGCTGTCTTTCCTCTGAGTACCACCTCCACGGGACGTGGTCAAAGGTGAGGCACCAGAGTACCTGTGGAAGTCATACCCCACTCTCTACTCAACTGTGGAGAATGTTCTGCCCATTGGTTAGATCTCAACATACGTTTTTTAAAAAAATTAACGATTTTTGGATTAAAGACATGTCTCAGTAGAGAAGAGTACCTGCTGATTTTTTTTCAGAGGACCCTGGTTTGAGTCCCAGCACCCACATCAGGCAGCTCACAGTGCCTACGATGCCAGCCCAGGATTCAATGTCCTCTTCTGACTTCCATAAGTACCTACATTCAAGTCGTGCTCAAAAACTAACAGAGGAACACGCACACATGAACACAAATAATAATTAGTAACTAATTGAATAAATGACTCAAAACAACAAATTAAAAAGTAATGTCTTTAATCCCAGCACTTGGGAGGCAGAGGCAGGCGGATCGCTGTGAGTTCGAGGCCAGGTTAGCCTACAAAATGAGTCCAGGACAACCAAGGCTAACACAGAGAAACTCTGTCACAAAAAACCCAAAACCAAAACCAAAAAGAATAAAAAATAAAAAAAGAAAGCAATATGTCACTTTTGGATTTTATGTTATTTTATTTTTAAATAATTTTTATTAATTTATTCTTGTTACATCTCAATGGTTATCCCATCCCTTGTATCCTCCCATTCCTCCCTCCCTCCCATTTTCCCCTTACTCCCCTCCTCTATGACTGTGACTGAAGGGGACCTCCTCCCCCTGTATATGCTAATAGGGTATCAAGTCTCTTCTTGCCACCAGGTCTCCACCTCCAGGGGACATGGTCAAATATGAGGCACCAGAGTTTGTGTGAAAGTCATACCCCACTCTCCATTCAACTGTGGGGAATGTTCTGTCCATTGCACTTTTGGATTTTAATTATCTACACATGCATTTGCGTACAAAGGAATTCCATTCTGCAAGTACAGTTATGGGAAAGACTGTCAAGACTGTCTGTCCTTGGTCATCTATAACCATTTTTCCAATATCTGTCTCCAATGGTCTCTTTATTTATATAAATATTGTGTTTTACAATTTTAAGCATTCACTCAGTATGGAAAAATGAGGGTTTGATTGTAAGTTATATTCCTTTGAATTTACCACAAGCTTACTTTCAATCTTCCACCTATTATAAAATTATATATTTAAGAAATTGAACTTCCATTACTTAATATTAGCTTGCTGCAACAATGTACGTATGTGAATTGTTGGTCTGTTTAGTTAGCTATGATGAATTTATTTCCTAGTGCAGTATTTTACGACCTCATTTGTTTACTTATTCTTAACTGTGCATTCTTATCAATGTGCTCAGAGTTTCTCCTGAAACTCTGAGTGAACTCTTGAGTTCACTTACTGGACGGGCCCTTATGCAACTTTTGATTATTAATTTCTTACTCATCTTCTTTTGACAATTTCCCTAGAATTATCATTATCTCGTCTCTTGCTTTGGTTTTCAGTGGCATTGTACCATTAAGCCTTTCACTGCCTGGTTTTGGTTTGCACATTCTAACATTCTTCAGATCCTGGTTCTCACTTATCCAAAAATATCTTAAGTGTACTGTTACCTTAGGATATGGTCACTCGATATTAAGACTGGGCATAAAATACTAGTTAAAATATTTTTCTCTTAGATAAAAAAAAATCCAGCATTTTCCCATCATCCTAGAGTTATGGGAATAATTTGAAACATTGTAGGGAGATTTGTGTAAATGTATCTGCCAAAGCTTCCTGGATTTTACCGTTAAGATCTGAACAGCTTACTGTAATAAACTATAATTCAGTAAATAATAAAGTAAAAAACATCCTGAAAACAGTATAAATTTTAAGGCTACTTTAATCAAAGGACAGGATAAGTGGCCAATGCCTTGAGCAGAATCGGAGTTGCATTTACACAACTCTCCTTTGGACAGAATGTTGATCCCCTTTTTGGGGGGATGCTAGTAGGATTTAAAGCATGACAGACGGCAGATGTCTTTGGCGTCTGTGAGCCATTTGCGTTGGTTCAGCTTTCCTCCTCTTCACTTCTTTCTGAATGCCCAGCTTTGCTTTTTGAGGTCTGTTAGCCTGGATAATGTAGGGAAAATTTTTGATATTTTATCCATTTATCTGACTTCATTAAAGCCATCAGCAGCTTGCTATCTCTCTTGGGCCCCATTCAAGTCTTTTTCCATCTCTTATGTCAAAGATGTCACTGCTCAAATGACAGAATCCTTCAGCCAGGTCTTCCTCCAATCTCTAGGAAGTCCTTCAGGAGAAGTCAGAGTAGAAAAGAGAGTACATATTAGCTCTGGATCTCAGGGCCTGCCTTCCCGTGACCTCGCAGTCACTTCTATGTCACTAGAATCTGTCCCTTGATGCTCCTGACTCTGAGAACAGCCAGCTATTCCTATCTGGGTTACTCATCTCTGTCTCCTAGGAATGTCACATGAGAACTCAAATCCATAGAGCAGAACCAATCCAATGACGTCAACATGGAGCAGGGGAGAAGAGACTGTTACTCCTGTGGTGAGCTGGAGGGAGTCCTCATGAGTTCTGACTCTAACCGCAGCCCCTGCTATCTCTCATAGAACAGGCATACTGTGGCATTTAAAATAATATGCCAGAATTATCATGACACCCAAGTCTCTCCTTCATTTCTCAAAAGGTAATTTTCGAGCTTTCTAAGTTCAGAAACATGTTACTTCCTATCCATCCATGATCTAACACTTTGAGGAAGGAGCAGAGAACACCTGTAATGTGACATTTGCTCCCCTTCCCACCCGTCAGCGTAGCAGAAGGTGCCCTCCGCTGTCTTCCCGAGGCTACCAAATTGAGATTAAAAACGTGGAAAGCTCTGGGGCCAGAATCACATAAATATTTGAAGAATAGTTCTCGTTTCATGTTGCATTTGAAGGAAGCATTTCTTTTTATGTTCCTTCCTTTCAATTAGTTTATTTTCTGTGGAATGCTAGAAAGTCACTCTGTTAATGTATATTAAAATGTGTCCCTGACATTTTAAGAAGAATTTTCAATAATGGCTGTAACTTTCTGTCATTCTAGGTAGTGTGGTGGAAAAAAAATGGAAATTGGAAAAACTCAAGTGAGTGGTTTTTGGTGTTTAGAATTTTATATCACTATAGATTCATCAATATTTATTAGGTACGTCAGTGTGTAAGACTAGCATGTTATTTAACATTGGTCTAATAATGATGATGCTGCTAATTGATATTAGATAAATTGATTAGGTCCTATTATAATTTTGTTATTTAAATATCAAAGGCTATAAATTATTGTCCTCTCTCTCTCTCTCTCTCTCTCTCTCTCTCTCTCTCTCTCTCTGGAAATCAGCTTTAGAGAGTAGAGATGGAATACTTTGATTTCTCTAGCATGTCCTAAAAGCAGAGGTTCCAATGCAGATTCAACTGGTTCTAATGTTAGCTTTTAAAAAAAAACTGTTCAAGCAGAAGCAGTTGCTCCTTGTGCCCATCCCCCCTTGCTTTGCCTAGTTTCTAGCTATTAGCTCTGACTTCTCGAAAGCCTCACTGGGGTCACACTGTGCATACCTCCCATGGCTGAACTGCAATACTGGAGTGCCCCTTCCCCCCTTCCTGGCTGTGCTTTAAAAAAAAGTATCACGGGACAGGATTAGAAATGTCCTGCTCATCCCCAGGCACATGGTCTATGCTCTTATAGAACTCTCCAGGAGCCCTCCGTTTTCTGCTTTCTGCTTTCCACGTTACTTTCCCAAATAAGAAGTGGGAAGGAAAAGAAGTGCCTTATTTAGAAAGAAATTCGGAACTCTCCAAGGAGTGACAACCTGTGATATGAGCACAGGCTGGGAGATCTTCAGCTTTGCTCATCGCACTGTAGGCAACTTAGTCCCAAAAAGGCAGGAGTATCTATCTATACATTGAGAACTACAGTGTGGCTGTGGAGGGCAGGTAGGATGCTGAGAGAGGCAGAGGAGTCCGGGATTCACGCCAAAGGAAGGACTGAAGAGGAGAAGACAAGAATGAAGCCATTATAGAGGCAAGCAAGGCCTGGGCACATAGGCAAGGGTTGCTACAGAGTGCTTTTCCCATGGTGTTTGCATTCATCGATACTGCAAGACAGCAGAATTGGAAAACATGTCATTCGTGTATCCTATGCTATAGGTTGTTGGGGCTAGAGAGATAGCTCCATAGTTAAAAGCACATATTTATTGCTCTTGTGAAGGACTGGAGTTCAGTTGCCATACTAGGCAGTGCATAACCACCTGCGTCTCCAGACCACAGAATTTGATATTGCAAGTAAATGCTAACTGTGATAGAGTTGTCAACTGGACGGTCTAGCATCATCTGGGAGACAGGCCTCTTAGTAGACTTATGGGAGACTATCTTAACTACACTTACTGAAGTGGGGAGACCTGCCCACTGTGCTTGACATGCATGTCTGACTGAGGGAAAGTACATAGGTGCGGAGTTTTGTTGTTTTCTGCTTCTTGGCTGAGGAGATGGTGCGACGGTGGTCAGGTGACTGTGTGCACTTGCCTCTATGACTCTGAGGCTATGATAGTTTGGAACCTGGAACCGTCAGTTAAAACGAACCTACTCTCCTGTACTTTTATTATCTGAGAGGTCAGGGTAGTTTACTACAGCAACTGAAACTAAGACAGATTTCAATCTTCCTCGTGCTCTTCATGGCAAGTGTTATTATTTTCCATTTTAAAGATGATGAAACAGAGGCATAGGACAGCTAAGGTATTTAGAGCTGACAAGAGATGCACACTTGAAAGTAGGGGAAGAAAGACGTACATGGACAGTATAACTCCCGTTGGCTATCTATGCTTTACTGAATGGTGGGAATTATATGTATGCAGAGCTTTGGGAAAAAAAAAAGATCTCTGACCCTGAGCAGGGCTGAAGTTTCTATGTCTGTGATGAAGTCTTTTCTCCAAACATACAGATTCTGCAGCAGCACTGGGCCACAGCTTCTGACCATCTGGAAGTTGTCTGCATTCGGAGCTACTGTTTCCTGCTGCCATTTGCATTGACTTCCCCGTTATCCCTCTCAGCACTTTGTTGTGTCAGAGACTGAACTACAGGCTCTGTCTAACACCAGTAGGCAGGGAGGCAGGAAGGGGCCGTGGCAACTCACCACTATTGAAGACTGTAACTTCTGCCTGAATTAAACAGAAGCAAGGGCTCTGCGATGTGCCTGCTGCTGGCAATCGATAAAGACTGATTGGTTGGCTCATAATGGCCCTCCAGTGATGTTCATGCCTCGATCCCCAGAACCTGTACCTTATGCCACCTGGTAAGAGGGCCTTCAGAAAAGTGATTAAAGATCTCAAGAAATGCTAATCCAGGGAGCTCAAAGGAATCATAAGGGTGCTTATAGGAAGGCAGAAGGAAATGTGAGCGCAGAAGTAGAGGCTGGACTGACAAGCACTGAAGAAAGAGGAGGGGACCATGTGCGAGGCATCACACATGGCTTACAGAAGCTGGCAAAGGCATGGGTATAGATCAGTGCCTGGACTCTCTGGAAGGAGCTTACTCTTGTGACCCACTTGGGACTCCTGACCTCCATACTGTGAGAGAGTAAATGTCTATGTCATTCATAATAATTGGAAGTAGGAAGACGTGAAGGCACTGGCTAATAATTCCATCTGCACGGTGTCAGGATAGCTCTGTGTACTGATAGTCAAGCCAGAAATTGAGTGCCAAGAATGGGAGTTTTAAAGTGAAAGTGTCCTGAATTTGAATCCTGGCAGGGCTGCTTACCAGTTCCGTGGCTGTGGCACATTATCTTCCATGCCTCTTAAATTATTCATGTGTAGTTTGGAGCTTGCACCAGCTCCCTTCCAACATTCCTGTGATTGTGTCAGACGGCACATCAAATGATCTGAATTCTGGCCTTTGAATTATACATTTGCTTTGTTCTCATCTTATTACCCCCTTCTGTCATCCAGTAAGTATATTCTTTCTAAATAATCCTAGCCTAGTCACCTAACTAGTCACTACACTTCTAGACAGCACTACATTTCTCTCTTTCATAAGTCAAAGGTAGTTCTTGCTTTAAGATTTTATAAAGAGGTTCGTGGAAGAAAATATGCCCTTGCAGTGAATTCAATTGTTATATACGATGCAATGAAAATATACAATCACCCATTTCCCCTTCTCAGGGTCCTTGCAGCTCTGATCTGAGCCAGCTCCAACCTTAAGAATAATGGCTACTTTCTTTCTTGTATATTGACCCTGGGGTGGTAGCTGACTCTGACTACAAAGCTGTGCATCCCTAAGGCCAGCCTTTTGGTATCTGTGTCATGGCATTTCTCTGCAGTTTGTAGAAACTGACACCTATACTTTGCAGACGTTTCTTCCTTTCACTTACACACCCCACCCCCCTGCAATGATCTCTGGTAGTCTCTGCTTCCTTCTTCTATAGAGGAAGTATATTTACATTTTTACTTGTAGAGTAGAAAAATCACAGCTTTGGGGGTCAACCCTGCCTCCTGTATTTCAATGACTAAAACTGTAGGTAGGAAAGATGTTTTCCTCAAGGTTGCCAAATACAAATAACCAAAACACTATGGGCGTAACATTTATCTAATTCCTGCTTGTTTCATAGTTTATATTATATATGTGTAATAATATAAATGTATATGTAAAAAAAAGACAGAAAAAAGAGAAATACTGAAGGGGGAAAATCCTCCGTAGGCATGTTTCCCACTGTCTTTCCTGGTGTCTCTGTCAGAGATGTTCAACTTCGACCACTGAGTCCAGTGAAACTGACTTTTGCCTAAGACACTCATAGTTGTTTGGCTCCTTGGATCCCCTGCAGAATAGTTTTTTTTCTTATATGTACAAGAAGAGTTAGTTTCTGATACCTAGTACTGGTCTTTCTCAAATATAGAGCTGCTGTGAGATAATCTCTAAAGGCAGATTCAGCAGCACGAGACCCTACTACCTTCTAGGCTAATTCACCTGTCCCTTTGTGACACTGAGAATATGCTAGCAAATACAGGCCTCATAGCATAGGCTGAGCATGTAAATACCACAAAGAAACACATAAACAAGTGAATGTGCCTCTTCTTCATGTATGTCTTGTATGCATGCTTACAATACCATGAGTTAGAAGAGCATGGATCCCTATCATTAGTGAAAACACAGTCTTAGTATGTACAAGTTGTTGGATCCATGACACTTGAAAAGAAAGATAGGATAAGCCAGCATTACCTCTTTTCTTTTTCCTCAATCATGTCTTTGTTGAAGTCTTGCTTAGGCTCTGAGGTAGCATCCATGTTAAGGTTGACTTTACCTGCATACCTCCAAGACACATAGAGGCAGAGACATCTTTAAGGAATGTGGGGTCACTGTGCTTATATCACAATTAGTACTAAAGTCAGCATTTCCCCAAAACAATGAGTTGCAGGCACAGATGATTCTGGAAAGACAAAGTTCTACGTATGGAAAATTAGAGTTGCATTGAAGAGTTAGCATAAAAACCACAGTGAAATATTATTCTGCTTTTGTGGTTTTATTACTTATGGGATGAGAGTTCACATCAAACTGTCAGATTACTAACTTCCCAGGGTTTTCTGGTGCAGTGCCACGAGGGTTGAGGAACACTTCCACTTGCTGGTGAAGAAAGAGGAAGATAGTGTTAACTGAGGGCCAGACAAGAGATGGATTAAGAACATTGTGGGTCAGCATTTAGAGACACAGATAAAACGGTTTTAAATAGCAAGCCCCAGGCAAGTGCCCTGCCTTCAGTGCTGTGATCACAGGAACCTGCAACAGGGCAGGAACCCTCCAAAAAACATCTAAGAGCAAAGAGCAAGAACATGCAGTGGGGCGAGTGAGGGCAGGTGTGCACACAGTTAAATATATCCATCCCCTCAAAAAAAAAAAGAAGTTCATCTTGCCCTAAGAGCTGATGTGTGAGATGGGTCTAAAGATGAAAGCAATACAAGTTTATTGTAGTTACTGGGGCTTCTCTCTTGCATTCTGTGCAACTGGAAGGAAGTAAAGGAGGATGATGACAGACACAGAATAAAAGATTCCCTTTAACACCTATAGGGCTGAAATGCAGGACTTGGAGAGAGCCACTACCAAGCAGGCCTCCTGACACCGATGGTCATCCCTGGACAGAGTCACCCACTTGGGCATATGTGATGCCAAACCCTCCATTCCCTTCCCACATCAGGGTCTATCTTGAGATGTAGACCATAACATGTTGTTCCCTAAGGGGCTCCTTTCTATGTGATGAGCCATGTCCCAGGGTCTTCTTGACAAATTATCAGGAGCTATAAAGCATCAAAAACGTATTTCCTTACAGTTACAGAATTCAGAAATCAAATTGATAAGAGGGCTGCGTTCCTACAAAAGCTCTAGATGAGGGTTATTCTTTGCTTTAGTTAGCTTCTGGTGGCTCCATGTATTCCTTGCCTTGTAGCTATTTTGCGCCCATCTCGGTCTCTATCTTCAAATAGGATACCTGCTATTGAATAAAGGCTCCACCTTAAACCGAGGATGATGTCATTATGAGATTCTTACCTTATTACTTTGGCAAACCCCATTTGCTAAATAGGATCATATTCATAGATTTCAGGCGTTAGCCCTTGTGCTTCCCACTTTAGGAGTCGTTCTTCATGATGATTACTTTTAAGTGTCATTTGTCACGGTGTAGCAAGAGAGTCTCAGTGACGGATTGTCTAGAGCAAGTTAGTCTGTGGGCACACCTGGGGCATTGTCCTGATTAGGTTAATGCTTAATGGAAGACTCAGCCCCAAAATGGGTCTGAATTGGGTAAACCTAGAGGAGTGCACTGGGCAGTGAGTACGCACACATTTATTCTATCTCCTCTTTTGTGAATAGCCATGCCTAGCTGACTTAACTTCCCTGAAATGAAGGACTGATTGCATGGGATTGTAAGTAAGCCAAATAAAACCTTTTCTCTCCTAAGTTGCTATTCATTGGAGTATTCACCACAGCAGCAGGAATACAGTCAGATATTCCTCAACACACCACACTCTGCCTACCCTCTCCTGCCTCCAAACTCATGACCAAGATAGGTCCGTCTTGTTCCCATTGTGAATAATACATTTAAAGCAAACAAGAAAGAGCTAGTGTTTTGACTACAGGGGTCCAGTCACTTCCGGGAAGGGAGCCATTGTTCTTTTGACAGTACAATAAGGTAGTTATGAACTGACAGGTCAGGCACTTTGCAGAGTGGTTTTCAGATGTTGCTTGATTCAATTCTCCCACAACCTGTAGAGGAAAGACTTCCCTTAGTATTTTTGAAATGAGGGAGCTGAAGCACAGGGTGCTGGGAAACTTGCTGGAGCTGAACACAGGTCATTGGTCATTTGGGAT
This sequence comes from Acomys minous, assembly GCF_964271855.1. Taxonomy (NCBI): domain Eukaryota; kingdom Metazoa; phylum Chordata; class Mammalia; order Rodentia; family Muridae; genus Acomys; species Acomys minous. The sequence continues at coordinate 29,247,979 of NC_140491.1, read as the reverse complement.
TCACTGAAAGTAGGCTGCTGGTGGGGACTCTTCTTAGCTCCTGACTCACTATGCCACGTGGATCCCGATCCAAGACTCTGGGACAGTGATGTCTGGTGCTCTCCACTACACGTTCAATAGAGAAATGGTTCAGCAAATTATGTTCTCCATTCTTATGCCACTGAACAGGAACTTAATGTCCTGAAAACATTTCATGATACTTTGAAATCTCTATGAGATAATGTTGCATGAAAATAATCAAATAATTTAAGAATATATAATTTTAGAAAAATAAGCCAGACAGAGAATGGTGCAATGATAATATTGGTGGTTTCTAGCTTGGAATATTGTTCATTCTTGTTTCCTTTATAGTTTTCAGATTATCTGTAACAAATCTATATTGCTCTCATGGCAGGGTAAAAATCAAGACAAAAACAAAACGAAACAAAAAACTGGAATTGTCCCAGTATCTTATCTCATAAGATAAGAAGCATAAATAGAGCAATGAAAAAAATATCTCATCCTCAAGCCTGTGGGAAAGTAGAATCAGGAGAACATCAAACGCCAAAGCATGGTGATTGGAAGGAACCACATAAGTACATCCACAGTGGTGAGGACTGTGTGCCAGTGAGCCGAAGGCATATGGTGGAACCCAGACTGTCCCGAGGCTATCACTGCTTTTGGAATCAGACACCAAGTAGGCTTCAGGGAGATCAGAAGATGGCTTAGCCTCTCATGGGATAAGTATCAGAGCTAATTCATTTTATTCACTCAGTATTACATGTTCTGAATGTGAGCTGGGTTAGAGTCTGACCTCTGTAGTAATTAGGGAGCACCGTGGCAGACCACTCAGTGGGACAGGCTTTCTTTTGTCCCCTCCAAATTGTAGTTCTCTTTAAAACAAGCCTGGGGGGGTGCTTAGTCCAAAGCACATGGGCACCATGTTCCTAAAGGAATAGAGCCCCCTCCAACTACTGTAAGTGGAAAGTGTGCCATGGAGATACATGTAGACAAGAACCAGACTGAGGTCCAAAAGGCTAAGGAGGCTTCAGTCCCCAAGGCTACCCAAGGGCCAATTACCATGTCTATCTTGTCTGCCTGCACGATGTAGTATATTTTGGCATAGTAACCCCCCTTTGTATTTCATATATGCTAACTTCTGTCTTGCAGTCAGTGGGCTTTTCTTGTTCTGTATGTTTGTCTCCACTTCATAGGTAATTCATCATTTTGGCATGTCCCCTTTAATCTGTCATCTGCTATGGCTTTGAGCAGCAGCTTTCTTTGACAACGGTGCCATTGCTCAATAGCAGGGCACTAGCTAACTCATGGGTCAGCTGCTTTGCCCAAGCTTCTGTGTCTTTCGTCTGTTCCAGTTCTTATGGATCCTGTGAGTAGGGAATTTCCCATAACTGGATGGCGTCCATGGAAAGGGCTGTGAGAAATGGATGTTCTACATGGTTTGTGCAGTAAGGAAGCCCCCCCCCCAATCCATTTTGGAGGACTTTATTGGAGGTTAAGGTTTAAGTAGAAGGTCAGACTTACATATTTCTAAGCACTTCCAAGTCAAAGTGTGGTCCTATCCATTATTAATCCATCATGTGCTATATGTTATGCCCTCCAGAGACCACCTCATAGACACTCTTAAAGGCAAAGAGAAAGTCTTTATTGCTTGTTGGTGGTTGTAGGGGGATCAAACCCAAATCATATGGCCCTGAACCTAACAGCTCTTTGTCTTTTATGCACAAAATCCACATTCTGATCATGACAATACAGTTAGCAAGAAGCAGAGCTACAGAAGGCAAAAACAAACAAACAAACAAAAAACAAAAACAAAACAAAGTTAGTACATTCAGGGACTGTCTTAGAGTTTTTTTTTTTGTTGTTTGTTTGTTTTGTTGGTTTTTTTTTTCCTGCTACAAAACACCATGACTAAAAAGCAAGTTGGGGACGACAGGGCTTGTTTGGCTTACACTTCCATATAGCTGTTCATTATTGAAGGCAGTCAGAAGGGGAGTTCCAACAGGGCAGGAACCTGGAGGCAGGAGCTGATGCAAAAGCCTTGCAGGGGTGCTTCCTCCTGGCATGCTTCCCATGGCTTGCCCAGCCTACTTAATTATAGAACCTAGGACCACCAACCCAGGCAGGGCACCACCCATAATAGGCTGGGCCCTCCCCCATCAATCACTAATTAAGAAAATTTCTTACAGCTGGATCTTATGGAGGCGTTTTCTCAAACATGGTTTCCTCCATTCAGAGAACTCTAGCTTGTGTCTAGTTGACGTAGACTAGTCAGCACAGGGAGTTATTTGGAACCATGGAGTAGGTCTCTGTTCCTATTTTGCAGGTGTTGGGACCTATGTGATGGGTTTTAAAGTCAGAATTGCCTCCACCATGTGTCAATTGTGCTAGGGTCTGGGAGCCTGTTACAGTTGTCTCTCCAGTATGACTATCTGACAAATTGTAAATCTCTTTGTGTGAGAAAAGTTTTGTCTGTCTGGTCCAGAAAACTTTCAGCTTTCTGCTCTATTAGTGTGGGACTCCTAGGGGTGAATTCCAGGTTTTTAGGATCTGTTTTTTCAGTAGTCCAATAGTCAAAGTGAGGGACATAAGTGTCTCTTCAGAATATTTCTCCCACCAGGCCAGATACACTTCCTTACTGTCTGTTTGAATACTTCAATCCTGAGGGGGAATATGTTAATGCATGAAACAATATTGTGAAAAATGCAAGTAGGAACCAAATAATATCTTGCTCTTCCGTGTGTGTGTGTGTGTGTGTGTGTGTGTGTGTGTGTGTGTGTGACTATTGTGAAGAGTTTCCTTTTATAATTTCTTTCTCAACCTATTTGTCTTTTGTATATAGGAGGAATACTGTTTTTATTTTCTTGAGTTAATTTTGTATCCAGCTACTTTGCTGAAGGTGTTTATCAGCTGTTGGAATTCCCTGGTTGGATTTTTGGGGTCACTTATGAATACTATCATATTATCTGGGAATAGTGATACTTCGATTTCTTTCTTTCTAATTTGTATCTCCTTGATCTCCTTTAGTTGTTTTATTGTTCTAGCTAGGACTCCAAGCACTATATTGAAGAGATATGAAAAGAGAGGGCAGCCTTGTCTTGTGCCTGATTTCAGTGGAATTGCTTTAAGTTTCTCTCTGTTAGTTTGATGTTGGCTATAGGCTTGTTGTATATTGCCTTTACTATGTTTAGGTATGTGCCGTATATCCCTGGTTTCTCCAAGACGTTTACATGAACGGGGATTGGATTTTTTTCAAGTGCTTTTTTGGCATCTAAGAAGATGATCATGTGGTATTTTTACTTCAGTTTTTAGAGGACTCAGGCAGTCCTGATGAGACTCGAGAGGCTGGAGTCAGTTGGTAGGGGAGGAGGCCACTCCCTTTTTGAGGACTCAGGGATGGGGAGGGTGGGACCAGAAGGAGATGGAGAAGGGGGCTATGATCAGGATGAAAAGTGAATAAATAAATAATAAATAAATTTAAATAAAAAACTCAAGCTGGGTTCAAACTTATGATCCTTCTGCCCCATCTTATCAAGAAAGTGTTGGGATTATAAGCAAATATCTATGTTGGGCTAAATCCACTTATAAGTGAGTATACCATGCATGTCTTTCTGGGTCTGGGTTATCTCACTCAAGATGATCATTTCTAATTCCACCTATTTGCCTTCAAATTTCAAGATTTTCTTGTTTTAATAGCTGCTACTTATTCCATTGTGTCAATGTACCACAGTTGCTTTGTCTATTCTTCGACTGAGGGAGAACTAGGTTGTTTCCAGATTCTAGCTATTATGAGTAAAGTGGCTATGAACATAGTTGAGCAAATTTCCTTGTTGCATGACGGCGCATCTTTCAGGTAAATGCCCAGGAGTGGTAAAGCTGGGTCTTGCGGTATCATCACTATTACTAATTTTCTGAGAAAGTGCCAGATTGATTTCCAAAGTGGTTGTACAAGTTTACACCCCCACTAGCAATGAAGGAGTGTTCTCCTTTTTCCACGTATTCACCAACATGTGCTGTCATTTGAGTTTTTGATCTTAGCCATTCTGACAGGTATAAGATGGGATCTCAGAGTGGTTTTGATTTGCACTTCCCTGATGACTGACAGTGAGCATTTCTTTAAGCATCTTTCAGCCATTTGATATTCCTCTGTTGAGAATTCTCTGCTTAGTTCTGAGCCCCGTTTCTTAGTTGGGCTATTTGGTTTGGTGGAGTTTAATTTCTTCAGTTCTTTATATATTTTGGATATAAGCCCTTTGTCAGATGTAGGGTTTGTGAAGATCTTTTCCCAGTCTATAGGCTGTCGTTTTATTCTGTTGACAGTGTCCTTTGCCCTATAGAACCTTTTCAGTTTCATAAGGTCTCATTCATTAGTTGTTGATCTTAGAGCCTGGATTGTTGGTGTTATGCTCAGGAAGTTGTCTCTTGTGCCAATAAGTTCTGGCTCTTTCCCAGTTTTTCTTCTAAGGGATTTACTGTGTTTGGTTTTATGTTGAGGGCTTTAATCTCCTTGGACTTTAGTTTTGGGCAGGATGATAAATATGGATCTACTTGCATTTTTCTATATATGTATATTTTTTCTATGTCTTGGATTCAATTACATTGATCAACCAGCCTATTTCTATGCCAGTACCATGCCATTTTAAATACTATTGCTCTACAGTACAGCTTGAGATCAGTAGTGGAGGTTCCTCTGGAGAATCTTTTATTATACAGGATTGCTTTAGCTATTCTGCATTTTTTTGTTTTTCCATATGAAGTTGAGAATTGATCTTTCAAGGTCTTTGAAATTTGTATAGGTATTTTGATAAGGATTGCATTGAATCTGTAAATTGCTTTGGTAAGATGGCCACTTTTACTATGTTGATTCTCTCAATCCACGAACATGGGAGATCTTTCCAGTCTCTGATGCGGTTGAAGACCAGATAGTTTAGTTTTACAATTAAGCTTACTTGTTTAGGGGTTAAGATATTTTTATGTCTAGATAGATGTTTTAAGTTGATAATGATGAGATAGGATAGATATTGATTTACATTCATAATTTTAGACTCACCAAGATAGGAAAGGTGTTTTCTTCAAGGGTTCCAAATACAAATAGCTAAAACACTATGAATGTTACATATATATACATATATATATAATTTCTGATTGCTTCCTGCTTCTTCTTGCTGTAGGTAGTTTATTGTATATATGTGTGATAATATAAATACATATGTAAAAATTTAATAAAAAATTTTCTTGAAGACATCATTGATCAACCATCTTAGGTTTGTTCTCTGCTCTTTCTCATCACCAGGGTCTGTTTTGTTCCTATTGCTCAGATTTGATCTCATGTTGGGCAAGTGGTGGCAGATGTCAAGGAGTTAGTGCATTAAATCAATTAAAAACCCATTTTAAGCAACTAAATACTATAAAAGGGATGGCCTTTAGGTCAGGCATACATGGAGTCTATTCTGTTTGCCCTGTGGGTAATGTGATAGCCTCCCAATATATTTCATGTCCTTTGTAAGAAGCTCTACTGCTGCAGAATGCTATCAGCTAACAATTAGTCAAAAGTCTTTATCAAATTATTAAGAGCAAAAGCTTTTGAAGAATGTTCATGGACAAAAGTCATGAATCTTGCAAAAGAGTAAAGCTAATTTATAAGTTACATCCCCATTCATGAATTAGTCAACACTCAATATTTTTAAATCATAATGATGCAATGCTTGCTGTATTCAGTGTTAAAGTCTAATTGTCCTTGAAGAAGATAATAATCACGATATAATTAGGAATATGCAAACATTAAACCTGGTTAGCATCACTGAGAATTTTAGTTTAGAGAACTTCATTTTCATAAGCTGTTTTCTTACGGTTTGTGTCATAGAAGGCCCAATAGTACATACAAGAGGTGCAGCAACAGTTAACATCTTTGCATAAAAAATTACCAGAAATTCACACACACGCGTGAACACACACACACACACACACACACACACACACACACACACACACACACCACATCACACCACACATATTCATCAACTATTCAAGTAAAATCCAGACTCTTTAGCTTAGTATAATAAAGATGCAGGACTGAGAAAAACAACTTTTTATCCCATACTTTGTTAGAGGAAGCAGATATATGCCAAGGTTTCAAATTGCAAAATTGTCCAGTTTGTATATTTTTTTTGGTGCCTCCTTCAGCCTGTAAGATACTAAGAGGTCAGCGCTGTATCTCATGAGTAATGGATCCTTTGCACAGAGTGTAGGCAGGATCTCTGAAAGCCCATCATCATCCAATTGGTTTCAAGAATCAGTGTTTTAAAGGAACTGGAGAAAAATGATGGCAAGGTCTATTACAACAGTAAAAGATTCCATCTCTGGTATCCATTGCTCATTCAAAGTTAGGTATAGCTGTGGGGGTGGAAGGGCTTCTCTTATTAGCTTTCGGTTGTGGCTTGTCCTTCCATAGTACCCTATGTGGTCCCACGTGGCATCTTGTGTTTCTACACAGTTGGTGTGGTTTATTCCAGCTCTTCCATCTGGCTCAAGGCCAAGGAGAAGCATGGGTATTTTTCTGGCCTTCCGTGCCCATTGCTCAGGCCAGCACTGGCTGTAGGCCTGGTTTCTGTCACTTCTTCAGGCACACATGACTGCTGAGAAAGCCCTGTGCAAAGGTCAAACTTTCTCAAGACTCCAAACCAAAGTCCAAATACTCAGTTTTCTGCCTTGCTGAGTATAGATAAGGAATTGGTGCTGATGAAGTGGGAGGGCGGGGAAATTTCTCTGTGAGGAAGTGATGCCAGCAGCTGCTGGCTCCTTCCAGTCTTTCCTTTCCATCTGACGTCAGTGTGTTGTGGAAGGCCGACATCACCAAATATGCCTTTCCTTCATGGTTGTGTTGGACCAGTCTATGCCCAACAAGCCACAGATTTACCTACCTGTCCTTGAGAAGCCAATTAAAACACCTAATGTAATAACAAAAATCAGATTTATTCAACGTGGCCATATTGCACAGATGAACAAAGTGTGTCCTCTTTGCTAAGCCCATCTTCACCAACATGGAACTTCTGACTAAAAAGCCTGGTGGAAGATGCAAAGTTAACTTAAAAATATGGTAAATCAGAAAAGATAGGAAAATGCAGTAATGCTCTTTTTTTTTTCTAGGCTACTGCATAAAGTCAAACGACTAAGCATTTACCCAGTAATTCATCTTTCAAAACTGGACACTTATTTTCACAAAGCATAAAAAACACAATTTTGTGTCTTAAAAAGACTTTGAAGTGTTGTCTTGAGGGAACCACTAAAGGAACTCTATCTTGGCCTCTTGTTACATTGGTGTATCTCTCCACTGATTGCTAAATTATGGTTCCAGAAATTTCAGACAGATTTGACCTAATTGGGGATACTGCACATGAAATGAATTTCAGGGCTGGGACCTTCAAAACTGCGTGGGCTAATTAACAGAAAGAAGAGTCGAACCTTTGCTCTGTTGGACTTCTTAGTAGTTACTAAATGACTGGATCAAGTCCAAAAACAGCTGGGAAGATGCAAGAACTTCAGGATGTAATTCTTAGGTACTATGTAGAGTAAAAGACACAGTCAATACTATTCCAGGTACACAGGAATTTATTTTACTCTACTTATTTTATTTTTAATCATAGTCCATGTTTAATCTTGACACATAAGTATTAAGTTCATGTAGGACTACTTAGATTATACATTCTCAATTTAAACTGAGGCCAGTTAAATAAAGTCAGAAAAAATGCAGAAAAAATATATTTATTAAGTGTTTAAATCTTTTTGTTTTGAACAAATTCTCTTTTGAATGCCTGTCTGCCCCTTTAAGTCTAGGCCCGGATTCTAATCCCAGATCCTACTAGCTGGGTTTTTCTCATGTATAATGTTCCATTTACACCTGCTTTCTCTATATTGTTGTGGCTGTTGCAAACATCATGTGACTTTGAATCCTTCTCAATAATTATTTTTCACACTTAGGCATGCCAGTATTTTATTATATTTTGGTAAAATACCACAAATGTCATAGTTTGACCTACCAGTGCACCATGTTCCCCTGTTCCATAGATTGCTGGGCTTAGCTGAGCAATTCTTGCTTGATTTCTCTCCAATAGCATCCAAATGGCCACTGAGACAGATCTGACACACTGACTTAGCTTAGAGCTAGCTAGGTTTTCCTTCGCCACATGGCCTCTCTTCACAGGAGAACAGTCTTTTCCCAGGTCAAGGTTTAACAAGAGCTGTAGAACCTTCTAAACAATACCTTTACAATATTACAATGCTGAAAAGACAGGTGCTGTCCCATGACCTGAGCCAGCAGGAGGTGTTGAGAGAGAGGACTTGGGATGAGAAATAAAGATGACACCAGGAGGTTTTACCTAAGCTGATAACTTATGCCAAGCAAGTTTATTAAGCAGCACAGATTCTTACATGGTGTGTGTGTGTGTGTGTGGTGTGGGGGGTGTGTGTGTGTGTGTGTGTGTGTGTGTGTATGTGTGTGTGTGACCAAAGTCAGAAGAGAGCTAAATCAGACAGTGTTGCCCAAAAGAACACAGGATACATAGAACACAGCTACTCTAGGATTGATAAGTACAACTTGAGAAGAGTCAGATGCCCAGACACTGTAACCTTGACTCCTCTGAGGCCTTGGCTCCATCCCCAGACCAGACTTTGCCAAGTCTACCACTGGACTAGATCAGAGCAGTAACATTCCCTTTGTCCTTTTATCCTGTTCTCAGAGAAAGGCTTGTGCCAACCTAGTTCTTTATAGTCTCACCAGCTCACTAAGATTAGTGGGGAAGACAAAACACTAGCCAAAAACTATAGCTTCTAACCACGCTAAGCATAATTCATCCCAATGTTATACGTGATGATCCTTACTGAGGGTAGGCCCCCAAAGTCCCCTTTGAGACACAGTCACTGGCAAAGAGTAGAAAATGGCTCAAAGGCAGAAGAAGACCACCCCCCTGAATGAATACTGAAGTGGACAGTGCTACATTTCTAAAAAAATAAGACAGCATAGAGGCTTTTCCTAATAGCTCCTCTAATTAAATTACACTTGGCCTTATCTCTCTTGGTTCCTGACCTCTGTTCTATGATTATTTTCTCATTGTGGCACTTAACACACCTGACATACTTTAAAAAAAAATTCTGGACTTATTTTCTCTCTGTTTTAAATACTAAAATGTAAGTTCCATGATTTAGGAAATTATTTTCTTTTTCTATTTTGCTCCCTCCTGTTTCTTGAAAATGGCTAATAAATAATATACAGTCAACATATGTGTAGACTGCATACATACATTGCTTTCAGCTTCTCTTAAATTTTCATTTTTCTTTATGCATTACAAGCTAGTTTTATATCCTATATTCATTTGTTATGCATGGAGAACATTGCATGGGCATCAGGAAACCCTGGATACTATGTCCCATCAGGGTGCTGACTTCCCACTTGACTCTGGACAAATGACTTGGCAGCCTTGTGTTGGTTTCTTCATACCCACAGAAAAGCTCTGGCTTCTGCAGCCTCCTCTTGGCCCAAGGATCCATCAGTCTTTGATTTTTTTTTGAACAGTGAAATCATTAGAAAGGGACCCAAGACTTAAACCAACTGATCTAATTCACACACAAGAGGGCCATGGAGAAAAGAAATAAAATTTTCAGAGGCAGCAGGCTGACAGGTTGTGTGATCTGTGGAGGAATCTGTGATTGTCTTTATCAGAAAGATATGAAGAATTAAAAAATAATAAAACCTTCATCCTCTAGAACCAGACTACAAAGAAGGAAACATAAAAAAATCATCCAATATTTTTTAAGGCTGACCAACACTTGGTCTGTCCTGGGCAGATCTAGTGTAGATAGGTAAAGAACACATTTCTACGAAGACTTTAAACATTATAGAATCAAAAAGTGCAGACTAAGAGAAGGAGGAAGCTGCATTTAGCTGCTCATTTCTGCTTCTCTCAGAGAGGCATATTTTATTCAGGTGGCTCTGATGGCAGCAACATCACAGAAGGACTATGTCCCAGTGACAGAAATGGTGTCCCGCACTTTGTAGGTATGTTCCATGGCAGGCATGGCCGTGGGATTGAGGCAAAAGGTGTGTTTCATGTACAAATGAAAGGAAGGTCTCATACTCAGATGGTGAGAGAGACACAGGGAGCCAACTTTCATTGAGGTTCAGGTCCAGGCCACAATCACTGCTTAGAACCAAGCCACCACATGGGACCCTACAAACTCTTCTTACATAGGCATCAACATGCACATGCATTCTGTTGGCCAGGGTAGAGCTAAGAGTGTCCTCAGAACTGGAACTTTAATAATCTTTCATGTCAGATGAATACAACCACTGACTCACTGAAACCACATTGAGACAAAGACCAAGTGATAGTTACTATTGCCCATCCTTGCCAGAAACCATTGCTTAATAGCATGGAAGAGAGACAGGGAGGGCACGATGGTGATTTGCATGTAATTTTCCTGTACATGTAAGAAACATTTTGAGCAACCGAAGCTTAAAAGCAGAAAATGCAGAAGCAAGAACAATCATGCCTCAAAATCACCATAAATGTTGGGGTCTGGAGTGTGCTATGTGCTGTGTGCTGTGTGCTTATATACCAGGCCTAGTCTATCATATGTTTTCTCCTGAGGAGAGGATTATATTTGAACATATGGACCGTCCATTCCACTGTGTTACATGCATCCAGTTGGTTGAGGAAGCCATGCTGGGCTTCTGAAAAAGGGAAAAAGAAGGAGCTAATAATGAGGAAGGTCGTGGGATTATTAGGAATGAAAAAGCCTTGAGACTGTTGGCAATACAGCCTTTGCTTCCCTAGCACCCGGGTCTAACATCATAGTCAGTACCAGTCATGAAATTTCCACAGACATAAATGGTAGCGTGGAGAAATAAAAGTTATACTGAATCATCAGAACCATGAGGTAATGATATCATGACGGGTGTGGAAGTGTTTGGGGAAAGCTAGTGTCACCCCAGGGCAAAAGAGAGATTGGAAATGCTAAGTCACGAGTAGAGAGAGTAAAGGCAGCAAACCTCAGGCTTTGCATCTCTAGCAGCAGATGTTGGATATAAATGTTTACTAAACAGCTTCTGCCTCAAAACTCTTTGGTGTTCCTTGTTTAAAACTATCCAGAGAGAGCAAGTTTTTTTTTTTTTTAAACAGAAACCCAGGAACAGATGGGTAGCTGGGAAGGCCGTCTTTAGCCTTGAGCACAGTGTGGCTCTCAAGATGAGCCCTTGCTCTCCAGGCAGCAGGCATTGGAAGGATGGATATTTCTTATGTGGTTCAGCAGCTACCCCGACTAAGGAAGCTTCTCTCTCACCACCACACATTTCTATCTTTCTTGTCCCAATTTCTAGTCTGGATCTGACAATGTAAACGTTGGACATGTGACTATTTTCTTTGAACCATTCCGAAATCTCAGTGATAGCTAGGCAAGTCAATGTGAATTAAACAATAGCATGACATGTCATTGTTGGGTAGCAAATAGTTAAAATAAAGGAAACTCCTTTAAATAGTCCTTTTCAATCTTCCTAATACTGTGACCCCTTAACTCAGTTCCTCACGTTGTGGTGATTCCACTTATTTTTGTTGGTATTTCATAATTGTAATTTTGCTACTGTTATCAATAATAGTGCAAACAGATTTGGAGATAGAGGTTTGCCAAAGGGTTTCAACCCACAGGTTGAGACCTACTGTCTTAGAATGAGCCAGAGTAAACAGAACACATATAAGATAGTGAATATTAATCACAGTGATAGCTTGGTTCTCATCATAATCAAAGGGAGGCAGAAGATAGTAAAATGGCAACCTTCAAACTCTTTTCAAAAGAAAAAAATACCTTGAGAGTTACAATTCCACCTCATGAAGGGGTCTGATTAAAATAGTATAAAAATATAAATTTTAGATAAGTGGAAACAATGACCGACAAAACTGGACAAGAATCAACAAAGAAGAAAACAAAAATAAAGGGAGAAAAGGAACAAAACTACCCAATGACTGATCTGGTTGTGTAGTTATACATTTTTAAAGAAAATATGAAAATTCTGAGGCCTGACTAATCAATCAATCTGAGGATACAGAAGAATAAGGAGTAGAAAGCTTGTGTCCATCTACAGTAACACTTGGAAAAAGTAAAATTAAAACTTCAATAGTTTTCAATCTCACACCAAAAAGACCAGCACTAGAATAGCAAGGAATGAATCTCCTGTAAACTGTTGAAAGACCTATATGTGGAAAGCCAGGAGTGTTGTGGAGTGGGCACTGATGTGTGATTTAATGTATGTATGTATGTATGTATGTATGTATGTATGTATGTATGTATGTATGCATGTATGTGTTTGTCTTGCTAGAAGGTTAACTATTGATGTTAATCCTTTCAAAATATGATTCTAGTCCATAAGATTCCAATCAAAATTTCATTGTAATTTTGTAGACACAGGCTGATGCTAAAATTTACCTTGAAAAAAGAATACATATTTACCTTGAAAAAGAACACATTAAAAGACCTTATGATTTTTAAGACCATAAAAAAATCACAATAATGAAGACAGTATTTTACCATGAAAAAGATGGACAAATCAAAACCATGAGAGCAAGAAGCCCGATGGGATGAAGTCATCTTCTGCTGAGGTGCTAATGCGGATTAGTGAAGAAAACAGTGTTTTGAGCAAAGACACAGGGAATATTCCGACTGGCCTGGGAAGCTGGACAAGCTCACAAACACTTGTGAGGCACGCATGAAGCACCAGGCTCAGCCCTCACCACTGCAAATAGAAGCAGAAGAATCAGAAATGCAAATACATCTTCAGCTGTGCAGCTCATTCAAGGCCACCCCCTGATACATAAGACCCTGTCTTGGAGAGGAGAAAGGAGAAAAGAGAAGCTCAGACACTAGGAAAGTAGCTGAAGATGCTGCTACACCTCTGAGCATGAGAGCTAGTGTCACGTAGGAAAGCTGCTCTGTGTCTTCACTGTAGGAATGATTTTTGTTAGCATAGCATTCAGCCATAAAAGCAGATAATCAGGTGGCAGGCTGAACTTGTTAAAAATGAATGCCGCAGCTCATCAAAAGTAACTTTCAGAAATGAAAAGACAAGGCCAAAATTGAACAGAATAATTTATAATCCTGTATCTGGAAGTGGATTTATATTCCTAGTAGGTAATCAGTTCCTACAGTTCAATAATAAAGGGAACAAAACTTTAAAAATTAGCGAACAAACACTAGAGCAGACCCCACATTAAAAAAAAAGACATATAAGATTCAATAATTGCAAGAAAAGACACTTATCAAGGTTAGATATTAGAGAAATGCATATTGAATCCACTGATACACGTAAAACAGACTGGGTGATATATTAGTATATACAAAATAGGCTGACTAGACTATAAAGGACAGACAGTATCAACCACGAGGGAGAGTGTATAAGCAAGAAGAAGATTGATAACACCATTAGGAGGGAAACACCAGGAAAACTATGTGGAAATTTGTTGTAATGTTTAATATACAATAACATTATAATCATTAATTTATTCCCAGATTCTTATCCTGCAATGATCATGTGACAAGAAGGGAGACTTTATATAGTCTCTTTTTACATAGTCATAGCTTAAGTCATGGTATCAATAATTCAAAGAAATACGAGATACAGAATCTTAAAGCCATTCCAGTGGCCACCAGTAAAAGAAATTGGTAGACAGCAATGAATACAGATGGGTGGAAAATCAAAATAGGCCGACACATATGATCGTCAAGAACACATAAAACAGATGCAAGCTAAAAACAAAACAAACAAACAAACAAACAAAAACCAAACACTACACCAGAGGGATGACCAGAGGGTGACACTCTGGGTTGCTGGTAGATTTGATGGTAAAGGAGTGACTGAAGGTTCTGAGACCCTAAGTCCTGTTGTATCTTAAATAGGGACACAGCTCATTTATAAAGTACCTTCCCAGCATCTTAGAATGGAACAGCGGTGAACAAAACAAAAGGCAAACAAACAAACAAGAACAAACAAAAAGCCTTTACAAACTCACAAGTTATTTGGCCAGATGAGATGGCCCAAGAGGTAACGGCACTTGCTGCAGAAATTGATAACCTGAGTTTTATCCCTAGAAGCCATGTAAACACAGGCTGAGAACTGACTCCACAAATGTGTCTTCTGACCTCTGTGAGCACTCCATGACATACATGCCCCACACAACACGCATGTATACACGCACATTAATAATAAACAAAACTTAAAAGTGAGAAAACAAACCCCAGAATGCATACATGATTACAGAAGTGAAAAGCATATTAAGATTAAGCACTTAAGATCCATGGGTTTCAATGGTAGTATTAATAATCGGGTTATAGAAAATATAATGTAAAAATCGGCAAGAAAACTAAGAAAAGACAACAGCCGCTTCCAAAGAGAGTGGAATGAGGATGCATTTAAGAAACTTCACCCATCTTACACATCAAAGGAGAACAGATATTCCATGGTCATGCTCATCTCTCTAGGGTGTCTACACCAGTTTATGACAGAGCTGAGCCATCAGGACTTCAACTACAACAAAATATATATGACACGGATTCTGTGAAATATATTAGTAGGAAACAAATTAAGAGCAATTCCTCTGTGGTTCATGGCGGACTCCCTTTGTTTTTCTCAGTATAGTCACTTTCCTTGTAGAAAGTATGTTTGAAGCTGTCTAGTAGACCAAGCATAGCTGGTCAGATATAGAAAGATACTGTACCTTGGGACACTATCTCTTCTGGCAGTTGTGGTGATAATGCAGAACCATGTAGTAGGGACAGGGTGTGAGAAGCCTATAGTAGCCAACATCTAAAGAAATTGGCATTGTAAAAAAAAAAAAACAAAACACCAAAAACTCCTTTCTTGTTATAAGCAAAAAATAAATTTTCTATTCAAGGATTTGGTATAAAATGATGTCAAATGTAGATATCGATTTCCTCAGCACAAGGTGGAGCCATTTGGGATTCTAAGCAATTATTGCTTTTGTCTGCTGGGAGACTGTATTTTTATAGCGTTTTAGCTGTGACCCTAAGACCTCTTTTGTTGTTATTTTCAAGCCTGGCTTGGTCTTGAATGTTATCGTCAGAAACTTCGTGTTCCTTTCTCCGATGGCTTCAATGAAGTGGAGACTCGGATCAGTGTGCTTTCCTGGTTCCCATTCTGATCTCTCCAAAGTACAGCACCCTAGGCAGGATATGAGAAAGGATGCAGGCAGGGCTGGATAGGGTCCAAACCTGGTACCTCAGCTAAGATGGAACAGTTTTACCAATTATGCTTCAGTTTCCGTAACTCTCAAATTGCACACACCAAAGCCTACCTATTTTGCAAAATTATTTTAAGATTTTAATTATATTTCTCAAAACTTTAATATATATAAATTCAATTTTTGAGAGTTTTATACATGTGTATTATATTTAAACCATTTTTACCCTTCCCTCTTCCCCTCCAACTCTTTCCATGTCTTCTCTACTCTATTTCAATTCATGACATCTTATTTGTGTAGACACGAGTATACATACATATGTATATACAAATTGAAACTATTGACTAACTCTTTGAGAATTTCATACATGCATACAATGCATTTTAATCATTTCCATGCCCTACTACTCTTCCTAACTCTGCCTTAATTCATCCTCCTATGCCCATCCTCTCCTAATTTTGCTCTCCCCACTTTCTGATCTGCTCTCTTTAAAAAAAACAAAACAAAACAAAACAAGCTGTCAAGTTCAATTGAATTGATTTACTTGTGAATATGGGGCCATAGGGTGCCAAATAGAAAGACCATTGCCAGGTGTGCGATACCCCACCTCAAGTTCCTAGTCAGAGTTATCCTGGCAACTTCCAAAAAAATATAGACTATAAACATCACTCCTGGCCACATCCAGACCTTGATGGTAAGACCTCACAGATGAAAATAGCACATACTTCAGCTACATGAATTTTATTTTCTCTCCCCCATATATGAATAATGTGTGTGTGTGTGTGTGTGTGTGTGTGTGTGTGTTCTGTAAAAGAGAGGGGAGAGAGAGAGGGGGGGAGAGAGAGAGAAAGAGAGAGAGATTCAGGAAAACATCCAGAAGTTAGTCCTTTTCTGCAACCATGTGCATCCTAGGTATTGAACTAGCTTGGCTGGAAGTGTCTTTACTCACTTATCAGCCCTAGTTAAACATAATTAAATGTATTCTAAGACAACTCAAATAATAGTACATGGCCAATTGCTAGGTTGTTTTTTGAATCACCCCAACTCCTATTGTGTTGTGAGCTTTTACTACAGAAAATTCTTTTGTAGATTTACTTGCTTCTGAGAATGACTCCTCTTCTGTACAAGAGTGCACATCCTACTTTCTTATTTACACATTTCAACCCTTTTATTAAATTCTAATGAACAGTCCCTGGCTGGCTACTTTACAGAAGGCACATGAAGACATTTTTATGGAGACAGTCATAATTCTCAGCAGTGCAACTAACTTATAGACACATACAGCTGGTGCCAGATTGATTTCCAAAGTGGTTGTACAAGTTCTCACTTCCACCGGCAATGGAGGAGAGTTCCCCTTGCTCCACATCCTCTATAGCATGTGCCATCACTTGAGCTTTTAATCTTAGCCATTATGACAGGTATAAGGTAGAATTTCAGGGTCATTTTGATTTGCATGTCCCTGATGACTAAGGACATTGAGCATTTCTTTAAGTGCTTCTCAGCCATCAGAGATTCCTCTGTTCAGAATTCTCTTTTTAGCTCTGTGCCCCATTTTCAATTGGGTTACTTTGTTGGTGTTTACTTTTTTTGAGTTCTTTATATATTTTGGATACTAGCCTTTTGAAAAATGTAGGATTGGTGAAGATATTTTCCCAATCTGTAGACTGTCACTTTGCTCTATTGACAGTATCCTTGGACATAGAGAGCCTTTTCTTAATTTATTAATTGTTGATCTTAGAGTCTAATCTGTTGGTATTCTATTTAGGAAGTTGTCTTGTGTGCCAATGAGTTCAAGGCTCTTCCCCCATTTCTCTTTTAATAGATTTAGTATATCTGGTGGTATGTTGAGGTCTTTGATCCACTTGGACTTGAATTTTGTGCATGGTGATAAATATGGATCTATTTGCATTTTCTGCATGCAGGCATCCAGTTAGAACTGCACCATTTGTTTAAGGTGCTGCCTTTCTCTCCCCCAACCCCCATTGTATGGTTTTAGCTCCCTTGTCAAAAATCAAGTGGGTATAGGTGCGAACGTTTATTTCTGAGTCTTGGATTTGATTCTGAGTCTTTGATTAACCAACCAGTCTATTTCTATGCCGATACCATGCAGTTTTTATTACTAGTGCTCTGTAGTACAACTTGGAGTCAAGGATGGTGATAACTCCAGAAGTTCTTTTATTGTATAGGATTGTTTTAGCTATTCTGTTTTTTTCCATATAAAGTTTAGAATTTTTCTTTCAAGGTCTGTGAAGAATTGTGATGGTGTTTTGATGGGGATTGCTTTTGTAAGATGACCACTTTTACTATTTTAAACCTACCAATCCATGAGCATGGGAGATCTTTCCATTATCTTATATATTCTTCAATTTCTTTCTTCAGAGACTTGAAATTCTTGTCATACAGGTCTTTGGCTTACCTGGTTAGAGTTACACCAAGCTACTTTATATTATTTGTGGCTGTTGTGAAGGATGTAGTTTCCCTAATTTCTTTCTCAGCCCGTTTATCATTTGTATAGTGGAGGGCTACTTATTTTTTTTAATTAATTTTTTTTTATCCAGACACTTTGCTGAAAGTGTTTATCAGTTGTAGAAATTCTCTGGTGGAATTTTTCCAGTCATATGCGTAGTATCATATCATCTTTGTATAGTGATATTTTGACTTCTCCCTTTCCACTTTGTATCCCATTGATCTCCCTTAGTTGTCATATTTTTCTAGTCAGAACTTCAAGTACAGTATTTAAGAGACATGGAGAAAGTGGGCAGCCTTGTCTTGTTCCTGGTTTCAGTGGAATTGCTTTGATATTCTCTCCCTTTAATTTTGATATTGGCTATTGACTTACTGTATATAGCCTTTATTATGTTTATGTGTGGGCCTTGTATTCCTGATCTCTCCAAGACTTTTATTGTGAAGGGGTGTTGTATTTTTTCTGCATCTAATGAGATAATTGTGTGATTTTTTTTCTTCCAGCTTGTTTATATGGAGATTACATTGATGGCTTTTTGTATGTTGAACTATTCCTGCATCCCTGGGATGAAGGCTAGTAGATCATGGTGGATGACATGTTTTATGTGTTCTTAGATTCAGTTTGTGAGTATTTTGTTGAATATTTTTGCATCAATGATCATGAGAGAAATTGCTCTGTAATTCTCTTTCTCTATTGAGTTTTTGTGTGTTTTATGTATCAGGGTGACTGTTGCTTCATAGAATGAGTTTGGTCATGTTCCTTCTGTTTCTATTTTGTGGAACAGTTTGAGGAGTACTAGTATTAGCTCTTCTTTGAATGTCTGGTAGAATTCTGTGCTAAAATCGCCTGACCCTGGGCTGTTTTTGGTTGGGAGACTTGATGACTACTTCTATTTCCTTAAGGCTTCTAGGACTATTTAAACTGTTTATCTGATCTGGATTTAACTTTGGTAAGTGAAATCTACCAAGAAAACCATCTATTTCTTTCAGATTTTTTCAATTTTGTGGAATATATACTTTTGAAGTAAGACCTAATGATTTTTTTTTGGATTTCCCCAGTGGCTGTTGTTATGTACCCCTTTTTATTTCTGATTTTGTTAATTTATATACTGTCCATCTGCCTTTTAGTTGCTTGGCTAAGGGTTTGTCTATCTTGTTGATTTTCTCAAAGAATCAGGTCTTGGTTTCATTGATTTTTTTTATATTGTTCCCTTTTACCCCCTAACTTATTGGTTTCATTCCTGAGTTGGATTATTTCCTGTTGTTTACTCCTCTTTGGTGTATTTGCTTCATTTTGTTCTAGAGCTTTCAGGTGTGCTGTTAAGTTGTTAGTATCTGATCTCTACAACTTCTTTATGAAGGATCTTAGTGCTATGAACTTTCCTTTTAGCACTGCCTTCATTGTGTCCCGTATGTTTGGACATATTGTGCCTTCATTTTCATTGAATTCCAGAAAGTTTTAAATTTCTTTCTTTTCTCTGTCCCTGACCCTGTGGTCATTGAGTAGGGAGTTGTTCAGTTTCCATAAGTTTGTAGGTTTTCTGTTGTTGTTGACTTCTAGCTTTAATCTATGGTCATCTGATAAGATGCAAGGGGGTTATTTCAATCTTCTTTTATTTCTTGAGGTTTGGTTTGTGACTGACTATGCGGTCAGTTTTGGAGAATGTTCCATGAGGTGCTAAGAAGAAGGTATATTCTTTTGTGTTTGGGTGAACTGTTCTGTAGATATCTGTTAGTTGCATTTGACTTGTGGTGTGTATTAGTTTCATTATTTCTCTATTTAGATTCTGTCCAATAATCTGCACATTATTAAGAGTGGTACATTTTAGTTTCCCACTATTAATGTGTGGGGTTTGATGTGTGATTTAAGCTTTAGTAATGTGTGGGCATTCCAGACTGAGTGTCTTTGGGGCTTATGGCCTGGGGCAGTTTCCTCAAGGTAACTGAGGAAAGGATAGGGTGGAGGGCGCCCAGAGATGAGTATCTATTGGCTGGCTCAGAGATGACCTGAAGGAACCTGATTGGTTGACCAAACCTATATTACCTGCTGTCTCTTCTAGATAAAGGTGCCTGTAGCAGCTCGCCCTTGGTCTGTTTTCACCAGATTTCTGGTATCCTTGTGGTGACTCTGTGCACTGCTCACCCCCTCGGCCTGAAGCCCTGCCTTCTCCCATGGGCTGGACCCTCAGCCTGGGCACAGCATGTGCCCAATGTGGCTTTGGCCCCCTTGGCATTGGTGAGATGTCCTCTGATTCTCTTGGTGAGGCGAGTAAGCCCCTGCTGTGTTCCCTGTGCTCCATAGCTGCTCCTGCGTGAATGTGCATGCAGCCCCTCCTTCCCTCTTTTCCCCAGGATTGGGTCAGATTGTGTTTTCTTTATTGCTTCTAATTCCATTTTTAGGTCTTGAACAATTTTATTCATTTTTTTCTCCCACTTGACTGTCTTGTCCTGTATTTCTTTAAAGGGTTTATTCAATTCCTTCATCTGTTTGATTCTATTTTCCTGTATTTCTTTGAGGGATTTATTTTCCTCCTTTAAGAATTCTACTATTTTCGTAACCTCAGATTTAAAATCATGTTTTTGAGCTTCAGGTGTGTTATTATCTCCAAGGCTTGCTGTGGTTGGATATCTGGTTTTGAGTGGTGTCATATGGCCCTGGGTTTTGTTGCTCGTGAGCTTATGCTGACCTCTAGCCACCTGGTTGTCTCGGGTGATAGCAGGCCTTGTGGTCTCTGATGTCCAGGTAGTTTGGGAGTAGGCAGAGAAAGCTCTAAGCAGAATGTTGCAAGGTCCCCCACTGATCTCCTTGGGATGACGGACAATGGAGGTTGGGTCCTACCTATAGTTCACCTCTCTGCTGGCTGTCAGGTGGGACAGGTAGATAGATCAGGGTAATGACCAGCTGGCTTTGTCCTTACAAAATCAGCTGGGCAGTGAATGGTCACTGGCTCTGCAGAATCAGGAATTGAATGCAGCCATGTAGACCTTCGGTAGCCAAGGAGGTGCTGTGCTCCTGACATTCAGATTGCCTGGGCTCCACCATCTTGTACCCAGCTGGTCTCTGCAGGGGTACCAGCAGATTAGGGTTGGGATGCTGATGCTGACTGCAGTGTGTAGCACTGCTGCCCTCAGGGGAAGGGGAGGTATATGATGTCTGATTCCTGGAGTGGAGTGCCCCTGCAACTTGGAACCTGCCCTGCATATAGGCAGAATGCACCAAGTGCCTGGGGATCCTGTGTGACTCCTCCAGTCACCTCCATTTTGATCATGCGCAGAAACAGTGTAATGCTACCTTCTATAAAACAGAAAATATATTCAACAGATGCCATATATGTTGGCACTTTGACTTTGGAAATCTCAGGCTCCAGTCCTGTGCAAAAGCATTTCCGTCACTGGAGTTTTTTGTTACAGCACCACAGGCTGACTAAGGCATATTCATGCAGTCACATAGAAATTTTATAGTTGCATAATTGTAACAAGACAGCAGAGTTCTTAGAAGTAAAAGGTAGGATGACTGAGGAGAGGCATCAGATAGGCAGAATGACTGGAGTGTACTAAACACAGACAGGTGATCTTTTACGGAACGTATCAGTCTTTGTTACCGAATCATACACTGCATGTTTAAAGGGCAAGGAGTCTGGCTCAAGGTCATCTCAATGCTAAAAGTTAGACTCAGAATGTGAGTATGGGTATTCTGAAGCTCAGACCTCAGATTTGCCTTGGTGATAAAAGGAGCAACTGAGAGTCTGCATGCTTTGCTTTGTTCTGATATTTTTTCCCCCTGTATTAAATATCACACAGGCTAGGAGTCAAATGCTTATTCACATGGAGCTTTTTGGCTCAGACTCCATTGTAATTAGACTTAAGAAGCACCATAACTATCTGTGCCCACTGGGTACTATTAAATGCTGCACAGCATTATGGAAATTCAGATTTCCCTAGCTAGAAGCCATCCTTGCTGGCGGGTTGAAATATAATCTCTTAGCCTGATACTTAAGCCCATCGTTATTAGACCAGAGCTCTTAGCTCTTTTCTCCAGGATTTCTAAGAGCAGAGAATACCAGTTGCTCTCCAGGGAGATGGGGGTGACAGAGGACACGTCCGACCTCTGTCTTTTAACTCTCCTTCACCTATTCTCCTTGTAGCTGAGTCCCTTGCCCAGAGCCACGGCATCTGAACTCCCGAGCAGGAGAATGAGGCCTACATGTGAGACTTAGTGGTTGTGTCAAGAGCTAAGCTTTTTTTTTAGAGAGAAGAACTCATTTTGGCTTTCACTGCAATGTTTGCCTCTGCCCTAGAAATCATGGAGAACTTGCCGAACTTCATGAGGCTGATGCTTAGCCTCCTTGTCTAACATCTACACATCATGGCTTTAGAGACCAGAAAGTGGGAAAGAGGAGAAGACAGAGTGGGTGATGTTCTAAAGCCCGTGAACCCCTCCTGGAGACCCATTCATGCATTTTGACGTCAAGGCCCCAGATAAATTTGTCATCTTTAGTCACAGGCTTGATTTTATATTCTGGGATCTCTGCAGACCTTTCCTCTAGCGACTTTAGGTGTCACCCAGCTAAGTGTATCAGTCTCCCAGGGCTCTAGCAATAAGGTATCTAGGGCATCCAAAAATAACATCTTCTTACAAGCTTTGACAGTTGGGGTTTGAGGTGAAAGTGGGTAGCAGAGCCATAGTCTCTCTAATGTTTCAGACAAGGTCCTTCCTTGTCTGCTGGGAGATTCTCTCTGTTACTGGGACTCTGTGGGGATTTCCGTCTTGTAATGTATCACTCCAGTCTGGCTTACCTAGATACAGTAACTTGTTCACAACTTGCTAAACATGCCTTTCCCACTACATATTGACCCTGGTCATTCTCGTAACTTCTTAGTTGGGACCATCTGAGGATCAACTTCAGTGTCCTGTTTTTATGTATTTTTTTAAATTAAATTTTATTTTATTTTCTCTACCTCCATCTCCTGGCTTTCAGTCTCCAGTTTTAAAACCTGCTCACATCCTGATCACTTCAGATTTCCTTTTCTGCCCAAACCTCTTCCTTGAGGCTAGGACTTCTCTGCTTGTAGGTTTAATTGATTCCAAATTAAACATAACTGATAAAGAGCTTTGTTTGCTCTCAAGAACTTTCACAAACAGCCCCCCTCCCACTATCAGCCCCTCAGCAAATCCTAACTTTACTTTCAAATACATCCCAGCTGAGACTTTGTGAGATTCCCAGTGTTTATATTCTGTCCTTTCCTCATGTTCTTAGATTTTTTACCCAACTGAGAAGTCACACACTTTCCTTCTCACCTAAAGGCCACAGCTACCATAATTACAGTTTTTAAATCCCACTTCCCTGAAAGTGATGAAAAATTTTTCTGTTGTCAGGTTTTTTTATTCTGCTTTTCATTAATGCTTTATCTATTACTATATATGACTTGTGTGCTTACTCATTAACTGTGTTCTGTGCATTTCCCCCCTATAATGCAGTTTTTTTATTAGCTCTTACAGTCCTTTGTTAGTGACCGTCTATCACATTAAACACTGTCTGGGACATAACTACTGCTCAATAAACAGTCCTTGAACAAATACAAATCCTTGTATTCTTTCTAGGGAATCAGGTCTTACTCAACCTTCAGGGTTGCATGCATCTGCTCACATTTTCCTAAAGACATTTAAAATATCTTTTCACCTAGAACTAACCCTGCTCTTCTGGTATCCCCATGGATATTGATCATATATAGTTACTTGACATGTCCTATTTCTAATCAATAGTCCATTGTCTGTATCTTTTCAAATAATGATTTCAAAAAGAATAAAGGGATTTTTCACTAACATTCTACAGAATGAAAATTTCAATTCCTAGCGCTATGGAAAAATTATTTCTTAAAGCAGCAAGATCTTACAGTAGGTTTTCTAGTGGGTAAATGAGACTCTCGAAGAAAACCATGGTCTTTGACTCCACTTTTCTGTCTTCTCAATGTCAGTGAACTGCTTTACCCTGGGGGTCACCACCTCCCAGGCTAATGTAAGGGAGTAGGTTGCCTGCACGCACTGCCACAGAGTGCTTTGTATTCTGCATGAGAGATATTGAGGCACCTCGCAAAGTGGGAACAAAAGGTGATAGATTCAGTACTGCTAAATCAAAGCTGTATGCTGCTCACAGTGGTGGCTTTATGATTTTTCCCCTTGTAACCTTTATTGTCATGAGAAGAGATAAAATTCCAAGCGCCCGAGTGTGGGATACAAGACAAGGCTGGTGCTGCCCTCATCAAGTCACTCAGATGGAACCAAACAACACTAACCACAGTGAAAGTCCTGGAGGACGAGAAGGGTCAAAATCAAGAGAGTATAATAGTAGAAACGTTGAAGGCAGGAAGCTTTTTAAAATATAAAAATGCAGTCCTTTGAGTGCCTTTGCAATATAAGACCACACAACCACTGCATAGGTACCACGTGATGGAGTTAGGGTATATCCTGTAGTCCCTCCCCATCACACACACAAAAACTTATTTGCAGCAAATTTTCTCCTTATAACCATATATTCTTTCCCACATGCAACTCTCAGTTTGAGCTAAACAGAAATCAATCCTCTGGTTAGTTTCTAAAAGTAGTATAATTTAGCTGCATCTTGTAGTCTTGTTAAAGACAGCCTGATATGATCACAGTGGAGGGCTAAGGATAGGCCCACACTGCTTCTTAGCATGACCATACTTAAAAAACAAAACAAAACAAAACAAAAAACCCTCTACTATGTGGGTGTGAGAGTGAGCAGTCTGCATAATGTACATATGCAGAATTGTACAAAGAAATAATTTCTCTCTCTTCTATTTTGGTATCACATTGTTTACTTACAAAATACACTTCAAATTGAATATTCAAATCACTATCTCTCAAAAGAAAACTTTCACAACGGTTTTGAATCAGCGGGGCAGTGGAATTTAGTGCCTGTAGAGACAGACTGTGGGTAGGAACAAAGCAGGAAGGTGTTCTCCTTAGTAATCTACGTCCTCTGTCAGTTTCCCACCAGGTCTTCATTTTACAAGTCGTGCAAGTCCTCTGTGGTGTAAGAGAATGGTCTGATGTTTGCAAGAGAAGAAGTCAGTTGGGGAGGTAGGCTGACCCCACAGGCTCTTGTTCACTGTGCAGTTGCCATGAGTATGAGGTAAAAGGTCATCATCTCTACAGGTACGTGTATTTTCAGCTCTGGGGTTGCATCCAGTCAGGGGGATTCCTACTTGTGCATCGTATAATAGGCTTACAGTAGGAGCTTATGGATTCTTAGCTTCTTTTCCAGTAGTACAGGTAATAAATAAAACAAGAAATAATCTTAAGTGGTCTTGTGAAGAAAATTCAACTAACATGGTGAGAAAGTTGCTAAAGTATATCTCACTTGGCTGCTTATTTTTTCCTCGCATTGATTTCAATTTACGTTAAAAAATCTGTGTGTGTGTGTGTGTGTGTGTGTGTGTGTGTGTGTGTGTGTGTGTGTGTTAGTGTGAGTTCCAGTGTGCAATATCACATATGTGGAAATCACATACACACAAAATCTTGGGGGATAAATCTTCAAATTCTACCTTAATTACCTTATTTTAGACAGGGACTCTTTTTTTTTTATAATCCACATTTTTTTATTTATTGGGACAATGTCTGCTCTGAAACTCTTTGCAAAGTACATATGACACCTTCTGCATCTTTTCTCAGACCGTGTTCCATGTGAGCCGTAGGTGTTTGAACTGGTCTTCATCATGATCTGCAACAAGGATGCTTGTTATTTACCACTGGGTACAGCAGGCTAGCTGACCTGTGAGCTTTGGAGAATTCCCCTGTCTCCAACCTCCCATTTAATTTGCTGTAGGAGCATTGGGAATACAGGAATACAGGAATACAGGTCTACACTGCCATTCCCTGTTTTATGTGGGTTCTGGGGATCTGAACCCAGTTCTTCATGTTTGTGCAGTGGGCACTTTGTGTTCTGGGTCGTTTTCTCAGCCTCACATTCAATATTGAGGATGACATCTGTTACAAAGTCAAAGGGACAAAATAGAAATAAACAAGTGTCCTCCTTTCCCACTTTGGCAGCGATCTGTGCTCACTCTTGTTCTTCTAAACAACAGCCAGGTTGGTCAACATCTTGCAGGCATACGTTACACATCCCATTTATATAAATCTATACAAGTTCGGATCTTAACCTTTCCTCCAGAAATGGAGACAGAATGAAAACAAGATTCTCCATCAGCTTTTCCCATTTATTATAGGTAATAGGCTGCACTAAATTGGCATAAAGGACTGCCTTGTCCTTTCTCAACAGCTGTCTCATGTGAAGTGAAGGCAGGGTTCTGGTTTAATTTGCTATATTTTATATTAATGGAGATTAAGGCCATTATATTCAGTGTGTTGTTGTTAAAACGACAAAAAAAAAAAGCATAGCCGACTACGTTGGAATGCACATCATTTTACATATAGGCAAGATTATCTGCAGAACAGCTTTCTGAAACTGAAGCTGCTAACTCAGAATTTACTTGTGGTCTAATTTAATATGAATTGTTATCTATTTTTCCTTGAAGCTGTTCTGATTCAAGCGTCTATCAGCAATGAGTGAAAATGGTTTTTTCTACATGTGAGTATTATCAAGTGACTACATCTCTGTGAACAAAGTAGGTTTAGGATTATATTCTCTGAAGATTCACTCTGCTTGTGCTCACTTGGGAGTGCTTTCCACACTGTTGGGAGCTTCACTTGCTTCCCTCATCACTAACCCTGCTGTCTGTCAACTCAGTTATTTGCTCTTAATGTTTTTCTCAATGAGTAGTAGGGGATCCTTTCATGGCAATATATTAAACGTTAAGTCCAATTTTTTTTGGACATAGTCTATACATATTTTCCCTTGTATGTTACTGGCACCCTAGCTTTTGTTTGTACTATTACTTTCTTACATAAAACTTAAAATTTACTTTCATGTAGTCAAATATTTATACTGAATAAGGCAGAGTGGAGGAGGAAGATGTCAGAGGTTTCAACTGAGAAGTAAGTGATTGATTAGAGAAACATTAGAGACAGTACGGTGATTAGTTTTGGGGTGACAGGGTATAGGATTGAGATGTGGACAGGAACAGAACAATCATTGCTGGGACAATGAGAAGACTATGGGAAATGCCAAGGTTAAAGTGTGACCATAGGGGTGGTAGCTGGAAGCAGGTGGGTGACTACAGGTATATGCCAAGAAGAAGGAATGGAATTAAGCAGCTATCAGTGAATTTCCCAACCGCACAGTGATGTTGTATGTGTGTTGGCCAAAAGATCTGAGTATGGCTAGGGTAAGGCTAACACAGCATGCAAGGACTTAATAAATGTTCAACTGCAAGAAGAAACCAAAAGTGGGGAGAGGGCTGTAGTTCATCATGATGCTTTACTTGTACACTGGGATGGGTGTGTAGCACTGTAGTTGCAAGACTTCTAGAGCATACATCTGCCCAGATTCGCTTCCATGTTCCAAGCCTCAGGATTCTCAGTTGTTAAATTAGTCTGCTCAACTCAATTAATAGTATAAACTCTTCTGACTCTAATATTGTCTAAGTCTGCACTGCCCTGGACAGTATCCCTGCAAACTGACATGCTCCCTTTCAGATCCACAGTGCATATGAATTGGAAATGCTGGCATACTCCCCAAGCTCTCAGAGGGGTAGACCAGTTCTCCTGGTTGGCATCAAGCCATCTTCGGTGGGAGCCTTTGAAATATTGACAGCCAAATTGGATCAAGGCCCAGATTTAAAAGAAATCAAAAGCCTAGCCTTAAATAAAAACCAGCTGGAAACATAACTATTAAAAAAGATGTGGAGCGGGGAGCACATTTTGTAGGCTTGGACCTTATTGCACATGTAAAACACAAACACTAGAAGCCAAGAAGCAGACTTTCTGTAGAGTATTAATAGGAGAATTTGGACAATCATTTTGATTTGTGTAATGAGAACCTGCTGTTTCAACATGTTTAGTTTCATTAACCATGAGTAGGAAGAGGTATCTTTTATCTTGAGGTTGACAGAACTGTGGCATTTTTTTCCCCTGATAGAACATGGAAATAGAATTGGTACAACTCCTTCCACACCGTCTGACTTAATTTTCATATCAACCATCAAAGATGAGGAATATTGCTTTGACTGGTTGGCTGTATTTCCCCGAGGCTCACCATTTAACTGTTATCTATTTGTTTGTCTGTCTGTCTGTCTTTCTGAATCTATCTATCTATGCATCCATCCATTATCTATCTTTCTACCTGTCTATCATCTATCTATACATTCTATCCATCCATCCATCTATCATCTATCTATCTATCCATCCATCTATTGTCTATTTATCTATCCATCCATCCATTATCTATCTATCTATCTATCTATCTATCTATCTATCTATCATCTATCTATTCATCCATCTATCATCAATCTGTCATCTATCTGTCTATCTATCTATCTATGATTTGGTTTGGAGTCACTCACTATTACAGCTAGGATTTATAGGCTCATGTTTACAAAGTATATGGGCCAGGGACTCTCAGACTCAATCATACTAATGAGTACCACTTGGATCATTCTTTGTCATAGGGAACTCATAGGGAACTGCCCTGTGCACTAAGGATGTTTAGCAGTGTCCCAGGATTGGTCAGGAACACCTCCTTGCTCTGTGGTAGAAAATAAAACTGCCTTTAGACATGCCAACTATCCATCCTCTCAATAGGAGCAAAATTACTTCATTATAGTGAAAATTTTTACTCTGCAGAAAGTAATGCTAGGGAATAAAAATGTTAGGATAAATCTTTTCACAGAAATGCATATTGTGGATGGTTATTGCTAAAACTATACAAATAATTCTTTTAAAAAATGTATTTGCTTTTATTTTATGCACAGATGTCTTACTGTTGATATTAGAGTCCATGCCAGCCATAGAGGGCTTCTGTTCCACCAAAACTGGACTTACAGGTAGTTGTGAGCCATCATATAGATGCTAGGAACAGACTTAGGTCCTGTGCAAGAGCAGCCAGTGCTCTTAACCACTGTCAATCTCTTTAGTCCACATGGAAATAATTCTTAACAATGCATAGCATGTGGAGCCTGGACATGTTGCTGGGAACTTCAGTGAGCCAAAGCAGGGACATCCCACCAAAGTCATTGGACATAGGGGACAGAGACTACCAAGGTAGAGAGTTGATATTCTAAGTCACATACAGATAATGTTGGAGATTACAGGAAAAATACTACAGCCATCAGGGTCAGAGGGAAAAGGTGGCACATAGCCATTAGGAGTCAAGGTTCACCTACGAGAAGACTAATCTAACACTTGGGAACCACAAAGTATAGCACAATGACAGCAAGGGGAGTTGGAAGAGGGGACCCCACTGAAACCCTGAAGGCAGGAGGGTCTGCTTGTGAGCCAGGTATCTCAGGAGGGGCAGTGACCCATCAGAGACTACAGCTTAGTTAAAGTTATGTCATGGTAGAGATTCAGCGGCAGAAATTCCTCCCTTCCTTTCCCAGCTGGGGCTTTCTTTGGGCCTGGCCTGAATCAGAAACTAAGGACACAATAAAGAGGCATATTCCTTAAGCAGTGAGCCCCCTACTGAAGAGCAACAGATCCCAGTGGAGACTCAATGATCTTGTCAGAGAACAGGAACAACAGAGGGATCTCCTGATATTTAGCCCAATGGAGTAGTAATGGTGTTTTATCTAAGGATGCAGTTTGTCTTTATGTGTCAAGGAATTCAGTGTGCACTCTGCCAACTGAAACGTCAACGGCAGCTATAACTTGATCTCACTTCCACTGAGGGCTGCTTCTTCATATACATATACATGTGTCTCTGTAATAGTGGCAGGCCAAGTACTGTCTGTTTGGAGTAGTGTTCCCTCCCCCCACCCCACCAGAGTTTGAGAATCCTCTCATAGCCAAAGACCATGTGCTTACATGTATTAGGTGTTTGTAGTCTAACTTAGATTTTCCACTTGAAAGTAATTGTAAACCAATTCTCAATAGTTGCAATTTGCCTGATTATTCTTCAGCTGAGTCACTGGTACGCAAGTCTGTGGACTCAGACATTATCAGTGGATCATTAGGCTGTTAATGGCTTCACTGCAAAACTCATCTTTCTGCTGTGGATGAGTGTCTTTAAACGTAATGGCCACTCTCTGGCACAGTGTTGATGTTCCATTTTCCTATGTCCATATTAGACATCACTAATTAACTATAGCATGTGCACATAGAGATTGGCATGGATGACAGAATAATGTGTAATCCTTGCCTGAAAATGTACTTGTGACATAATGATATAACAGTGCTTATTTGGCCTATATTCTCCAACTGGAAGGATATGCACAGATGGTCAACATTTATGGAGCTAAATTTAAAACATAAACAAGACTTACTCCTTATTCATAACCACTGAGTAAGTACCTGATATGTATCAAGACTGTGGACAGTGAAGACTCCTCAAATGTAGAGGCCATGTTAATGGTGATCTGTTCTCAGCTCAGTGTGATTGGCAATGTCATCATCACTGTGACTTTAGGCCTACTTTAACAGAAATTATACCCACAGAGCAAAACTTCACTTCCACCTGGTGCTACATTACACAGTGTGCTCTCTCTCAACCCAAGAAATACCATTGACACGCTCTCCATATGGGGCTCATGGTCCTTGGGGAACAATCTTTTCTGGGTTTTTTTCATTTGACATTAGACAGCTGACTATGGCTTAATTCTCTGTAAGCAGGCCAGAAGACATTCCTCTCAACCCCAGGAAATAACTTGTCTCTTATTCTGAACTCATTAATACAGACAATCTGGAAAGGCTTAAAAAGGATTATTTCATTTTATTTATTTACATGGTCATCATCATCATTATTATTGCCACATTTAATATTTATTGGATGTCAGGTAACCTTGGGATAAGAGTAGCGTGACACAAAGGAGAGACGGTAGTCTGACATACACAATGAATCTCAGCATGGGAGTGGGAGCCATGAGGTGCTTTTGTGGAGTTGACTTCTGCTCAAGAGAACCGTTGGTTTCAGAAGCATAGGTTTAGCCTCTATAGTGCACAACACTGCTCTGGCCAGACTCATTTTGAGAGATGTTTTTCTGTGTCTTTACAAAGTCCCAGTGTCTTTCAGCCAATCTTAGTTGAACTAAATTCTGGTTGTACAATGCCCTCTTTCCAGGAAACCGGGTATCTCTTTCTCAGTGGGAAAGATAAGAGTGTCATAATCAGAGATAGGAGGTGGGGAATAAAGTAGTGATTTGGGATGTGCTTTAGCAACCCCATTCTCAAGTCTCTAAAGTGGTTTCTAAGGGAAAAGAAAAGGGGCCGACACACATTAAAAGCACAGCTTTCCTTCCTCAAGCTGGTGAGTGGCAGTGGACATGTCTTCACTGGCCGTGTCAAGTGAAAGGATTCAAACAAAACACAACAGCAACAACGAAAAAACCTTGCTGAGAAATTTCAGGAGGGGACAAAAACATAAAAAACAAAGCACTTCTGAGAAATTTGCCTCTATGGTATAAATGCAGAAGTCAATATTGTACCCTTGTCCAGTACAGACAGGACCATAGCCACATGGTGGAGCTCTGCTTCCTGCTGTGGTATCATTGCTCTCTCATCTGGTTTGAAACACCTTGATTTCTGCTTGGGAATCCATGTGCTTTGGCAAAGCCAATCACTCTTCGCTCTTTCTGTGTAACAGGGATTTGCCAGTGTTTGTGGTATTTGATTGGGAACTGGGGCTGGGATCTATGTCAGTGCAATTAGAGTTAGTGTCACATGGGCATCAAGAACAGGAGGGTTTGTTTTGCTTGTAAATAGTGTAGAATGCAGACAGGAAGCTCGCGTTTTCGTAAGTCAGAAGCCAGCCTGTGAGTGCAACCACACTAGAAGCCCGGAGTTCAGAGTTTCTAAGAGAAATGAAGCTGGAATCCTGAGTTTGTTATGTTGGAATCAAAGTGTGCTTGAAACCTGCTTCGATGATGCTTTGGGGGGAAACAGGTTAAACATTGTTATCATTTCCAATCAATCTAGATAGAATCTTCTACATTCTAGATACAGAACATGGCCACTGTGATCGTAGCCAATACAGTTCCACATGGCAGTTCACCTCAGGTGGATATTCCAATGTGTCCACCTTATGTCAATTTCTGGGAATTAAAGAGAATCATACAATTCCCTTATTCATTCTCTCCTCTTTCCTGTTAGGATTTGGAACTCTCCTCTGTTGCCCTTCACAGCTCAATGGGATCTCCACTCTGTATAACCCAATCCAGTCTTGCTCCTGATCTTCAAAACCATTCCTTCTTTGTTCTTATGATATTATATGCATCAAGATGAAAGGAAGTGGTTTCTGTTTGGTTGATTATAGGGCTGTATTCTTCCCAAGGTTATAGATCTCTCAACCCCAGGTTCAGGAAAGAAAACATTGTCCATTGTATATACCCAAAACATACCACTGGACATTCCAAGTATTCCTCAGTCCTTTTTATACTGCCAAAATGCTTTGCCAGAACAGTGGAGTTCAAAGATTAAAAACTTAGTCTTTCAAAATACATCATCCAGGGATGCGATATTGGAGTACATCTCTCTGCTAGTGTGTTATTAGTACACAGTAGAAGCCAAACATATCTGTAGTATATAAATCTATTTACTTAGCTATACATTAAATAGATGTGCTAGCTTGCTTATATTTAATTCATTTGTAGAATATAATGTAGATATTAATGAGCTAAAATTCAGCATAAATCAAGGACTCCTCCATTTATTGCCTATGCTCTGGATCTGGAGTCCCTCTCTGAAGACTGTTGGCCTGATGGATGGCTTATGAGTTGCAGGTTAAACTTGACTAAGTGAGAGAGCAGAGACTGCGATGAGCTCCTGTGCTCAGACCCTGGGGGTTAGGGCCAGGGTTCTGATTCTCAGTCTTCAAGCTCTGAGACTTCAGTGAGGGACAAAGCTCAAGACTTCTTCAGAGAAACATGACATTTCTCTTTCCTTAGACCAACTGCTGAAAAGCCAGCTTCCTGTGGAGACAAAAGTAGACTACCTTCCACTGAGAGGGAATCTCATTCTTTCTCTGTCACTCTGATTTCATGACTTCCTGCAATCCAGCTCGCAAAATGTGTCTGGAATTCCAAGCTACCCAAACAAGGGCCTTTTCTAATTTAAACCTTCATTCTGTGTTCAACCCCTATATTAAACCCAAAGCTTTAATGCCAAAAGATGTTTATCAGTGTCCTGACTCCCAATGTCTCCAACCAGGCAGAATAAAGAGGGCTCAGTGTTTCTTTCCCTTCCATGGGCCCCTGGATATTTTGAATGGGCAGAACAAATGAGCCAGAATACTTCATCATGTGTGTTATGCTCTTTGTGCCTGGCCCCATGAGGTATATACTATACAGCATCCCATCTTATAAATGTGTTGACTGAGGTCATGGGAGTTTAATAACTTCTGTTAAGGTGAGTTACCATACAGGAGAGGCAGGATTTAAACCAGAATTCTTAGGCTTTTGTGCCTTTTATTGTTCCCATTACACTGTTCTCTCACTCATGGTGGTCCTACAGAAGCCATAGTGAGAAGTATTAGATTCCATCTTAAATGAAAACAAGTAGAATATATAGGAAGTCATTGCTATGAGGGCTTGAGGGGCTTGGGGGTGGTGATAGTTTCTCCTTGAAGTCATATATTATTGTTTTGCTTGTTCCACGGCTATCTCTATCTGTTCAGTATTCAATTTCACCACAAAGAAAAATTAATTCTGTGGTGGAGTTGGGATGAGAGTCAATTATGCTTTCATGGCCGCATTTCTCTTTTACTACCCTATATACTTTATCTGACTTCTTGTGTGTAATGTATTTTTGTGTTGTATAACTAAGAGATACACACCACATGGCTCAATTTTACCCTTTCTCTATAGCCTATGTATTCCTCCAAGTTAGCAGAAGAGAGAACAGTGATGGTCAAGGTGGTCTGGGGAGCCAGGGCTCTAAGACAACAGGCTCTGCTGGCTTATGTCCTGCTCTGGTCTCCTCTGACTGCAGCTGATGATGGTTTTTAACTTCATAGTTTATGGAGAAGTTTATGATGTCAAGCATTATTTCACCGTATTCACAAGGAAGACAAAGACATAGACAGGCTAATCAACCCACCCCAGAGTGCACTGGGGATTACCCATAAACACCTGTAGCTGTAGTTTCAGGGAATCTCTATACTCTTCTAACTTCAGTGGGTTGCTACCTGCACAAAATACACATAAATTCACGCATGCGTATACAAATATCCAATAATATAGCTAAATAAATCTTTAAAAAGCAACAGTAGTAATATTTTAGAACCTATAGCTTTAGTGTTACAATTATAATTGCTCAGACATTCCCAGGGAGTAAGTTGACATTCTGTTTCTTGTTATTCTTACTTTGGAGAAAGAAAAATACAACCGGAATTACAAGGGATTTGTCTGACTCAGGATCTCAAGCAACCAAGTGCAGCTGGGGTCCTTCCTGCATAGCTTAGAGAAACTTTGGGGACAAGCACCTAAGAAGGGTCTGGGAACCTTAAGGGGAAAGGATCCTCTTATGTACGGAACATTCTCTAGCCCTTGCCTTCACTAAATGACTTCTTAACTACTTCACTACTCAGATGCCAGTAGAACTACTTGGTCATTGGGGTCATATCCTTCTCAAAGGACCTAAAGAGAATGGCATGCCCTGTGGGTTGTTTTCTTCTCAGTTAACATGGAAGTGGAAATGGTTTTTATTGATTGTTGAGTCTAGGTATGGCCCTGGCTATATGACACAGGCTCCATATTTAATCTGATTGTGAGGTAAGCAGAAACCCAGAGAATGGAAGAGTCACATGAGAAAAACAAAGAACAAGAGAATAATCCATACCATGAGATCTTTGTTCAACTTGTGCAGCCCTTTCACACAGTCCTTCCAAAATCCATTTTGATATGAGCTCTGCTTTATTTCAACTGATTCCAGCAAACATTGCACATTGTATTTAGCAGAAGTGCTCTTGGCAGCAGCAATGTAAAGAGATCCCAGCTGAAATAGTAAAGGAGAACCTGGGTAAGGGGAGATGTGCTTGTTTCAAGGTCAGTTTATGACAAGTGTTGTAATGGGCATCTCAACAAAAGCCCTTGGAATGGAAGTGAGTAGAGAAGTGTCACAGATTGTGGGAAAGGCACACGCAGTACAGAGTGAGCGTGGGAAAAAAGGCATCACACAGAGGTGAGCCATTCCACTGAGTCAAGAAGTAGAACAGAGGTGGCAGACATAGTAGAGAAGCAGGGCATATTCAGAACCCTAGGCACACCAATGCTGTGGGTCACAGTGACAAGGCACTGACCTGTGGTGGACATTCAGGGAGCAGTCCTACTTTTTAAACCATTTCTTTCCCCATATTTTGGTGATCCAGTACTACAACTTCTGAACTCCGAAGAATTTGAGTCACAAGACAGGAACAAATGCATAGGGACCAGATTTACATTATTGCTTATGGCACTGACCTCGACAACAAAATGTGGCTGAGAGGTGAGTTCAGTTGAGAGCATTTTAAAGGTACAGTAGTTCAAGGTGGGCTATCCTCAAGATAGGTGGGCTAGTGGTGTCTGTCAGGTCCAAAGGAAACTCCATTTCCCCAGATTCTGGTGGTTAGACAAAAGCCAGCATTCCTCAGGCACTTGTGAAGCAGGGTCCCCTCTGCCAAAGGAGCCATTTCCATTATCATTGGCCTGGCAGAAGGGACAAATGGCTCTCTGTGGTGCCTATTGGCATACCAAAGCAGTACTGGCCTCTGTGCTTCGTTAGTATCACTAGTACCTAGTACACATTTCAGAGTACATGTTAGCATCCTGGCTTTTCTCAGCTATTCTCACCTTCCCCCGCACCCTAGAGTTCTGTAGTTCACGGGCTTCCCTCCTTCCAGCTACTCATTTCTTCTTATAGCTCTGTTATTTTGGTTATGTTGTTTTGGTCCTCTCTTTTGTTTCCCCTCCTTTGTTTCCCCTTTGTCCTCTGTCCCATTGTATCTGTCTGTCTGTCTGTCTGTCTGTCTGTCTGTCTGTCTGTCTCCTTCTCCTTTCCTCCTTCCCCTGTCTCTGTTGGTCATATTACTTTCTGTCTCTTCTCTGAACTCTTCTACATATTACGGTCTGTTCTCTCATATCTACAATAAAAGCCTTCTCTTCAACTATACCACAGAGTGGTCCTGATATCTGTTTATATTGTGTCCAGGTAAGATTTACTCCTTAGAGAGGCAGAAAGTTAGTCACCTGAAAAGCTTCTTTCCAGGAGGAAAAGTGGAAAAATATGGCCTGTGCATGTTGAATGCTTCTTGGATTGTTAAGGGAGGCTAGTCACCATACTTCATGTCCAGGCCAAAGGAGACTGACTGGTGCTGGGGCTTTGAAATTTATTTTCTCCCTTCACGTATGCTTCTGAGTTCTTTCCAGTGATTCTCTCTGTCCCTAGAATAGTCTCAGTTTCCATTACATAGCCCAAGGTTTGGCCTATGAGTGTGATCGGGTATTGACGTTCGCTGCACAGGACAAGGGCCTTCTGTCTGTTTCTCAAGGGCCCATTTAGACAGCAGAATTTGGACACATAATTTATGTCTTCCTGGTAGACACTTTTAGCACAGCTGCCATAGAAGAGAGGCTTGTGTTTATGGCTGGTCCTCCCAGACTGTACTCTCCCTATCTGGAGCTCCCAATAGTCCATCCCTTTTAGAGTCTAGGCTGGATTCCTCCTTTGGAGTTCTAGCTGGTCCTGGAAAAACCCCTTTTGTTTTTGGTTAGCATTTCTCCTTCATCCTCTGCCAGGATATCTAAAGTAGGCAGCCCTTCTGACAGTTACCTCAATTATCATTTCTTCTAACTAATGGTCATGTGATCCCTAAGCTGTATCACACACAACTCTAGTCATTCATGATGCCACTGAAGTCTTTTGTTTGAGATAAGGAGCAAGCATCCCTCCTCCAGGTGATTTCGGGAGGTAGCTATAGGAATGCACCCAGTGCAGACACCCTTTTCAATGGGAATGCTTCTCATCTGCCTTCAATTTAAGTCATTTACTCCTGGGAAGATGAGCAATGGTCCAGCTCACTTATATACTTCTGTAGCAGATAGAATTGCATCTGTACTTTGGATGTGGCTGATTGACACCTATTGTTGTGGTCTCCAGGGTTCCCCACATGGAATCACAAGGGCACCTTATCAGTTTGTCATGCTGGCACTTTCTTGGACTTACTCTCCACCAAATGCTGCGCTAATCTCTGATTATTTTATTCAACCTTGAGCAAGATCTACTGGGTTGGCATTATTTCTCTGATGAGGGCACTAAGATTTAATAATTCAAGATTCAAGTTAACATAGCTTTAAGCCTTGGAGTGGAACATAAATCCAGGGTATCTGATGCATCCCAAGTGGTTGATAATTGCATTGGGTTTTCTGACATAAGAGTAGAAGATTGGGAAACATGCCAGGGTCATTTTCCTGCAGAAAATCATGCTGAGAACACTAGTTAAGAAAAGATCTAGAAGGGATCTGAGGAGTAAATGCATGCTCACCTGGAAACCCAATGGGTAAGGCAGTGTATAGGGGGTAGGCACATGCTTTGACGTCCAGTGAGCCCAGACATAACCTGTTACGTTTCTAGTACTGCTCTCTTGGGCAAATTATTTGACTAATATGATTCTTGGTTTTAAGCTGATCCAGGATGTACATACAAGTATGTGAATGCGCATTCTTCCACCGTGATGCTAAGATGAGAAATAATAAGATACTGTCAATGCTTACAAAATAGTGTGAAACGTGTTTGATAATTGAGGGCTGAAAATGTCATTCATGGGATGCTGACCACTTACAACGTAATTGCCACAATATGGCAGAGAATGGTCTAAACACCTGGAATGTGTTTGCTTGTTTAATCTTATCAACAATGTACAAGAACTACACATTTTTATGGAGCAAACCTGGAAATGGATGAGGAATGATCTTTCTATTGAAGAGAAAGCTATAACATGAGCTCAGGTGACCCTTGAGTGGTGACCACGTATGCCCATGTTGTCCTAATGTCGAGAGTGCACTAAGGAGGATACCGCTCTCCTCAATTTTAATAAATGGTAATGCATTGCTGTAATTATTTTTACAAACTCTTTAGGCAATAGGAAACCAATTAAAGTGCAGTTATATTATCAGAGTATAATTGAGAAATAAACATTTCCTAAATGAATTATTAATTAAGATGAGGCCAGACCAGTTAATTGCCTACTGCCCAATTTTGTTGTATAAACTATTGGAAAATTATTTGGTGGACAGAAAAATTTATCTCTCTCGCTCTCTTTTTTAACTTTTGGTAGATAAAAGGAAAAAGACAAACAGCACATGTGCAAGTGTTCTTAGCTTTTATTTTTCCCAAAGATTCCGAGTTCGTTCCTGATTCTGTTTGGAGCCTGCTTATCTGGTGAATGCCTTGGCTTAAGATGCATGTGCATAAGTGCTTTGGGAAGCAGAAATAGATTGCTCTGCTTTACCCCTTTCACCACCAGGACTTAATCTACTTGCAGTGATTTAATCAACAACAGTGAATTGTTTGCTGCAAACCTCCTACATAAATCAGAACAGTCCAGTGTGCATTTACTCATGACTTCTCTAGCGACCTGGGATCAGATGGGCTTAGCCACCTGAAATGCCAGTGTGTGTGTGTGTGTGTGTGTGTGTGTGTGTGTGTGTGTGTGTATGAGAGAGAGAGAGAGAGAGAGAGAGAGAGAGAGAGAGAGAGAGAGAGAGGAATCCGGGAATTATCACAAGAACAGAGCAGAATTCATTTTAATCTACCTTCATGTTCACTTCAATTGATTTTGTATTTACTTTGTTTTGGGACAGTGACTTTTCTGTCTATTGTAATACTATTTTAGCTGAGAGCTCATTTCAAAGTCTAACATCTTCTCTTTCCCCTTCTCCTTCCTTTCTTTTCTGTAAACGTCCTTTCTGTTGGGTTTATTTGGACTCAAGCAGGGTACAGAAGCTTAGGTTAATTTAGGTAAAACTTTTAAAGTGAAGAAAGGAAGGAAAGCTGCTAGGGGTAGGTTCGCGGCAGCTCTCTGTATAGAAAGGAGAACTAAGTCACAAACCTTCATTATTCATGGTTCTCCCCATCACTGCCTCCCACACAGCTCCAAAGCCATTGCCAGCTATTATTACTGGTGTCAGGTAAGGCTATGGATGCCATCAGGAGAAATCCTTTTCTTAGTGGTTCTGCCATCATATGGCCATCATAGGCTACACATACCCAAAAGAGGATGGCCACTTTCATTATCAATACACAGCATAATTTTATATACATTGCATGTATTGCATATGCACACAAGTGGCAATTCTTAGCTGTAATATTGCCACATGGTTCATAGTTGCACCTCTGTCTGCAGAACAGCCCTGGGCAGTGTCTCTAGGTGTCTATCTAAATGTAACGCTTAGCACAGCAGGCATTTGCTAGCTTGTGCTGGTAATTTTGTTTGGAAGGTCATTTGAACTAGCCAGGCTCATGTCTCATAGTTTGAAGGGAGGAATTGCTGACACATCAGAAGTCACAAGCCACTCAGCTGAGGTCAGAAATGACCACACCTGTTTTCCTCACTGGTCTGATACTCTGCCTAGGAGAAATTAAAAGAAGAAATCCCATGTGGTATCTCACAAGGGGATGGTTGCAACTTGTTTATAGGATGGAAGAACATGCCCAAGAATATAAAGTAATAATCAGAAGGGTT
This sequence comes from Acomys minous, assembly GCF_964271855.1. NCBI lineage: Eukaryota > Metazoa > Chordata > Mammalia > Rodentia > Muridae > Acomys > Acomys minous. The sequence continues at coordinate 29,208,495 of NC_140491.1, read as the reverse complement.
CAGGGTAGTGGGCCTGCCACTATCTATGCCATATCCAATGGTCAAACATTGTTAGTGGCAGGTCCACTTCAAGGTGAGATGTTATTATGCAGCCATTACCTCTAATAAAATCACACTGCCAATGAGGCATGGTTGTGCTATTTTTGCAAATGGTCCATTACACGTAGGGACAGCAGCCCCTGAAAGATCTGGCTAAGAGAAGAACAAATGGAGAACCCCTTTACTGCATCATACCTGCTTGGCAGACTCTGCACATTTCCATCTTTCTGCTCAGTCTCAACAGTAACCTAACCATCCCCGGAGTGAAGGAAAGTGTGATGAGATCTGTTGGGGGTGGGGGAGGGGGTCACAGCATCAGGATGCTACAGCATCAGGATGCTAAGTGTTTTAATACTTCAGCACTGCGGGGGCTCTGCATGCCTGAGGTCTCCATGGATGCCCTGAGCGTTGATAGATGACACCTGATTCCTGGGAGTAAGAAAGCGTTCTCACTAATACATGCTGCATATACCCCCCCGCCCCCGCCCTTCTGGCCTTAAGTTGATGAGCCCTTACCTGGCTGAGAAAGAGGTAGACATGCTGAGAAGATGTAAGCCTTTGTTGTGGGAAGTAAAGAGAGAAAAGGCCCAGCTGAGTCAGTCCAGAGCACAAGTTGGGAAGCAGATTCACCTGGATCTCATAATCTGGTATCATCCAACCTGCCAGAGCAGCCCATCCAAGGAAGGACGTTTGGTTTTGTCTTGCTGTTTGTTCTCAGTCCCAATGGGGAAAGAAATAGCTCTTTGTGGTACCCCCCAACAGAAGGAAGAAATGTTAGCGGATAAATCGGCAGCATGCTGAAGTTGGGAACACCGGGAGAGGCTCTGGCGGCTCATACTCCTGGACTAGAGGTCCAAGGTAGTCCTAACAAAATTCTTTACGTGCTGTTCTGAATCCTCTGTGTGCTACACTGGGGCTCTCATGAGAAATGGCAGAAGTTGTGATTGGCTAATGCACAAGATGGACTTAAAGAAAGGTGGCACTCAAAGAAAGGATAAGCAGGCTACCAAGAGGAGACTTGGTAGCCTATGACCATGTAGTGGGGAGGAGGTCCCCCTCCATCATAGACCTAGGGAAGGGGGATAGAGTGAAAGCGGGAGAGAGGGGGGAACGAGAGGATACAGGTGATAGGATAACAATTGAGTTGCAATCTGAATAAATTAATTAAATATAAAAAAAGAAATATTAGCATTTTGGGAAATACAGCAGGTATCAATGCCAGAAATGGGCTTAAAAAAAAAAAAAAAAAAAAAAGGAACAGTAGGACCAAGTTTAGGTTCTACCTGTAGCTTCTCATATTTATCCTGTGGATAAACTGAGTGTCCCCTCCTTGCTACCCATTCTATGGGGCTTAGTTTGGCTAAATCACAGACAGCAACAGCAGTGCCTCTCAATACCTGCTTCTGTTTGCCGTGCCCGTCTTTAAACTTACAAAGATGTAGGGCTAGTCTAATCCATTTTGTTATTTTCATCTAACTTTGCTGATTTGCGGCAAGTCTCTTAGTGGATTTTTCAGGAGGCCAAATTGCCCTCCTCACTACCCTTTCTGCTTCTCTTGTTTGAGACTCTGTGTTCTAGGAGAGAGATGCAAAGGGTGACATTATCCTAAGTGCTGCCTGCATCTTAGCTCCTCCAGTTAAGTGAGTTCCTGCCTGTCACACTGACTGTGCTTGAGGAGAGTTCTCACTGCGGCCCACGTGCATTGAAACATGCAACTAACACGCCAATTCTCCACTCACTTGGGGAGAATGGAGGGCATTGGGCTATAGAGGTTGTAGCATGGCCCTGCTTCAGTATTCTGCACTTCCTTTCGTAGAAAGTGACCTACAGCCCCCCAACTGTATGCTCACAAGAGTCCAAGCTGGGGAGATGGAGATTCAAACAAGTACTAGGTTCGCATGTCTCCGTGTATGCTGTGCTGTCTGCTAAGATCTGTCATTTCTCTACACCGTCACTGATGCTCTGTAGGAAATCTCCTCACCTCTCCCATTTAGGGCAGAAGTTGGCAGACTGTCCCACAGGCTGCTTCTTGTCTTACAGTTTTTGGAACAACTGTGGCCATTTGTTTACATATTGCAGCTTGTATCTATCACTGGGAATGAGACGTCCTGATCCATTTCTGGCCAGCCACAGTGCTGAACAGTTTACTATGTAGCTATTCACAGGAAATGCTTGTCAGATTCTCCTCCCGTTAACCACAGAGCATTTTTTTTTTGTCCTTAACTTTTAACATGGGGAGATTGGGCTGTTTGTTAATAGCCCAGCCTCTGACTGGGGCTTAGACAAGAATAAATTAATAATAAAAATTAAAAAAAAAAAGAGTTTAGGCTGGGACAGGAGAGATGGCTCAGTGCCTAAGAGCGTTTGTTGCTCTTGAGGACTTAGATACAGTTCTCAGCACCCACATGGTGGCTTACAGCCACCTGTAACAGCAATTTCAGGGAATTCAGTGCCTTCACCTGGGCTCTAAAAGCACCAGGCAATGTCATGCACCTACATACTTTCAGGCGAAAAACAAAACCCCCAAAAACCCAAACAAATAAAAACCCTCATACACATAAAATATAATAATAATAAAAAAATATCCAAAAAGTTTCTTAAAAGAAAGAGTTTCAGCCAACTCCTTTCTTGACATTGTAGCCTCGGATGGGCGTGCCTTATTTGAGGAGCAGATGCGTGTCTTCACACATCACAGGAAACCAAATAAGGAGAAGCCAGCTTTGAGCTAAAAACAGACAAGTGAGGTTTAAACGCCAGCCTTGCTGATGTTGGAACACCTACTCTGATGTTCTCTCAAGCTGACGGTGTCTCTTTTCTCCTCGGCTATTTATTTCTCTTCACACAGCACTTAGCAGCAGACTGTCTTGCCCGTGGCGTGTTATTATCTTGTTTAGTCGCTGAGTGGACACACACCTACATTCATTCACGCTGAAAAATGAAGGTGTGTGGTGGGATGGAGGTGGCATTGGCAGCCGGGAGCCATTTCTTGGTGCTTGGGATGCAATCAGGGACATACTGCTGGGCTCCTGGTGTTCTTATTAAACCCCCAAGAGCTTTGAAAACAAAGGCTTCTGGCTCCGTCAATTCCCCCACAGAAGCCACATCTTAGGAAACATTTGTGAACTGAAATTCTCAGAGCTTAGTCACTGAATCATGTTTAGGCAGCAGATTTAGGATTATCCAGAGCAAAGCTACGGCTCTCTTAACGTACTAATTAAAATATCAAGAGAATTTAAGTATTAAGGCCTATGCAAATCTAAATGTTTTTTAGTAGGACTATGGCATTTTTAACTTTTTTTCCCCCATTGGATCATGAAAGCTAAGACACAGACAAAACCAAGGGCAGAGATAATTTAGGCAAAACACCTACTATGTTCATGTGTATCTAGTAGGTACACCTCTGCTTTTGGTGTATTTAAAGCAGACCTCAGAGAAAGCTACCATTGTTGTTACAGTAATTTAAACAGAAGCTCAGAATGGTTAATGAAGTTTCTTAAATCACACCCCAAATGGGAATTTTAGCAGAGATTACAGCCCAGGTCGTAGGGCCCTGTGCTATCCTGACAGTGAAGGCTTGCCACCTGCATCGCTGCACACAGGGCACTAAACGAAGGCCTGGCTTCACTCCTTTAGTTGTTGTTCAAAGCAATGGATGTAAAGTACTGGGAGAAGTGAAAGTAGAGCCTAAGCATAAAGCAGGATCTCAGACTGCAGTGTGCAGCCTTCTGCATGGTTAGCTGCCTCTGCTATGTGTAATCGATTAAGTCTTAGCCAGTGTCTTGAGTATAATAGGATTGTTTTTCCACTCGCCACTATCAGCTTCTACATTTCTGACTCTTAGGACCGACTACTTAGAGCCCTTGTTCAGCCACGTGAAGAAGCCCACAGGTTTTTACAGTTTCTTTATTTATTAAAGTAGACCATGTCATTGAAGAGGGAGCATAGGGCCTGTGAGATGGCTCAGAGGGTCATGGAGATTGCTGACTGTCTGCATTTAATCCCAGGGATCCATATGGTGAATAACTTACTTCTACAAATTCTCCTTTGACTTCCATAAGTGTGCCCATTCCATATACATAGTAAAGAAATGTCATTTAAAAATTAAAATAAGCACAAAGCTAAGCCCCTAATTTAGCACCAATTTCATGTTGCTAAAAATAATATACCATATATGTGTGTGTATATATGAGTTTTCTTTTCAACTTTGTATAAAAACAAATATCTCAATAAAAAGAGAGCTGATAATAAATTTATGAATATTCAGTGACCATTCTTATATGGAGCATTAATGATCGATTAGCGTTCCCTCACTATCCTACGAAGGAGAAGACACATTGCCCTGTATTTCATACCCAAGGAATAAATGCCAGGGAAGCTAAAGAGCTTGCTGACTGTAACTAACCTCTGCTGACATCATTACAACCAGGCACACTTCCAAATACTTCACACGTCAGCTTACTGTATCCTCCTGAGGCCAGAGCTTGGCTAATGTCAGCTTTTCAACGCAAGTTCCACCCACCTACTCCACTCATCAGAACCCTCCTCGGTGCTGACTTGTCATTGCAAGACTGAAATTTTGTTTCTCATGGGATAACACATTTTGTAGGTAGCTTTTGTCTGAACACACCTCTAAAGGATGCACGACACAGCAAATAGTTGCATGGTTCTTTTCAATTTACAGATCAACAAGTCTCATGTTCTCATTTTCTTTACGACAATACCCAGAGATAATTATCACCGTGCTTAAAGTATACCAACTTAAGCAAGCAAAACGACCAGTCTCCCAGGCTGAGCACAGCATTTCTCAAAGGCTTATCAGCCTGCAGGATGAGCCCACCACTTCTCTGTGTTCTTGCTGCTGTTTTTTCTTGCCTATCTCTCTAGGCGACCAACGGTTCGTGGTGATTCCATTTTCCAGCAGCTGATTCAGCACAAGAGAAAACTCACCACATCAGGCGGAGCTGGTATAGCCTCGTGCCTCTGCCCACCCTGTACCTCAGTGCTGCACGAAGAGGCAGCACAGGTCTCCTGGGCCTTGGCTCAGGAATTAGATTTTATGATGCTGACAATGTCTCTCCGGAGGGCTGTGTTTTACCTCAAGTGCAATGAAAGCCTGTTTACGGGGGTTCTACCTGGAAGGAACACAGCAGGTCTAACTGCCCGGCCATGACTCACCTCTAGGAGTCTCTCTTGGTAACAGCTGTTCAGTTTGCCTTTTCTCTTTTGCATCATGCTTTTAATATTACACCATAGACCCTGTGGACAAAGCAAAACCCACACACTAGTGTTTTACAAGGGGATGATTTAAAATAAGTGTGGGGCGGAGATCAGAAAACAGATTCCACTGTTTCTCTCTATAGCTTCTTGTCTGCATCAGTGTAATAGTGAAGGAATAGAGCTAAGGCTTGGATTTTATGCTCTTAACTGTGGACACTTAATAGACAATATATTGCATTCATAAGCCATGGACCTTCCAGAATAATTCCTGCCTTTCTTTAATATTCAAATTTTGTCCCTCAACTTCCAGAGAGGCCTTGGCATGGAGCTCACTGTCAAGGGCAAGGGCTAGTTTTCCAGAATAATATTCCTCTCCCTTTATAACCATGGTGATTTATGCATTACCTTTGTCATGGGGTGTATTCACTGTGATTTTTCTCAATAACCTCTCTATGGCTAGCATGAATTATCTTCTTAAAGATTTGGTATGCAGTGCAGTTTTATGCACTTCCTTAAGAACTCTGACCCTGTGTAAAACTAATCCCAAATAAATTTTCATTTCTGAACACACTGTTTTGCATATGAAAATTTATCATGGCTGTACAGTTCCTTTTATGCTAAGCCTTATTTTAGAGGTCGCGTGAGCACAGGTGCCATGCACAAGTATGGGAATGGTATCCTGTGCATCTCAGAGGCTCCAGTGGCTCAGCTCAGCTCAGCCGTACTTTATCTCACATATTGTAGGCTTTAATTAGTCAGAGTGTTCAGGATCAACTCCCGGGTCACCCGCTAACTGCTATTTAACTTTGCACGCATCTTAGCTTCTCTGAGTCTCATTTTCCTCATCTGTTAAAGGGGGCCCAGGTCCAACAATGGCACTCTTCTGATGCATTTTGGTAACAGATTAAATAGAGCTAAATGAGCCAATTTATGCTAAGTGCAGTACATAATGTCTAGCACAAAGGGGTTGCATGGAATTGTCACAGTTGTCGTTAGAGATAGGGTTTATTAGAAGCTGGGTTAATCTCAAATCAACTTGGGAAAGTGTATCTCTATAAAATTCAGAATTTTCTGTTATTAGCAAGTTTCTAAGATATAGTGGAAAGAATGTATGTATTATGACCAGATGTCCCTCTAAGGTCATGTTCTATGACTTACTTGAGGCCAAGGCTTCTGTTATTCTGAGCTCTGTGAGCCTTTGTTCATAACAATGCATAATGCTAGTAGCTGCTGCCAGTCTTTGTCATGAAGGCTGCATCTGTAGAAACATCCTCCAGGGCAGAGTTTTTCAATGCTTAACTCCTTTAGCCATTTTTTAAAAATACCTTGCAAAGAAGTCCAATGAAAGAAGTAACAACAGAGTTAACTTCTTGAGGCAGGGATAAGTGAAATCCCAGAGTGCTCTGACCCTACTGTACCCCTCACCTGTGTGGGAATCACTCACAGCTATCATTATGGGGTCACACCCTCTGAAGTGCTATTAAAATCCAGGGAAGTGGATCACCAGTATTGCCCGAGATGAGCCACTGGGCGAATGTAGGATCTTTGCTTTGGTCTGGACTGCCAATCACTGACCAAGATCTCCTCAGAGCTGTGATGTTATCTAAGGCTAATTTTTTAAATTGTTTTATTTATTTATTTATTTATTTATTTATTTATTTATTTATCTATCTATCTATCTATCTATCTATCTATCTATCTATCTATCTATCTATCATTTATACATGTGTGCCTGCATGCCAGAAGAGGGCATTAGATCACATTATAGATGACTGTGAGCCACCATGTGGGTTCTGGGAATTGAACTCAAGACTTCTGAAAGAGCAGCCAGGCCATCTCTACAGCCGCCAAGGCTAATTTTTCCTCTGTTTCCAGGACTAGACCTATACTCCAAAATGTGATACCCTTACATACCTTCTAACTGCATGTGGCAATGGCTTCTCAAAGGACATGAATAGAATAGACACATCCCTAAACAGTATTGAGTGTAGACACTGAAACAGTGTTAACTCCAAGACTAAACAAGGTATCTGCATGATCATGGAGACACAGATGCTTTTCCCACTTTTAGTGACTGCTATCTTGTTTGTTTTCTGATAGTGGCATTTGCTGCTCAGTCTTTGGGGATTCCTTTACCTGTAATATGCCATCTTGTCCAAAATTGTACACAATTCCAGGATAAGTTATAACAAAAGACTAGTAAAATAAAAACCATAAAGGACTGGTCACTTCAACCCAACTCTGCACAGTTGTAAAGTCCATTCTAGCCCCATATGCACTGAGAACTGAGACAAGTCTCAGTCTCTCTGTCTTGTCTCTGTCTCTCTCTGTCTCTGTCTTTGTCTCTGTCTCTCTCTCTCTCTCTCTCTCTCTCTCTCTCTCTCTCTCTCTCTCTTTCTCACCCTCTTCAAGGCTACACATCCATCACTCTCAGGATCACTAACCACTGTTTTAGGATCTGCTTCCAGGGAAGCCAGTTGGCAGCAATGTGTTTTACACATGGGAAGCCTACCTTGGGCAGAACTAGAATTTAACTAGAAAAGTTTAATTACATATTTTACATATCCTATCCTTTCATAGCAGAGAAGAAAGGGGAGGGCTTCAGATTCCTGAGAACAAAGTAAGAAGCCACATTGGCTTAATCAGAAGCCAACAGGAGTCTTGCACCTGAGTGTGTACAGTGATACAAACTCCCGAGCAGGATGACTGAAGAACAGGTATGAGCACAGAATTTGAGCAGGCACCAGCACGGAGGCAAAGGGATGCCCAGCAATAGCCGAACGAACTACAATCAAATACATAGTAGTTTAAGACAAGGAAAGGCTAGCCATTCATGAGAGACTCTATAAGGTGACAAATATTAGGCATGTCTTTTATCTCTTATTAGTCATATTTTAATTTGCATCTCTGATCCTAGGAAGCAGCCATGACATTGTTTTGTAAAGATCTGTTTCTTTTCCTTTTCTTAAGGCCAAGGTATAAATGTCCATTAATAAATAAAGGAGCTTTACTGACTCATCACACCAAGACCACATCCAGACATTTCATTATGTCCCTATTTCTCAATTCTCATTCTGTGAAGTTGAGATTCTCTCATGGTTCTTAGAAATTAGGGTCCAGGTTGCATGTGATAGTGCATATTCATAACACCAGAGCTCAGGAGGTGGAGGTAGGAAAATCATGGCTTTATGAGATTCTGGAATGCACAGGAAAAAAAATCTTGATTTGAAAACTAACAAAGGAAACCAGGGTTTTAGAATCAGATTTCCATAAATGCTTCCATTCTACCACAGTAGCTGGGTATCTTCATATATGACAGCTGATTTCTCCACCCCACAATATCCTCAATTATGATGTAAGGAGGACTTAGTGGTGGGAACTAAATGAAGCATTGTATGTAAAAGGACTTAGACTAATGCCTAGTGTATTGGTATTTCTTGAAGACGTTAATTATCCACCCATCCTCTTCCACCTATTCTCCTATTTCCTTAAAAAGATCTTAGTGGCTGGAGAGACTTTACTGCTCTTGAAGAGGACCCATGTTCAATTCCAAACACCCATGTCAGGTAGCTCCTAATTACCTCTAACTGAAGCTCTAGGAAATCCACTGCCCTCTTCTGGTCTCTGCAGACTCCTGCACTCATGTGCACATACCCCCATACAGATACACAAATGCATATTTAAAACTAAAAAGAAATCTTAATAAGGTATTTTTTCTTCATGGCTTATTTTCCCATTATCCCTTGAAGCTATATGAAAGTACCCCAGAGACATTACATCATCATCTTAGTTTGCCTATTGCCTCTGTCATAGATAGGCTGTCTAGTGCTGTAATAACATACTATCACCAAAGCAGCTTGGGTAGGAAAGAGCTTATTTCAGCTTATGAATCTAAGGTCCTACTCTGTCATCGAGGAAAATCAGGGTTGGAACTGAAGGCAGAAATCTAGAGGCAAGCACTGAACCAGAAGCCATGGGGAGCACTGCTTACTGGTTTGCACCTTATGGCTTCCGCAGCCTGCTTCTTCTACAACACAGGACCACTCCCACATAGGTGGGACTCTACCCTCTCCATGGACTAGGCCATGCACATCAGTAATCAATCAGGACGATGGCCTTCAGACTTGCCTACAGGCAATCTGGTGGAGGCATTTTCTCAGCTGAGAGTCCTTCTTCCCTAATGACTCTGACTTGTGTCAAGTTGACAGAACACTAAGAAGGATAATTCCCAATCCATCTCCAAGATGATCCAAGAAACCTGGCCACATTTGGCAGCTGGGAAAGCCCCCTGATTATCTGGAACTTAGCATATCAACTCAGAAGTAAATTAGGACTGGAAACACCTTCAGGTTTGAAATCCTCTGGTTTTATTTTTCCTTCATTCTTTGTCAATTGGATTAATCATCAATGAATTGATAATTGGTAAAATGCTGGTCAGCTATAACTTCATCTGTAGAAAGACTCAAACTTCACAACTAGAGGCACGTACCACCCAAAACAGTTCCATGATGTCTTCAGCACAGTAGCTGACCAGACCTAGCGTCCCCTTCTCCATTCACGCTTGTTACTGCTTGTTTGGGCCAACCTCAGACTTCTTCCTGGAGTCATTAGAATCTTCTCAAACCCAGGAAGAGCACAATAATGTAAAATTTTGGGAACCACATATAGAAAGACGTTTATTGCAAGTATTTTCTGTCATGTACTCCTTGTGGCCTGGAGATCATTTCTCTGTGTTGAGAATTTCAGGCCTCAAGATAAATTTTTTCACTGGAAAGGCGATATGGTGACATATGTCTATGACTCACTTCCACAGGATGGACCAGGAAATACCAAATGACCAACCTTCTTCTACGGTAAGATAGGGAGTGTGCTTTTAGACATCCACTATGACCTTTTTTCTGAGAACTCTTGACTCCAACTGAAGCTGTGCAAGCTAGACCACCACACACCATGTACTCTATCCTCAGTGGCTCAAGTGTTGTGATTTGATCCTGAAGTACTCCCAATATGCTCATGTTTTGGAGACCTGATCATCGATAACCTGTACTATGCTGGGAGGCTGTGGAGCCTTTGCTAGGTGGGGCATAGCTGTTAGAAGTAGGCGAATAGAAGCGTACCTTCAAGGGTTATTCCCCACCCTTTGGTTCCGCCATGCAGTTTCTGCTTCCTGGTTAGCTTCATGTGGCTACTGCTCAAACTTCCACTGCCATAGATAGAGACCAGGATGGAGTCACCAGGATAAATTGAAAACCCTCTGAACCATGAACCCAAATACGTTTGGTGGAAGAAATTTTGAGGAAGCATAGCATTCAGGTTGTGGCAGATTATTTGCTTGTTGCTTTTAGCCAGTTTTATAGTAAGAATTGGGAGAAAAATACAGAGCAGAAGGATTGGAAAATGTTCAGTTTGTCATAAAGGAGTGTACTTAGTTGCAGGCTAAGCAGTTATAATTACCACCATTATAATTATTAAAGCAATTAATACAATTAAAGAAAAGCCAGGCACTTTGAACTGGAAGACAAGGGCAGATACATTAAAGGCAAGAACACCACCATTAAAGGCTCCAGGGTATAAAAATACAGAAAGCTATCATTTAAAAGTAGAGCACCACAGGGTGTCTAGGGAAGAGGTTTCCAAGGCTTAAGCACCCATGTTGAAGTTTTTAGCGTCTTGGCAGGACTGTTGAGGAAAGCTGAGGCACCAAATGGAGCTTGCCCAAGAGAGATTGCACATGCACTGCAAGTTACAGGATAAGAGATGGCCATGCTCTCTAAGCTTACACCATGCTACCACTGTGTGTCCTGGGCATAGAGCTACATGAAGCCTAGCTGCTTCTTTGTATACTGCCTTGTGACTAACTTCCCCCATCCCCCCTCCCAGTACTGATTGAACATGTTTTTCTTCTGTACCATCCTCACAATGGGGACCAGTAATATTTCTGAAGCCAGTACCAAAATAAGCCTTTCCTCTGTCAGCTATTATGGTCACAGAAACACAAAAGTTAGCAACATAGAACAGAATTTGTAAACCAGCTAAGTCACATGATTCCTCTCTTTGAAGACATGAAAATGAAAGCCCGAGACAATAATTCAAACATACTAGTTTGGCTTATTTAGAATAATGGCATCCAGTGATTAAAAGCATAGACTGGAGGTAAGCAGACTTGGAACAAACCATCCTGGTGACTGCCTATCTCAAGGATAATGTAAATCCTTGAATATTTAACCCTACCATCATCAGAGGCCATCAAGTATAGCCCTTGTTGCTAGAGAGATAGCTCATTTGTGCCCCTGTCATCCTGAAAGGGCAGTAATTGGTTTTCATAAGAGCAGGAGCATGTTCCTGATCTGAATTTTACATTTATACCCACAGAACCTCACCCAGTGTATGTCATTGCATCTGAGCATATGGTTTCTGGAGGGCATGACAGACATGCCTTCAATTCCCATAATGTGTTTCCCATTTTTAGGTAACTCACTTGATTTACTGTATGTTATTTGCAACAAAAAGAGGTTTATCATGTATGCAAAGTGCATAGTGTTTTTTTTCCCTGCTGCTTTCTCTGTATTTCTGGGGCCCTCTAACATTTATTAGCTCTTTTTCTCATCTTCAATCTATTATGTCTCACACTCAAACTGCAGGTGGTGATTGTCTCACATGTATTAAGATCATTTGGGCCCATTTCCATAATCCCTTACCAATGCTCTAAGGTCTGAATAAGGTCTGAAATATATTACTTTTTCTCTTTTGCTGTTAAGGTGTGCGTGTGTGTTTGACAGAGAGCAAGAGGAGTCGATGAGCAGTGAAGGCCATGTTAAAGGAAGCTTCCTAAGTCTTTGCTTCCTCATTGTACCATAAAATGTGTTCATAGCTTGGCTGATGGGCTTTTACAAACACCAAATATTTGTTACATACATAACCTTATTGGCAAAAGCCACCTGAGAGTCGTGCATTTGTAAGTGCCAAGACCACGTTATTGGCCCAACATGTTCTGGTTTTAACTTTCAGAGTCAGATTGTCTCCCTTTCAGGTCCTGCGGGCCTGGGATCAGGCAAGAGATGGCCTGTTCACATTCTACATCAGATTTATCTCTGTGAATACAACTCAAAGCACTGGCAATGTTTGTTTCTAGAGCAGTGTGGGCTAGCAGAGGTTCAGCTTAGGAAACCTTCGATCAACACATGCAGGAAGCGATCCCTTTTTGCACTAGACATTGTCCCAGGCACTGGCTATGGAGATGTGAAACTTTGGCCCTTGCTGTCACCTTCAAGGATGAGGCAGTGCCTTTTGCTTTATTTTAAAGTTGGATGTGTAGGCTCTTGGTTAATAAAGAGATTTAGAATTAGAGTTAATAACAGATTTCAATACTGATTTGTCCTAGATGCTTAGGAAATGAATTAAGTAATCTGCTCTTTAGTCTTTATTATTACAATGTAGATAGTAATGTTTATTTTCCAAGATTGCTGTGAATGCAAAATGAAACATCACTATAAGGTACGTGATAAAATATCTGAAGTATTTGTTCTTCCCTAAGTAATTGTTTTGGGTTCCCTCTCTCCCCACCCAGTCATTTTGCTTTATTTTCCCTGATCCTAATTATTAGCATTTCCCTCACAAAAATTTAGCTTATAAGAATTTTAACCCAAACAAGAATTTGACTTTCTAATGCAAAATAATGTTTTTGGAAACCACAAGATAGGAATGCACATTGCAAGATGGAGCAAATAAATGAACATACTTTAGGACTGTGTTATTCTGCTGTGGGTGGAAAGTTCTAGAAGAAGGGAAGACTTTCTAGCATCTGAAGAGGGGGATGCTGAGAAGAAGCTTGTGTTTCTAGAAACCTGTGTATTTGTTGTTGCTGTCTCATGCAGGCAGGAGTTCTCTGCCAGTATGGAGCCTGTTACAGTGACTACATATGTAACTCTCTTTAAAGCATGATAGCTTGGATTTCACAGAGCTGCCTTTGGCTCTTACCTCTTCTGAGATGGGGTACAAGCTTCTGGGTTTATGGCCATCGATGGGTTTCTCAATAAAAGATACACAATATAGTCTGTCTTCTAGGACTGTAAAGAGGGTCCCATGAGCCCCACTCATGTAGCTCACAGCTCTGTTTCCTTATAGCGTGACGCTTCACAGTCTTGCACCTGCTCTGGAACTCTGCACCCCAAACCCACCAGAGCAGAACAACTAAACACAGGAACAGTTCTGTTACACAGACAGATGTGGGTGGCTTGAAGTTCTACTTAACCCATAAAACAAGAGCTCATCCTATTGCTTCCCTGGTTCCTGTGGTCTCTTAACTTTTACAGTTAATGTGGAGGGGCCTTTGTACTGAAAACTGTTTGCAGAAGCGAACCTCATCTGTGTCTCTGATGTTCATCCTTGCAGCTGCTGCCTGCATGGGTCTTCCCTCCTGCTCTGTCACAGCATCCCTGTCATCTTGTAGCTGTTATAGATAGCCTACAGAAGTCCTAAAATGATAGCAAAGCTCATCCCATAGAGCTGAGAACTCTGGGAGCCCATTGCCCCTCCCCATACACACCTCAATTTCCCAGGCCATGCTGTGTCCCTGGCTTGCAAGGAAACACATTTTTCTTTGGTCCCTGCTCAGCCATTCTGCTTAGAGGTTTTAGATTGACAGACACATCCTTAGAAGCATAATATTACAGCGAAACTCTCTATCCACTCTGACCCTTACAGAAAGTCAGTACCTAACTAATACAGGCGTTTCTACTATGGGTGTTCATTGAGGAGAAAAACAGTGCTCGCAGAGTCTTGGTCCTCATGGCTGCTCTTCTCAGTGGGTTCCTCTTAGGGCTGTTCATCTCCTCCTGTGCTCCATGCCATTGTCAATTTAGTCTATCAAACTTTTCATAAATTTGTACTTCAAGAGAAAACCAACAGATTTCAGATTCTTTTCATCCATCTTGTGCAGACCAATGCTAGCCACTAAGTACATGCTGAGACAGAGTTCTGAACCCAAGCATCATCAACTATGCTAGATATTGGCTCCCTGCAATACCTTATTTTGCTGAAACAATGTCTATCAACATCTCAAGGCTGAGGTATTGAAAGAAGCTAGACTTCATTAGGCAGAAGCATGTTGAAAAGGCTATAAATAAATGGAGAGCACAGGGCTGAAGAGTCACCCTGCACTTTGGGAGTGATTGACTTGTTGCATGTAGCATGTAAGGTGAGAGATGGGGACATTAGTGTCTGGGGCTGAAATAGGACTCACGGAAAGACCATAGATGCAAGGTTAGTGGCTTGGGAATTTGTCACTGGCAAGTGGCTGTGTCAGAGACCATGTACTACAGTCTCTATGTGACCAGCCCAGATATTGTAGACTAAAAGAGAATATTTTATCCTGTATATCGCAAGGTGCTCTCACACTATTGAGGCTGGAGAGATCTAATTTTCTTTTGTAACTAATCTTCTATTGTCAGCTTTTCTTGACTTCCATGATTGAGTAGAAAAGCCATCTTAACTTGCTTATAAGTAATGACAATGATGGTGATGATGACAATTATGACTAGGAAGACTTCCTTAGAGATTATCTAAGCTGAGTAGTTGCAGAAAAATAGCAACTCAACTCTCAAAAGCTGTTCAAGCTATCCTGAGCATCAAGGGAAGTGGTCTGCAAATTCTCAGGCCCATGCTGGTCCTGCACTGATTTCACAGTTCTTATGTAGATTTTCTGTTTATGGCTCTCTCCTTTTGCCTGGGATCTGAGATTCTTGTTGGTAGGATTTGTGCTTTACATTATTATTTTCCAGCACCCATTAATTTGTGCAACTCATCACTGTATAATACAGCTTATGTAAAAAGCCTATACTCTACTGTAGTTGCCTTATTTTCCATGTAACTTAAAACACATTGTTCGTTTGGCTACTGTGTCACTCCTTGCGTAGCATCCCTTCCTTGTAACGGCTCTGGGGTCTAGAGAGTCAAAGATAGGAGTAAGTACATGTTAGAATGTTAAAGTGAGAAATGGCTCAGTGGTTAAAAACATATGCAGCTCTTGCAGAGGACCTGGGTTTAGTTCTCTGCACCCACATTTGATGACTTACAGCTGTCTGTAACTCCAGGTCCAGGAGATCCAATTGCTCTAACCTTTTTGGGCACCTGCACTCACATGCACATGCTCCTATAAGACACATGTATATAAAGATAATTTTGCAAATAATAAGAAAACCTTAAAAATGAGGTTAAAGAGAAATAGCATCTGCTACCCTCTGAGTATTTATGGTTAGCAGAGACACGAGCCAGGTGAAGAGTTGCCAGAAGCCTCAGTTTTACTGTGTCCTGCAATGGCCTCGCTGCTCCATTTATAGCTTCTTTCTCTTACTTGTCCTGATGAATGTCACTGCAATCCTCAATCTACTGTCACATGTTTATTTTAAATTCATAGATGTGGATCCCAGAAGACCTAACACTCTCCCACTGGTCCCTTCCATGATCCCAATTCAGCACTCTGTGTGTAGTTCCTGGGACTTCCATGTAAGCTCTGACTCCACCATGATAAGTCTAGCTAGGATAGACTCCATTTCTAAGGCATCATAACTGTGATAAACCTGGTTCCGTAGTAGTCTAGGTACTTTGTGTGCTTGACTGAACCTAACCTGATGCATACATATCACATTTTATTTATTATATAGTCCCTATGTTTATGTAAGCCTTTATTATTTTTTGTGTGAGTTTTATTGTTCTATGGGTTCACAGGCTTGGAGAACACACTGAAGGAAGAAGTCACTGTCATGTATTCAAAACACCACATTCCTGTCCAGTGTCCAGTAGGCTTCTCCTGAAAAGTATTTGCATTCCTGCTAGGGTCATTTCACAAGGAAAAATGTAGATACTAAAAACTCTGACTAGGATCAGGCAACCATATCTACGTGCTTCTGGTAAGTCCCAGGACATGTGTTCCTGTGGTCAACCACAGCCATCATGTTCTCAAAGCCTTGTTCACGGGGGGTGGGAGGGGACGTTCATGGAGAAAGCAGAGGGAGGAGTTTATGTCATATACTGATGAACTAGCCTGTGAGTCAGAATTAAACTATGGACAAACACAAGTATACATGTGTGCATGATAATGACCCCTCCACTCCTCCACACACTCAGGTTCAACCATGGAAGTTGCATCAGTAGGAATATTAAACAGAACTTTATAATCATCTCTTATGCAACTTGCAGACACTAGCCTTCCTTGACAGAGTTGAACAAGTCAGGAAGGAAAGTGAGCCAATACCTCCAGTCATTTTGTTGGGCCCACAGAAGAGGAGAATACAAGAGACTATGTGATATTTCTTGACATATAAATGTCTCTTCTTTGGCATATGCTCACAAACGGTAATTCTATCTGTGACCTCTTAGAGAGCCCTCACAGCATCCACATGATGAATTTATTAGCTTACATTCCCATTGATGATCTGCAGGGGTTGTTTGGCCCATCTGCTCTCCAGCTACTTATCTGTCATCGTTTTGATAAAACCATTCAACAAGACACAAGGCGACGTCTCACTGTAGTTTCATTGGCTGTCTCTGATTTATCTGTCATTTTTGTGTCCCTGTGGCAAAATATCTGACAGCAAACTTAAGAAAAAGAAGGGCTGGTTTGTGAGCTCAGGAGGCTTCAGTCCTTCATGGTGAGAAGGACATGATAGTGCTCAAGGCAATGAGAGCATGTGGGCATGTGAGCATGTGGGCAGGAGTCTCCACATCACAGCAGGTCAGGGGACATTGGATGCAGGTCAGAACCAGGACCTGAGCTATAACCACCAAGGCTCATTTCTAGTAACTCACCTCCTCTAATGGACTTAGAGAGGGCACTCCATAGTTACACCACAATGTTCAGCCCTTAGGCCCCAAAGGCTTATGGCCAACTTAAAATGCATGTGGTCCAATTTCAAGACTCTCTGTCATCTTTACAGCTCCAGTGTTGTTGTTCACCTCTCAGATGTGGGTCTGTGTAATGTCAAAAACAAAGGTCTGAATTTCCAATAGGCAACGGCATAGAATAAATATCCCCAATTCAGAAAGAGTGACAGGAAGTTGTGTCAAAAGAAAGATAACAAACCAATAGGTAATAAATAATTCCGGGAGGTGGTGGCGCGCGCCTTTAATCCCAGCACTTGGGAGGGAGAGGCGAGTGGATCTCTGTGAGTTCGAGGCCAGCCTGGTCTACAAAGAGAATTCCAGGACAGCTAAGGTTTGACAGAGAAACCCTGTCTTGAAAAACAAAAACAACAACAAAATAAATAAAATAAATGAATCATTATGTCCTGTCATCACACTACCAACATCTGTGGGACATGATCTTATCCGAGCTCCATCAGCCACACTCCTATGGCCCAGTCATTTTGTTAGATGTCGCTTCCAGACTCTCCTTGATACCTTCAGCTTTCCTTGGTACATGTTCCATGTTCCTGGCATCATTTTCCACTCTAGGATTCTGATTGCAACTCAGGCTTTACCTTCACATCTTGATACACAGCCTGTTCAGGACCTTCCTGAGGAAAATCTTATCCTGCCTTGTATGTGACGGCCCCTGAGGCTTTTCTCTGGAATACCACTTCAAGACTTAATGACCTGGAAACTCTTACATCCTGCATGCCTACAAAACATAAACATTTTGGTTAGTACAAAGTAAAAAAAGAGCCTTGACTAGCAAATAAAAGATTAGGGAAAGATGTACTACCTGCAGCAGGGAAGGGGAGAACTGGAAAACCGGGCTCCTTTCCAAAGCAATGGCCCCTTCAACAAAGAAGCTTGTAGAGTCATACATATTCATGTAGGGAGGTAATTTAAGAACAAGCACAGTTCAGGACTTCATTTCTGAGCATGCTCAGTTCAAGGACATAGTTCCAGAAAGATGACAGATACATTTTGGGGGCATGTTTAGGTTGCGATAATGGAGCCCATTTTTGAAAGGTTCAAAGGGAAGCCAGGAGTGTGTTGGGACATTCTCAACCGATGCAGTAAAGATGGCAGGCTGAGATACCCCCGTGTAAGCTTAGTACTCTACAGGATGATGTCGTAGCTGCATAAAAGAAAAAGGTACTTAGAGGGAGCATCACCAGGATTACCATGAGTGATTGCCTCTAACGGTTCTTACCTTGTTTGGTGGCTGCTCGGTGCTGTTTCCTCCCACACTTTACAGTACAAGTTGTTAACTCCATGAGCTGAATTGTGTGCGTGTTGTCGCATACAGAGTTAATTGCAGTACATCAGAGATGCATCTGTACTTCCCACTGTAGGCGAGACATTGATGGTCATCTCCTGGAGTCGTGGGTCAAGGGTTTCAATAAATATTTAGAAATATAGATCCTGGCCTTCTCTGCTCTTCCTTGGTAGCTTGGGCCAGAGCCTTTACTTATATTGCCATTCCCAATCTCCTGTGTTATAGCTAAATATATGATCTCTCAGAATTTTTCTGTAATTGGTACATGTTTTCAAAAACACAGTACAAGGAAACAAACAAAGACAGAGGAAAAAGGAGCTCACGTTGTCAGTTCTCTGTAGATTGTTCTCTAAATTATATGTAAATGAACACCTAGTTTTCTAGGTGTGTATATTTACAGCTTTCCAGAGGCCAACAGATTTCTGGGTAAATGATGAATGAATAAGGATTTGGGTGCTTAGCTGACAGTATGAAAGTATGAACACCTGCTTTCTAGTCTTCACATCCACAAACATGCGGTAATGATAGTGGTTTCCAATATGTATAGGCTCCAAGGCTTATCTCTGAATACGTAAAGTTTTACTCCAGTTAAATTCAATAGTGAAAGTCCCTTTTCTCCCTCTGAAAAATAAAAGATGGGAGGTCATTAAGTAATCATAGGCTCATCTATGGTTTTGCAGCAGTGACACATACATCATGTGCACACAAGCATGCACCCACATACACATATATGCACTTATACATGCACACACTTCCATGCATACCCTGAACAAGCTTTTAACGGTTCTGAAAATATGCTTTTATCACTGGCTTTCCTCTTTTGCTTTGAGTATTTGTCATAGATTTTTGGGTCTAAGACCTAATTTTCCCAGAAGTAAAAGTAATAAAGTCATCACAGTGGTTTTTACATTTTAAAAACCATCGAATCTCTCCAAGCACATTTGATCTCAACTATAGGGCAGGATGCTGCCAATGCTGGACGGCATGTCTCTCTTCCTTTTTAGAAGGTGAAGGGTGCACAGGAGACAAAGAGGAAGGGGATATTGTGACTTGGTGCAGGTGAAGACATGAAGGAGGAACTGCTTTACAGCAAAACAGTCACACAGAACAGAGCAGAAATTTGCATATTAAGGTATATATGTAGGAACTGAAAGGAGTGGGGGACAGACTCCTAATCTGAATTTTAGATACATACCACTAGTGCTTATCCCATCCAAGGAACAATTTGGACAGTGGGTTTCAAAAATCCATAATATAATCTCAAATAATGCTTACTGTTGTTCTTTTGTTTTTTGTTTTGTTTTGTTTTGTGTGTGTTGCTGAGATCAAATCCAGGGCCTTCTCAGGCCCAACAAGTGCTCTGCCCTTGGGATTGTTGTTCATTTTTAGATAAAAGGTTCCTTGGAACTTGTGATTCTTCTCCCTCAGCCGCCAAAGGGCTGGGGTTACAATTGTGAACCACTTTTTTGCCTTTGATAGAACCCATTTTAATGCGTGGAAATTTCTCCACTGCCTTAATGATGTGCAAAATGTTAACAGTGTGAACATCCAGAGAAGCCCATGTATGCTACATGGATTCTGTTGCGGTACTGGCCACTGACCTCCACCCACACCCTTCCAAGGCCACGCGGGTCCTTACTGTAGACCATAATCTGACACAATAGCCCACAGACCCTGAGGCTTGGGGGGCACTGCATTCTGCCTTGGTTCCCTCAAAAGACAACCCTAGATTCCTAGATAATGAATGAATGTGCACTTGGGGTTCAGGTTTGAATCTTGACCTGCCTTTACCAGCTAACAGATTTTCAGAATGCTCTCTTCCTGTACTGTAAAGATGGAGGGACACACCCTGTCCTATCATAGAAGATTTGGTAACAGGGAACAGAGCCTGTAATCATTTCCTGCAGCCTTTGTATGTATCAATACCAAAGCCCTCTCAAGCCCACACATGCTTGTGGGGTCACCAAGGGATGAGCTGTCATTGCTTATGAAATATGGCCACAAATATCGTGAGCACACCAAATAGGCCATTGATTTCTTTTTGGCTCTCCAGAAATTAATTTCAACGCTGAGCACTTACTGGCTCACAGACATTGCAATTGTAGGCCTCAGGCAATTCGTTTTGCAAACCCCCAAATCTGTAACCATGCGTGGGAATCAGGAGGAATTTGTTGTCATCAGCCTGGAGAGGTGTCATGAATGCTTTGGAGTATGACAGACGGGTGCGGGGTGGGGTGAGGTGGAATTGGTAGGACCTGACTGACTAAAGTTTGCTCAGCTTTGTTTGTGGGTGGTCAACACGGCCTCACTCATAATGGGGTGCAGTGATAGCCTTTAAGGTTTTTTGAGACAGAGCCACAGTCTGGTGTTTCTTGCAGTATCTCACAGGGGACCTGGAAGGTCATATCCGCAGTGGTCAGTGGTTTCCTTAGATGTGACGTTCACAGTCTGAGAAATGGGAGACATGGGGACATAGTAGATTAGATTGTTTTCTTCTTGTCAAAGCATTGCTTGTAATGATGCTTTCTTTCTTTTACAAAGAAGCATTTCTCCCCTTTATCACTTTATAAAAGGTGAAGGGTGGGAAATTTAAAAGGTCAGCTCAGTGAATACCCCAATGGGGAATTAAACTGTAGTTTTACAGTTATGCCAATGTCTATCTCAGTGTTCTGTATGTAGCCTTCTCACAAGTATACAGGAGTATGATGATGCCAACACAAGACACATGATTGACAAATGTGACTGGGATGTCCATCAAGTGGATGCCATGTGCAGACAGTTTTTGGATTTGTAATGAAGCACACAAACTCAGCATTGTGAGTCAGTCAAAAATATGCAATGCCAGGGAATTAACATTATTTTTGAAATAATATTTTATTCATCTTTTGATACCTTATATAGTATATTTTGATCATATTCACATATCACTACCTTCCTCCATCTTCTCCTAATACCACTCTACTTAGAATTTATGCCTCCCTTTAAAAAATTGTTATTTTGTCTAATTAGTGTTGCCCATATGTGCATGGATGTGGAGCCACCTCCTAGGGCAAGGGTAACCTATTGTTGATGACTTCCTCAAAGGAAAGTAACTCTCTCTCCTTCAGCAACCACCATTTGCTAATAGCCCCTCCCCAAGGGTGGGACCTCAGTGGACTGTTCCCTCAAGGATGCTGAAAGCTTGGCTAGCTTGATCTTGAGAATGCCTTGTGTAGGTAATCACAGTAGATGTGAGCCACCAAAATCAAAACAGCATGGGACAAAAATAGATGCATAGATCAATGGAATAGAATAGAGGAACATTGTATAAGTCAATGTAACTATAGCTATCTGATTTTTGACAAAGGTGCCAAAAATACACATTGGAGAAAAGATGGTGTCTTTAACACACATGTAGAGATAAAACTTAGCCCTTATATTTCACCTTGCATAGAACTCAGTGCAAAATGCATTAATGACCTCAAGGTAAAACTGAAACTTCTGGAAGAAAAACTATGGAGCATACTTCAGCTTATAGGCATTTGTAAGGACTTCCTGCATAGGATTGCTGTAGTACCAAAAGTAAAACTAGCACTTTACAGAAAGAATCTTATGGAGGCAAAACTCTTCTATACAGCAAAGGAAACTGCCAGTCAACTGAAAGGACAGCCCACAGATGGGAGAAAATTCATTACCAGCTAAAGATCTGACAGAGGCCAGAGGACTAGTGTCAAAAACATGTTAGCTTTGTTAGTTGCATTAGGGTAATGTTTTCTGAAAATGTCCCTATCTGTTAAATCTACATATGAACTTACTTATAAGAGGGACTACTGGTGAGTGTTGGTTATTGTGAAAGCTGAGCAATACCTGGGTTCAAAGTGTTCCTTGTAATCTTCACTAGATCTATACATTTTTTGTGTGTTTGTTTTCAAGACAGGTTTCTCTGTGTGGCTTTGGCTGTTCTGGACTCTCTATGTAGATCTGCCTGCCTCTGCTTTTCCAAGTGTTGGGGTTACAGAAGTGTGCCACCATGCCCAGCCTGTATAAATTTTTAAAAATTGTGTGTGTGTGTTTTTTTTAATGTTTCCACTGTCAGCTTAAGACTAAACAGCTCACAAAACTGAGGCTAGTTTGACCTGGGAGCAGCTAGCTAGCCACAGTCCACACAGAAGGGGCTATAGCCCAGCATGGAGGTTACATGAGCCTCACAAGTGATTGAACGCAGCACAGAGTGTCTAGGTGGAGCGAGGATTGTAAGTCCCTGGATTGCCACCTGTGGCAGACTTGTCCCACTTTGTAATAGTTACTTCAGACCATGTGAATTAACCCCAGGCCTGGCCCAAAGCTAGTTTCTAAAAGTCATATACTGAATGAATGCATGAACACTGTCAGATTTTCATGTGCATGAAGGAAATAGGAACCCAAGAAGCCAATGGTGGTGAGTTCAGAGTGGTGGCCACGGCCTGGAAGCAGGAGGCAGGGCTTTCACAGAGAGTGAGGCAGAGGGTCACCATCACCGAGGAGCAGCAGCTGCAGGCCTGACTGACACTCCCTCACACCTTTCCCTCCTCCACTCCTTTGAGCTTCTCCCGATGCCCAACCCTGTAGTAAGAGGTACAGCCCCTGCCTCTGACCTTTAATTAGGCAGCCGTCCTCTAGAAACAGGCATGCCTTTAGTCTTTACCTCTGTTATTTCAGACCTTGGAAAAAATCTCCTTAACCTCTCCGCGTTTCTGCCTTCTTATTTGTAAACTGTAGCTCACAAGAGCACCTGCCAGGTGGACCATGTCATAAAAAGGGACTGTCCCTATGCTTGAGGCTTAGACAGAGCTCCACAATGCTGTCATTGTTGTTATACTGTCAACGTCATTAGCAAGCTGCTCAAGCTTGAGGAGGCTCTCAAAGGTCAATTCCCTTTGCCTCGCATCCCATTCTATCTTTTTTTTCTTTAACGAGAAACAATGAGAAGAGATTTTCACTTCACAGAATGAGAAATGAGCTTCAGAGGAGTCGAGGGGCATCACACACCATGCTTAGTTCTTAAGTTGGAACATGAGAAGGAACACTGAAATAAACAAAGCCCTGTGAACCTCCTTACCTGTGGCTGGTGGTGTCTGACCCTCAGTGGAACACGCCTGCTCTCATATCATGCCTTGGGCTTCCAGATGATTCCTGCTTAAAATATGTCATGCCTCAGAGAGAACATCTGTCAGAGGTATTTGGCTATCCTTTCTAAATCTGGCTGTCTATCCAGCATCCTAGTGGCCTCAACTACTATAGCACTGAACTCCAGTGCCCCTTTGAGAGTCAGAAAGAAATGAATTCATATTCATTTGAAATAATTTTTCCCTACTTGACTTACCAAAAGGAACATGCACTTAAGACAACACATATGAACAGACATATGGGTGTGTTTGAATGCACACACATACCCATGCACACAAAGGTCTGTTTGCAAAGACATGAGTAAACACACAAACACACACACAGTCAGACACCATCAGGAGAAGGACTATAGTCTAGTCACTTTGAACATTCCGGGAAGAATTAAAAAGGAAGGAGGCAGGGTGGGGGTGGGGGCACATGAGCTCCTGAGCAGTCTCTACTGAGTTATTTCCTTCCCATCTAATCACAACAGTGCTGGCTTGGAGGCCGTTTTGCCTTTGGTATAGCACAGCCCTTTCTCCGGTTATTCTTCCAAGAGACTGTCATCATCTTTGTTGAGGGAGACTTGTGACTCCCAAACTGCAGTGCTAAAAAAATGTTAACAATTCACTCTCACCCAGAGCTAGAGGGTGACGGCCAGATTCCATATAGATCAAACTATATGCACTGATTTTGCTTCTAAGGGTGGCAGAGAAGAGTGGACTGGGCTACAGGAGACTTGGGGTTGGCTTGCCACTGGTTTAGAAGGCCACTTGTGACTCCCATCTGGAAAGGAAGGTCTCAGTATTTCCTGCATGGTAATTATTGACAGGGGATGTCACATTTCCTGATACATAGCAAAACTCAATAGGCATCGGCACACACAATTGCAGGTAAATTACTCTAGTCAGTGATCAGTGGTTTTCAGAGACTGGAGGGAAGATCATATAAACAGGATGAGGTTTGGTGATGGAGGTACACACAAGACGCAAAAGATAGGCCCATGAATGCGTGGATCTTTCTTTGGGGAAGGGGGACAGGTGATAACAGTAACTAGGCACAAATGGTAATAATTAAGTCGAGCAAATGAAACTCAACAAGAATTCAGAGTTGCAGTGCAGGGTACTTGTATAAAAGGAAGGGCTCTCTGATGGCTGAGTTTGAAAGATCCTGATGGCCTTGGAAAGTTTCAATAAGGCAATGGCACACCAGGGACCGATGGGGTGGAAAGTAGGGCTAGGAAGGTATTCCCGACCAAGTCACAGTCTCCAAACTTCTTTCCCTCCATAGCAACCCATGTGAGTCTGAAACACTCTACTTTCTCATTTCTCAGATAAATCACTTTTGTGTCCAGATGCATTATCACAGTGTACAGCAGATGCTTCAGATCTGGCCACTGGGACTCAGGAATGTCACCCAGAGCTGGTGTCAACCTCTCATTATCTTCAAAATTGCATCATTTACTCAGTGTGGTGGTGGTGGTGGTGGTGGTGGTACTGGTAGTGGTAGTGTGTGTGTGTGTGTGTGTGTGTGTGTGTGTGTGTGTGTGTGTGTGTGTGTGAAATTACTTAGAAAATAATGAAAATCTATTAGCCATTTGAATATCCAAAAACTTTGCCCTTGTTTCCCGGAGTGCAAAGACGTTTCCCCCTGTTTCATTTGAAAAGCTATTTGGCTGCCTGTAATTTCCTACTCTAAACTACCATGTCTTGAATTGGTCACCTATTTGTTTTCTCTCAACTCCTGTTCTCCTTTTCATAATTAGGCACTTGAACATGTCTCTTCCCATCAATTCACTGATTTACATTCCTTTTTATTTGTTTTTCTAAATTTTATTAAAAATTTTTATTCTTAATTAAGACACATCACCCACCCTGTATGAAATGAAAGCATACAGGAAATTATATAACAAGGGGCTGGCCATATCATTGAGCAAGTCAGGGTACCTGCCTCAAAAGCTTGATGACCTGAGTTTGATCCTTAAAGGTGGATGCAGAGAAGTGACTCCACAAAATTGTCCTCTCACTTTCACACACACACACACACACACACACACACACACACACACACACACACAGAGAGAGAGAGAGAGAGAGAGAGAGAGAGAGAGAGAGAGAGAGAGAGAATCATGAACATACACATAATATAAAATTTAAAATGAAAACGAAGTTACATATAATAACTATGGAAATTTAGCTTCCCTGTAGTCATGACGCTGATTGAGACGTAGACTGTAACTAGTATTTGGAAGCTGTTGAGCATAAGCACTAATGCATGGTGACCAATTGCCTTTGAGCTTTGCCCCAGAACAGTCCTAGCCAGAACAGAAGACCAAACAATGGGAGAAAGGCAGGGTCACATAAGACATCTAGTAAGCAGTCTGGTGACATAGTTTATGCAGGTCTAAGATGGTAGAAGTTAAAACATCCTTTGAAGGCTAATAAAACCTTGCAGGATGGAGAGAGGGACTCAGTACTGTAATTGTATCAAACATATTCTCAGATTGAGCTGTAGGCCTAATGCGATTCCGTTGAGGATGCCAACAGAACATTCCATAGATCTTGATAAGCTCAGACCTGAAAGATAATTGGGAGTGCTAAGGTCAATAACAGACAAGAAGATAAAGAGAAATGGACCAGGTGGCCTGACCTTTATGGACTCTATGTAGTATCATGAAGTTAGAATGATGGCTAACCATGTTAGTTAGGGACAGATTGACAATGGTCAGACTCAAGTACTCACAAATTATCTAGGTGGGATGATTTTGATAAAAATTGGTGCTTTAAATTTTAAAAATGGTGCCAGAACTGTGAGTTATCAACTGGGGAGGAAAAGAAATGAAACCTCTACATAACTCTGTCCGTAAAAATCAATTCTAGAAGGATTAAAGAATGAACGACAGGACAGTAAAAGTCTTAGAAGAACACCATAGAAGAAGATCCTTTAGCCTTTGAGGTAGGAAGAGCTTTTTGAGATGAAGAATGTGCAAACATAAACCCAATGATGTAATCATGGGGACTGAAGTGGAGGTCAGGGCTGTGCACTTCCTAGGTTTGCCCATGGGAACAAGTGAATGCGTGGAACGCAGAGCCTCTGGGGAATTGTGTGAAGTTCCGGCTGTACAGGGTTGTGAACGTCATTAATTCTGTGTTACAAAGCAATTATCTAAAACACACAGATTAATTAGAATTTAGGGAATGATCAAATAGAGACATGGATTGACATTTGGCACCGGCATTAAAAGAGCAAGTTTGAATTATGTACGGTTAGCAACAGCCCTGCCTCCTTTTTGAGTCTATAAATACATACACAAATTTAATCAGTAAAACAGAAGCCAAAACAAGACTAGATTATACCACAGCCTTCATCTTAACAAGCATGACGTGCATCCCAACTAGCCCGTGTAGTATATGTGTAGCCTTGTCAATCGCTTTACTAAAATTTGTAATCTTTGCAACCTTTTTGTTCAGTTCTCAATATAGCCCAATTTGCCCATTTCTGTTTATAGTGCATAGTCTGTCTTCTATGCATTTTAATTAATATTTCATTTCACATAAAATAATGGGTGTGCATGAGAGTTTTAAAATTAAGATTACATTTGCCAAAAGTTCTTAAGAACAAATTCTACAAATAGCAGTGTTCCCCATTTTGTTTTTGGGATTCTCTCCAATGACTTTTAAAAACAAGTTGATGGAAAAGAATGCATCACTTAAAAAAAGTTTGTGCAGTGGAGATATTTTCCATGAAGGTGGCTGATTCTGACAATTACAAACTTCACAGAATTTGCTGAGGACTTCTAATGTTTTTCCTTTGTAAGTGTCAGAAAAAATGACTGGGTGACAGGTGCTGAGGTCATTCAGTCTATTGCTTTGGGACGAGAGTCTAGGCATTGCTGTGAGTGACAAGACGTCAAGCTCTTTCTCCCAGATTTCCTCTGCTATTGTAAGAACTGAATCTTTTGTCATTCTCTTGGTGTTCTTTGACATTTGATTCTGTTTCATATTAAGATCTATATTTCACAGTTCGTTTTCACTCAGATTAATTTCATCTATAATTTTGCACCAAGACAGAGACAGTAACTCAGGAGAGGGATATCTCACAGTGTTGTCATTGAACATGTCAATTCTGCATAAATAGCAAGATTAATTATGGAGGCCAAAGGTATTAGAGATACAAACTATAACAAATAATATCAAAACAATTAAAATGATTGAACATATCATCTAAATTAACTTATGTAGCTGAGTTAGTGTTATGGAATGTCTACCAAGTAACATGATGTCTTCAAATTAACATATAGGCAAGAACAGTGAGTTGACTAATAGATAGATCCTAGGAATATACTCTTATGAAACTTATACACACATTTAAAAAATAACTATAAATACCATCATTGTGTAGAAAGTAGAGGAATAAGATTTCTCAGAGAAGCACATTGTATTACTGAAATTGTATAGCAGTGTTAACATTTGGTAGGTAACAAAAGCATACAGACTTTCAATATATTTATTATTTTTAAAACATTTCTCCATAAATAATATATCACGTTGTTTTCTGTTCCTTGATGGATGATTCTCTCTCTCCAGTTCTTAGTTTGTCACTGAATATGCCTTCAAACAAACTAATCGGGTGTATAAATGTTCATGGTTAGGTTCATTTTCTTTCTCTCTTTTTCTTTTTCTTTTTTTTTTTTTAAATAAAATTCTTATGACCAGAAATGGTTTAGAGGTAAGATTTATTTTTTTTAATTTAAGAATTTATATATAGTATTGAAATCTGCTAGGCATGGGACCCAGGTCTAAGCACAAAATTAATTTGTCTCATATATAATAGGTACCGAAAGACTGGGGGTAATTTAATAAATATATTTAAAAATTAGTGCATGAAACAAAGCTCATTTACTCCAACCCATCAGTATAACATTATATTGGTATTAAGTTTTAGATCCTGTAGAATTTTAAATTTGAGGTTTGGAAGTTGAAGATGCTTAAGCCACATTTTACTTTCAATTATTTAATTTAAAGATGACGATCTTTCAGTTAAAACCCATTTTAAAATTGTTTATTCTGGGGAGCTAAAAATTGTAACATCTACTTTACCATTTCAGAATTTCACCAGGATTGGTCACTGCAAGCTTCACATGGCATCATGCCAAGCCACTTTCATTCGAGTCATAAGGGGACTTTAAAGAACATAGAGGAAGAAAACAGTTCTTTAACTGTTTTTTAATGTATGCCACCTGCGACTGATCGCTACCACTGGCTTCAGTGGAATCCCTGAGCTCTCGGGCTCAGTGTCTGGCTGCCTAGGTCCCTTTTGAAAGGTTGACTTTGATGCCTTCTTCCTTTAGATTTCTCACATTCACTTGTGCTTTAGACCCAACGGAGCCAGTGATCAAAACTATGTCCTAAACTTGTCCTGTCTCATTTCTTCTTTAAGCTGTTGACATTAAAGGCTCATTTGGAGACTCTATATGCAACCCTCTGGAGACTGCCGTGTCAATGCTGCTGGTAATTAAGCAGCGACTTACACGGAGCTTAGTGTGATTTTTTTTCATACATGCACATGTGATAATGATACGAACAGATAAAATCAGAGTATCCTGAGTTTTTTGTAGCTTCATTATTTCTTCATATCTGTGGCCTCCAAGCTCTTCTCTTCTAGTCCTTCATGAAATATGCATCATGTTATTGTGAACTATGGTCCCTCACCACTGTGCTGTGGACTACAGGTAGTATTCCATCTGTTTGTATACTTGTTGCTCTGCCCCCCTCTACCCCATCTCTCTTGCTTCTTTCCCAGTCTCTAGTAAATACCATATCCATTGAGACTGACTTTCTTTTAGCTTGAATGTACATATGACAAAGAACATGCAGGGTCTGTTGTGGGGCTCGGTGGGAGAGGTTGAAGTCCGTCATTTACGGATAGCTTCTGAGCTATAGTGCTGAGTCTATAATGGTGTGCTCCCTTTCTCAGTGAGGGGATGAGGAGGGTCTCTTTTCACCTAACTAGGAGCCCCCAGATCCTCTAAGGAGCATTTCATAGCCCTCAGGGAAGATTGCAGGCCCAGCCCTTTCCTGATAAGGAACTTGTTCAGCAAGCACCTGGGGATTACCATACCATAAGCTAAGGAGATCCTAGCCTCTAACAAATGACCTTTAATCATACCTGAAAGTTCTTCCCCCTACCCTCCCATAGGATAATTAAGTATTGTGTTTTCTTTCTTATTATAAGACCCCATGCTACTGCATGTAAATGAGGTACTGACTGAACTACTGCATGTAGATTAAGTATTCTGGTACCTCTAGCCTGAGCAAATCACACACATTCACCATAAACCCCTCCCCAGTGCCCAAGGTTTATAAATAAAGGCTGGTTGGCATGCTCTCCTGGGTGCTCGCCATTCCTCCACCATGACTATCTGAGATTCCATTTATTCTGGGGAAGAACCATCCACTGCTGGATGCTTGGTGGTCAGGCAGCAATGGCAGAACTGCCTTGGCAGTCACTGGAGCCTGATCCATCACCTCTGCTAGCTCAGTGCTGAGTGCCAGTGAAGCACCAGACAGGGCCTGCATCGCACTGGACCTGCCTACCTGCCAGTTTTGAACATTCTGCTTCTTCTGCCTCTGCCGTGCTTAACACAGCAGCTAGACAAAAGGCTGTAAAAATTTTGGTACCATCATGGGCTTGAGGAGCTCCACCGTCTCCACTGCTGTCTGATACTGGCAATTGCATTCTAAAAGAGCTAAACTGTAACACCTCCTCTGATAAGATAGGGGACTTGGCCTAGTGCCCTGACCTTGGGTCTCACCCTACGTGCTCTGAGCTGCCCCTGGGCAGAAAACAGGACCTTGGGACCTTTGATCTCAAGGTCCGTCTGTTCTCATCCAGGAGCAAGCAGCACCCAGATGACCCACTGGAAGAGGAATGCAGGCTGCGCACCAGATTCTGGAGGACATGCTGTGGGTTTGTCTTTCTTACTTCTTTCTGAGTAATTCATTCTGTTATTCTTCTGAATCTTTTGGGGGTTGCTTCCTGGAACATTTTGGAAGCCTAGGTCAGGGTGCAGTGGGTTGCCCTTTTCCCCCTGTTCTTTCCATGCCTCCCTTTGCTTGCTCATCCTTCTGTTACTGTCTTTCTTTCTTTCTTTCTTTCTTTCTTTCTTTCTTTCTTTTTTTCTTTCTTTCTTTCTCTTTCTTTTTCTTTTTTAGTGTCTGCCTAATAAGGGACAACTGTTTCAATTCTATTTAAAGAAGTTAAAAGTTTGGTGTTAAGAGTATGAGTGTAAGAGAGACACCAAGAGCATGTTTAAGTCAGAGTTGACAAGTATTGCAAACACTATTTCCCACTCAACTCTCTCTCCCATTCTTGCCCCAACACACACACACGCACACGCGCACACACACACGCACACGCACATGCACACACACAATTTCCTTCCCCATATCACCATTACTCTTCCTCCTTTAGACATAAAATAATCTCTGAATTCAAGGGAACCAAAAAAAGACAAGAGGTGGATCATTCGCCTTTCTTCACTTCTGTTTCTAGAAAGACTACTCTCTGATTGCATTACTTTATACCTAGTTTTAATTTATTTTGTTCAAGTTAATTTCTGAGAATTTCCTCTCATCTGCTTTTCAGAACCAGTCTTATCTCTTTTACTAGAAGCATGGACTGGCTCTGGATGAGGTACTTGTCCTCACCCCATTTCAGTCTGTCATGTTGGGCTGTGGGAGACTCAGACGCTGCCTTGAGTAGACTCCATGGGCAGAACATTTGGCTTAAAGGGAGAGGAATACTGTAAAGCTGCTAAGGAAGGATGCATTAGTGTTTTCCTGACAACAATACAAGTCAGTACTTCTGGACTCTGTCCAACAGAGAACCTGAGGCTTAGAGAAATTAAGTAACAGGCTCACGACCTCATACCACTAACCATGATGTATGGACCTTTTCTTAAGCCAGTTATTTTCATGATGCATCTTTAGCATGAGCAGTTAGGGCCAGCTGATTAGATGGAGAATCCTTACATCCTCTTTAATTGGAATACACGAAGAACTTAGGTTCATTCATAGAAGAGCTGAATCTTAGGCATTACTTTTCCCATACTGAGAATATTTCTCAAGAGAAAGAAAAAAAAAAGGTACAAACAATAAATTACATTTTAAATCAGAACAAGAAATATTATGTGTTATCAAAAGCTCACAAACTAGGTGGTGACACTGGAAGCATGACAAGACCCATGGTAATTGGAGCAGCCTATAATATTCAAGACCTTCTTTCCTCAGTACAAAAGGCTCGAGTCATGTCTCAGGTTCCCAGCTGACTAGACGCTATTCTGTTATATAAGGAATGGTCCTTCAAAATTTTAAACAGCACAAGGTGGGACATTTACTGTTCTGAGTGAAAAGGGAATGTATTGCCTTAGTGTAATTGAAGACCCCAGTGGGCTAGATAAAACTTCAGATCTGTCTGGAGCCAGACTCAAATAGCATCATCAATGCCTTTTTCTATCTCTCAGCTGAATCTTTAGAAAGTTGATGACTCCCATCAGCTGGATACAACCATAACAGCCTCCCCCACCTCCCTCAGGTTTGTGGAGGCTTAGCATGATGGTTGTGGTGGCCACTGATCCGGTGGGTGTGACCTGTTATCAGTTATCTATCTATAGGGCAGTCCTCTTCGCCAAGCCTTCAGGATGGTTTGTGCCTGCTCTGCTAGCTATGAATAGTGCCCCAAAATGGGATCTCTAGCTAACAAAAGCAAATATTTTTTTTATTACAGAAAGCAGAAAGAACTGTATAACCCGTATGCCCTGGAAACACGAGAGGGGGGGGGGGGGAAGGATATATATTCCTTTGTAGCCCACATTTTAGTCACAATAAAGATGTTCTGCATGATACCTGTTAAAATAAGCAAGTAAAACACAATCTTGACAGTAATACTGGAGAATAAGACTATGTTGGAGAAGTCACACTGAAGTTAGACTCAAGAAATGTAAGGAAAGGCTCTCAAATAACTATAATGAGTGTCACCTATCCTGGCACGCTGACATGCAGAATTAAGCATATTTCATAGTTACATAGCAGAATATGGGATGCTGGGTAAAGTATTAAGAAATGGAGGCCTAATCATGATGTTGGTAGGTGGAGAGTCCAAAGAACATATTTATTTCATACTGCAATGGCTCCCTGGGCTTTGTTTTGACATGGCGGAGAAATGGAAAGGAAGGCCTGACTACAAGAGACAATCACGCAGTTGGTAGGAGGGCAGGCCTGCTGAAAAAAAGATCACTGTCGAGAACAAACTCAGTCACTGGGTACCTAACCCAGCATTCAAGGATGAAGACTCAGAACTCATCATCTGGCCCTCAACTCCATCCCAGCAGTCCAAACACACTAGATCAAGCTTCCAGAAACTTATATTTAGTGGGAAATCACATTGGTACCACAGCACAGATGTGTTTGGAAGTTTCCTGGATTTCAGCCATCTTCAGATATTAAAAATAGTTGATGGTACAGAGGAAACGACAGATGGGATTACAGAAGCAAGAGATATAAGCAAACAGGGCAAATCCAGATTGCCAATTGCTGATCTTACATAGAGCTGTTATTCAGTCACTCAGGCTTACCTGCTGCCTCCATAGTCACCCAGCCAGTTGCTCCCCATCCAGCACTGCATCTCCCTTTCATAATAGTGGTCCTCTACTGAACGTCAGCACCCTTGCTTCATGCCCCGGCTCCTTGCTGTGTTCTCTTTTCTTTTACTGCAGATGTTCAGGATCTGCCATGTGAACTGAGTAGTTCATCTTGTTGTAAGCACTGGAGGAGGCATGGTACCCAGCATTGGCACTCACATACACTGATTTGCTTTGCCTGAGGCATGGAACAAGTGCTCTAGCTACCAGAGACATTTCTCCAGGTTCGAAATGGGCATGCTTACATCCCCTGTCCTGTACCAAGTGAGAGCTATTCTTCATTGCCGAGCTCCCAGCCTTTACTTAGTTCCTTGTTTGACCAAGCTCTCTGCTATGTATGGTAAGAAAACAAGGGTGAGCAGAGAGCAAGATTCATGCACTCTTCTTCATACAGAATAAAATTCAGAGCTATAGGAACAAATATATAAATGGGACGATTAGTTACTTAATTAAAATAAGATAATATCAGCCTGGAAAAGATTACCAAGTGATTATTTTTCTTTGGATTCAAGTGGGAAACTTATCTATGTGCCTCCCACTATTGTGTTTCTCTTCCTCTTATGCAGAACAAAGCCAAGCTTGAGTTCTTCTGCCCCCTCTGATTTCCCTGAAGTCATCTGCCTCATCTCTCCCCTCTCCTGGATGCTCAGTTTAGCAGGGAAGTTTCATGACTGCTCATACTAGCCCAGCATCGTACCCCCCCTCCCCCTGCCATGCCTCTAATCCCTCTTTACCCACTGATACAGTGCTCATCATCCTCCAAGTCTAGGCTGGGTCACCCTTTCCTCATCTATGCGTCTGTGAATGGCAGGAGCATCCCCCATCCTGCTACAGCACCCTGTAAAACATTTGGTCACAGACTTGGTCAATGTTGGTTTATGTGTACATTTCTTCAACTAGGTTGAAAGATCTTTGGAGCAGTGCCTGAGGCTTGTTCCTGTTTATATCCAGCATCTGGCCTGTGGCCTGGCTCTTGTTGTTATTCAAAGGATAACACCTAAGGGTGGAATTTGCTAATGACATTTGTCTGGTCCTGTGATTTCAATCCATCATCAGGTGTCTCCCAGACTTTGATGGTGTCCCAAAGCTTGCATTTCACTTTCAAGGGGCAGACAGGGGAGGCTACATTTCACAGAAGAGAGACAGAGGCAAGGGTGTTTAATTCAGCCAAGTGAGGAATGAACCTATATTTTAATGTATTCATTTGTTTGCAGAAAGCCTGAGGCCAGTATTATCAAACACCAGGTTGAAGAACTTCCTTGGGACACTGAACTAGGAATGGTGGCAGCTTGCTTGGAAGGCGATACAGAAATGTGGCATTAATTAATGACATCTTCTCTCCACCAGGGAAAGTAACAGCATTTGGAGCCAGGCAGATGGGAATTTAATTTTTATCTTCTCCACCTGTGTAACCTTGGAAAAGTTACTTGGCTGTGCTCAGTCTCAGGATTAGGCCCATCTAGGGATGATGACACACCTTTTCAAGAAGTCAGCTTTTAGAACTTCACGAAAATATACAGAGTGCTATGGACAGAGCCTACAGGGCATTGCAATTAGATTTGGGGTGGAGCCTGGTTCTAGATCTTTTTCCTATGGCATTAGTTGCTGTGCTAGATTTTCAGGTCCCTGATGCACACCCACCCAAGCCATTTGCATTCTCTGCATTGAATGAGAGTCTGTGCAATGCGGACCACTTCTTTATTCCATGTGTTCATGTCCCTGAAACAAAGCCTGCCCTCACCAGTGTCACTTTACCCCACTTTTTGAGGGTTATACTAATGGATCCTGAAGGTTGGCCAACTCACAGGGCAGTTTGAGCCCTAGACTGCAACTGGCTCATTTCTGGGATGATCTCAGCCAGTGACTAAGATCAGCCAGTGATGAAGTTCTAGAAATTTCCACCTAACTATGGCTTTTCTTGGTTAACTGTCATCAACATTATGAACTTTCTTATGCGAGGTTTCTTGGCATGATTTCTGACATCTCCCTCAGCTTCTCTCTAAGTCTTTGTATTTTCTGCCGGTCTACATGGAGCTGCAAACTACTATCCACTCACTCACAAGTCAGCTACCAGAGGGACAGTCACCAGGCTTTACCAGCTCTGTACTGATGAGAACCCATTGTCTATTTCCATTTCCATTGTCCTGGGTGTTTGTTCCATTTATGATTCTTCACGTTTATGGCATCTCCTCATTCAACGTCCTCAGATATAAAGGTGTTGTTTGTAACTTCTAGAATGAAAGAAACCATATTCATGAAAAATGACCCATTCCTGCCATTTAATTTCTACATGAGTTTTTAGAATTAAGTAATCCGCAGTCAGTAAATACACACAAGGGCGTGGTTAGGAGTAAGCCTATGAGTACATCCGATGATTAGTGATGTGGGCTGAAGTGACCTTTGGCTTCTGGGATGGGCAATTAACTATTCCCCAAAAGTTTAGTCTCTTCCTCTGTAAGACAACAAAATAGGGGAAGTGTGAGAACAAATGAGTAAATGAAACACAAGGCAGAATAAAGAA
The DNA here is from genome assembly GCF_964271855.1 of Acomys minous. NCBI lineage: Eukaryota > Metazoa > Chordata > Mammalia > Rodentia > Muridae > Acomys > Acomys minous. The sequence continues at coordinate 29,172,711 of NC_140491.1, read as the reverse complement.
TCAGTTATCAGCACATGCTCCAAATGTGTTGAAATATCACACTGTTAATTTAGACAATATGTGAATCAAAAAATAAAACGAAGTGTTTTAAAAAGATCTAATCCAAACTGGAATCTAAGAAGCCTACACAGTAAAGTTTCTTTCCCATGAGAATAAGGCATTTAAGGACTGGCATCCTTTTGTAAGTTCTACTGGGTAAGTTCCATGGAGCTAGAAGTTCCAGACATGTGTGGGGCCTTGCCATAACAGAGAGCTCAGGGAATAGAGATTCTTTGCGGTCCCTAGGATGCTGTCTTCTCAAACAGTCATGGAGGCTTTTACCCTTCTATGTACTACTCAGATGTCTCCAATCTTGGTGCTCAGAGATGGGCGGATCTTGCTCTGCCCTGGTTCCAACTGAATCATGTACTCATGATCCAGAAACCATCTCCAAAGAGAGAAAAAAAGAGAATACGAGAACTGACTTAATCACATTATTTCAAGTACATAGTCGAATTCTTGTTTTCCTTCAGAATTCTTTGGACATTGGTTACCTCCCATGAAATGGGCATAGTAACAGCTACCTGATATGATTTAGTTTTTTGAGACCAAAAGGTAAACCAGAGAGAGAAATTCTGGGAATTTCTAACATTCTAAGACTTTGTGCAGTAGAGAGGAACCTTTTCATGGCCAAGTCCTATGTATCTGATAGGAGCAAGTGGTCTCAAAGCATAAAAAGCTGGGTATCAATGCAAATATTATATGTGCCATCAAGACCTTCTCTCGGAGTAAGTGCTGTCTCTCTTCCCAAATAGTGAATTCTATTGAAGATAACCTGGTGAGTCCTGGAAGGGGGCCCAGACATTTTAGTAGAAAGAATGGAAGCTGGCCCACTGTGTAAGTATCTGGGGGAGAGAGAGAGGGATTCTGATCTTCACTCCAAGTGTGCTGTGATGTAAAGGGAAGAGCAGGAAAGAATTCTTTGTTTCTTACCTCAGGCTTTTACCTCGTGTTTGTAGCTCTAACTTAGAATCTAGATCTTCAGATTTATCTGGGGTAGGTCTCTGCTTTCATGGAAAAGACCAAAAGGTTGCGTTTTCTAAGACAATGTCACTGATCTACAAAATTCTCTCTTAGGCATCAGCTTTCCTGCTGCCCAAGCCCGGTTAAAGGCGATTCTGGGTATCGATTACAATCTATGAAATACCTGCCCATAGTGGTACATGTCTAGCATTACAGAGACTGAAACTAACGTGTAGGGAACTTGGTCTATGTCATTCCTCACATTGGGTGTGGAGCCTTAGGCATCATCAGCCCTGCAGCCTGGTGCCCTAAGCTACGTAGGTGTGCATAAAATCACCAGCCCTGGCCTCTGTAAAATCCTGGCTCAGGATAAACGCATAACTAACTTTCATCTCTTTTGTATTTGCTTCTGGGTACAGGCTGTTCCTTCCTGAGGCACAACCAACTGCCTGTCCCCTTCTGGGTACCCTCCAAGGAGTGTGTCATGCATCTCCCCTTAAGCAAAATACAGAATATATATTCTGACTTCAAATCCTTTATCCTCACTGGACAAGCATGCCCAGGGGATTCTAGAGAACCCTTAGGGGGCCCTGTAGCTAATATGATGCTTAAGTAGTGTTCCCAGTCTTCAGGAGAAGGTAAGATCCACAAAGAGACTGGAGCCAAGTGTCAATCGAAAACTAGAATGGCCCCACTAGGGACCAGCAGAAGGTATGAGGCCAAATCCAGGCAGTGAGTATGGAGCCAATAGGGAAACTGGAGGTGTGAGTTGTCCTGAGTGTATCTGTCATGATTCTTTAAACAGAACATACAGCGTGCATGTGTATGTTAGCAAAGCGGATTGCTGTCATGACTCATGTTCTAGGGCTTGGCTTCTATGATAGCCTGAGATGGTCCAGTTGTCCCACCATGGCAAACTGGAGTCTGGTGTCAGTGTACGATGTAAGTAACCATAGGGTCACTTATGCTTTTATGCACTTATTCTTTTCATCTGGATCTCCAGTCTGTAAAAGCTGACACCCCCGTTCAGTCACTGTTCCACACACCGATCCTCTCTGGAAATGTTTCCATAGATTAAAAAAAAAAAAAAGAAAGAAAGAAAGATGAGTTTCATCATCCTAGACACTTAACAATCTAGTCAGTCATTGCACTGAGTAACCCTGGAAGTAAGACTACATCTGTGTTACTTTCTCACTTGTCTAGGGCCCTCACTGATCCTGAATCCATCTGCAGTGGCAGCAAAGCCAACGACAGCTCCTCTCTAGTTTCTGGGAGACTCTACTTTCTCCTCCGCTCAAATCCATGCATTGACTCTCAGAGCCCTTCTTCTTCAATGCTGAATGACTGATCCTTCCTCCCTGAAGTGGTCAGCTAAAACCTCTATCAAACCCATAGTCCAACGCGACCCAAACCAGAGCCTAGGGTTCATTATTGATATTACCAGCTGTGCGAACTCTGGCCAACATGGGGAGTACACAAGGTGTGCAGGCCCTGGAATCACATAGCACAGGTAGAACTTACAAGGACTCCATTCTCTCTTGCTTTGCACATTATTTCACCTCTCTCATCCAGATACCTGGTCTCTGCAATGAGAAACAAGGGAGGCAGTGACCTATACTTTGTTACATTACTATGAAAACTCAGCAAGTTCATATGGTACGCACCTACTAGGTAGCTGAGGCTGAGTCTGTATAAGGTATGTAGTTTTGCCATCTGATTTCGCCTCACAGCCAGTCGGCCCCTTCTGTGCTGTTCGTCAGAGACAGGCACAGTGGTAGACCTTATTAAAGTGAGAAAACACAGACTGCAAAGGAAATGCCTGCAGGACGAGGCATTGGAGATGGAGGAGAGCACGGGGCCTGCCTTGTAGAGATGATCAGTATGGACCCCTGCCCTACTTCCTAGCTTAGCTACATTTTCTTCTGAGTCCTTACTTAGAAATGGCTTAAGATTGCTACTAGAATTCTTGTTAATATCTCATGGATAAGAGGAAAGGCTATGAGCATGGATTTGTGAGCAAATGTTATTCAACATTTAATCTGCGAAACATACCCTAGGCATGTGCTGAAAAGCTAACCATAGGGTCGGCAAGATGGCTAAGTGAGTAAAGTTCTTCCAGCAAAGCCTGAGAACCACTACACTTTCCCTGCCCCTTCTCTTACACACACACACACACACACAACTCAATATAAAATAAATAAAGTTGATAACAAACTCAACTTGCTTCTTCAACACAGACCTATTTCTTGCAGGTCCTTAGGGTTTCTTGGCATGTAAGGCAAGGCATCCACACAAGGGCATACTTATTCACTTATTCTATGCTTTGTAGCATTTCCCCATACCCTGTTGGGAGGTTATGAATAGGATCATTGCAGAGTTATCTCTGGAAACCCTCATATCCAGTCTGCCAAGCAAAGTGTCAACCACCAGGACTTGATTTCTAGCAAGTGGACACTGATTGGTGTTATATTACTGGTTTTGAGAGCAGTATTGTGGATACATTTACTACAAGATTTTAATCATTGGGAGCCTTTTGCATTGGACCTTGCCTTGGATAACTTCCCCAAGACTGGACACCCTCTGGATTCCTTGTGTCCTACTCTGGAGTGTTATGCCTCTCTGCTGGAGGCTAATCTGGGTCCCTGTTGGTGCCACCAGTGTGTGGACCCTGAAATCTGGAACAGATGTGATTAAAGAAAAAGTATTTGGCGCTCAGTGTTTGCTGCATGAATATATGGATGAATAAATAGGATAAAACTCTCTCTTCCCCAGGGGCAGTCACAGGTTCTGCCAGCCAAAATGTTAATGTTCTTTCCTCACTGAGTTGTCTGTCACAATTATTTCTCCTTCAGCTCATCTCACTGAAGAAGTCCCAAACTAGACAATTAACCATGCCCCTAGTTGTGCCACAATCTTGACCTCTGTAGCATGTTAAGCCAGTAACTCATTACTTTCATTTTAAATATGCATCCTTTCATCGTGTACCCTAGCACCACTAGAAATTTTATTATGGGACAAAATACAGTACTTTTTTATTTTATTTTATTTTTTAGCTCATTGTAACATTTTAAGTGCCCAGCTGTGATGGTAGCTAGAACATAGACAAACTGAAAAGTATTTGCCAAATGAATGAGCCTATGGAAAGACTCTGTTTACAATGAACATGTTTGCTGCACTCTCATAAAGGATTCGAAAATGATTGCAAAGCCAGTAGCTTGCTTTTGTAGATCTCAAGGTTGGCCCAAAAACTATCTGGGAGAAGAAATGGCTTCAGGAGTGCACACAAGCTTTCTAGCCATTGTTGTAGAGGACGTCCAATTCATCAGGCAATTACACTCCTGTGCTCTCTTTCAGCAAACAGGCTTCAGATGAGAGAGATGCAGTTTGATATTTTTTCCCTAGAGCTGATTAGTGAATGCTTACTTAAAAAAAAAAAGTAATTCAAATGGAGGCTGGTTCGTCCATCTAAAGTACTTGTTTGCTGTCATATTCTTCCTTAATTGCTGTGTGGAGAATAGAGGCCTTGTTTAATAGATGGAATGGGGCGCACCCACCACTGTGTTAGTGGTACTGATTACTGCAAATGTACCAGAAAGTGATGGAATGAGATGAAAACTCACCATGCTTTTCAGTGGGGCATGAGCTGAGTTGATCCACTCCTGGCATACACATAATCTTGGGATATATGTTGTTGGAGGTAAATAAATTCCAGATACTGACTTCAATGCTATGGGACGTGTGGAAGGAGCAGGGGCCAAACACTTAACTGTAAAAAGAAATTTACACACCACAGCGATCTTCTCTCTGCGATGCTTATTAGCTGACACTCTCTGGGAGAACAGAACAAATGCAATACATATGTATTAAAAGAGAATTGATTAGGTTGGCTTAAAGCAGCATATAGCCTGGGGAACCAAACAATGGTTGACTCCATGCTGGTGAAGCTGAGAACCTGGTAACTCCCTCCAGGAGGCTGGATGCTTCAGCAATCGGAATGTGCTGCTGAAGAGCTGGAGGATTCCAGAAGAGCCACTGATCCATGTGGAAGCCTATGTTGGAAATCTGAAGAAAAGGAGTTCTGATATTAGCAAAGGAATGCAACAGTAAAGGCAGCAGCGCTGGCAGCATTAGCACCACCAGCATCAGCATCAGCATCAGCATCAGCATCATCGTCATCAGCAGCAGCAGCAGCAGCAGGAGCAGCAAGGGAATAAGGAACTTGCCAGTGAGGTACAAAAATAATGAGGAAAAACCTAAAGCTCTCCCCCCAGAGCCTCCTTTTATCTAGCTGTCATGAGAAGGTATCACTTCCATTTGAGTGGGTCTTCCTACTTCAAATAATCTGATCAAGAACTGCTCCCCCATAACACGTGTGTCCTTTCAGTTGTTTGTAATGCATCTTTTAGTTGATGCCAGGGCCAACCAAGCTGACCGTCAAGATTAAACATCAGATATGAGGCAGTGTCTTGGTGTCTATGCTTAGTATTATATGGAAATTGTCTTACCCAAGATTATAGTTGTTTCTTTTTTAAATCATATGCTTCACTGAGAGATTTGCATTCATAGGGTGTTTATTGATGTAGACCACTGTTTTGCATTGGTGTCTTTGCTTCTCTTGAAAGACTTAATGATGTAACAAGAAGTTCAGCAAAATCATTCATTCATTTCTTGCTTCAACTGCTTATCCAAGTGCTTGTTCATTCAGCGCACAGGACTTCTTTTACAATGCACAGCTTGTGAAGAATACCCTTTATCTCACTAACAACTGAGAACCCTAGATGGCAGAGTGGTCTCAAGGTTCAATATGTCCTCATCCTCATTTGGGCATCCTTGCTTCAGCTGTTTCTCATGAATTGACAAGGAATGGGATCACTAGGTGTTTGGTCTCTGTAGTGGTAAATCTTTTTCATCCAAGCCTTACCTCAAAGATGTAGAGATAGATGAGCTAAGGCGGTCTGAAACTCAGGCAGAAGAGACATGCAAGCTGCAACTCCCTGTGGCATGTGCTAAGAAAGACCTGAGGGCAGGTGTGTGCCTCAGTAGACAGAAATGACATACTCTGAGGGCGTGGGGATGAGAGACAATGTGCCAGGTGGTCTGTGCCTGGAGAGACAGGTGCTAGGGAGCCTGGTAAAGGAGAGGAAGAGGAGAACTCCAAAATAGGGAACTTTAGAGTGTTTCTGACAAAATATTTATTGAGCTTCTAAAAAGGGGGGATTTTTGGTAGTGGGTTGGGTGGATAACCACACAACAGAAGGTAAAGGCTGGGGAGAGGCAGTACAAATGGAGATTGGGCAGTGAGTTAGTTGCGGGGGAGGGAGCAGAGAAAGAGTGGGCTAGAGAGCTTCAGGAACACTTGAATTAAGTTTGCATGAACATGCATATGGAAGCCTGTTCCTTTGCATTCTAATTCAAAACCAAAAGAAAATATGGGGAGACTGGGAATTGGCATACTTTTCCTTAGCTGAACAAAGCTAGGCTAGAGAGACACACACAGGGGATAACATTCCCTCTTCTTCTTCTTCTTCTTTTTTCTGGATTTCTGCCTTTGCCTCCACATGGCTTAGCTCCTTTGTGCCCATGGGCACACGTTCAGGAAAGGGATCTTAGCATACATCCCATGCCTGTCTTTTCAGCTACTGCTAGCTCTGATGAAGTTCCCACTAGCCATCTGCTGAGCTTGGCTCCTTGGCTTTTTCTCTGAATTCTGCACCTTTTGTGTGAGATGGTGGAGAGTCTTCTGCCCCCAGGAAGCATGCGGGGCTAATTATGCTGATGCTGCAGGATGGGAAGGCAGACAGGCAGGGGCTGTTTGTCAAGCTGACAGCTGGAAATGAAAGGCCTAGAAGGCCAAATATTCACTGGGACAGGAGCATTTTGATGGGGGAAGTTGAACTGAATTATACTAATGAGGATAAGAGGTGACATTAAGCTTATGGTGTTTTTAAGTATTGTCCTGTAGAACCAGATAAAAGCAAAGTTGACTTAAAAGATCTCAAGGAAAGTGATAAGGTCTCTAGGAAGCTCCCTGTTCTTGCTATCTGCCCATAACATCACTTTATCAGCACCAACTCACTTGTAAGTCTAACTCTGAAACTCACAAGCGAAAGATGCCTTTTCAGACAGCTTAATACCATAGGAACCAATTAACTGGGGACAGACTGAAAGGGGAGATAAAATCGTGTATAATGAGATCATCAGGGGTATGCAAATGACATCTCACAGTCTGCTGATATTGTGATGGAAAAATATTTATTCGGATCATTATATTTTCATGTGGAGCATCAAAGAGCTGCTCTGGCCCAGATCATATGTAAAGTCACCCACTGGCTACAGAGACTGCAGGCACAGTTAGATTTCAGTGTCGGAGGTGTGGTACCCAGGAAGACCTGGGGTAGATGCATTACACTACAGGAGCCTGAAGGTCCATGCAGTCCCTGGAAGACATGGGCCAGGATTCTCAGCCAAGTGCTGTTTCAAATTTTATTTAGCACAATGTCACAGAAAGAAATTAGGGAACGGAAGAGAAAGCTGATGAGCTTACACATCTTTAATCTTCATATTCTTGCCAGAAACAGACTACTATCTTCTTTTCAAATACAAGGAACCCAAGTCAGACAGAGATGAAATGGCTTGGCCATTCGTGGCTGCACAGCGGAGGGAAAACTTTAGGGAATAGTATCTGAAAATATAAAGCAACAGGCATGCTTCCATGCTATGTTGTGCGAGTAGGACAGCACAGCCAGTCCTCGCTGAAACCAAACTCTATTCATTCCCTGTGCTTTTAATAGTGCCAACTTCAGAAAAATCACTTGATAATCCCAAATGCTTTCTGTAACATCTTCTTACATTCCCTAAGCTCCAATGACCAAGAGTAGGCTCGTATTTTCCCGGTTTTGATCACTGCGTGTCAGTAGTTCAGATGCATGGTGACTCTATCCCAATCCCCTGACCTGTTCTCCATCTCAGGTTAGAAGCTTTTAGGTTCCTGGGAGAATCTGTGATCTTTAAATGAAATGTTCTTACTATGTGTGAATAGCACTGGAATTGGGCAAAACCTAGAGGGGAAAAAAAAGGAAATTAGTTTGGCTAGTGCTTCTGGAAGTTACAAAACTAAAAGGTAGGTGCAGTCATCTGCTGGGTTTCTTGTGAGGACCTGTGCTACTCCAATTCATGGTAGAAAGTGAAATGTAGTGTGTGTGTGTGTGTGTGTGTGTGTGTGTGTGTGTGTGTGTGTGTGTCTGTGTTTGTCTGTGTGTGTCTGTGTGTGTCTGTGTCTGTGTGTATGTAGACAAAGCATAGAGGTCAGCCTCATTTATAACAAGCCATTTGTTATTTTAGAGTTAGCTAAGCCAGTCCTGTAAGAACTTTATTAATCTCCAAAGGAAAACGATGTCCCATGACCTAATCCCCTCTTGGTAGCTCTAAGTATAGCTGGTGCCACCATGATAATCAAACTGCAGCATGGGTTTATAGAGAATAGACAATACTCAACACATATCTTATTCCACTAACCCTTTACAATGCCATCTTTTCCAGGGTACAGAAATCATATAAGTTCTAATTCAATGTGCCTGGCTTTTATTGGTGTTTAGCAGGAGATGTCCCCATTGCCTTGTCCCATTGTATTCTGCAGAGCATTTGAAAGGGAACATTTCCTGCAGCTTCACTAAAGCGCAGTGACAGATTCACTATATATTTATAATGTGCAGGATGCTTTGATTCATCTGTGACTTCTAAGGTGATTGTCACCATCAAGCTAACTAAACATATTCTTTGCCTTACTTTCTCATTATGTGCATGTGTGCATGTGTGTATGCATATGTGTGTGTGAGTGTGTGTGTGTGCGTGTATGTGTGTGTTTTAGAGGGCATGCATGTGCACGCATGAATGAATGTAAAACACCAGGCTCAGCAAATTATATGTATGCGATACGATATCACTGTCTGCAGTTGCCATGTTAAACAGTAATGCCTCTATAATTTGTCCATCTAGTAACTGAAACTTTATACTGTTTAATTGTTAACTCCCCATTACTCTCATTTTTTTTTTTTAGCACCGAGTAACCACCAACATACTATTTGTTTTTTGTTGTGTAGCTATGTTGTCCTCCACTGTGCAAAGCACTTTTGCGTGGGACACTGGGTGAGGCCTGACCCATAACCTTTTTAAAATTTAATGTTTAAGTCAGTATATGACATAATAGCCTTCACTATGGCATTTCTATATGGCTATGCCATTATGTTCTGTTCTTATTCATCTCCTTCCCACATTGCTTTGCCTGTCTTGCTGGATTCCTTGTATCCATTCACGTAGTCACTCCTTGGCTTTCACAACGTTTGTGTGGCACAACTGTTTCTGTAATTCATCCCCCAGTTTAAATTATTTTGTTTCCCTCTCCTAGACCCCGATTATGTGCTTCATATATACACCCATAAATCTAGATTCTACATATGAAAGAAAATATAGTATGTCTTGTTGAGATAGGTTTATTTTGTTTAATGTAATAACTAATAGTTCTGTCTACTTTCTGAATTCATTCTTCATAGCTGAGTAAAATTCCATTCATATATGTATGTGTGTATGTGTGTGTGTGTGTACACACACATATACTACCACATTTTTATATTTTACATTTACTTATTTTTACCTTGGGAGTAAATATGCGTGTGTGGAGGCCAGAGGACAACTTGTGAGAGCCAGCTTTCTCTTGTCACCATGTGGGCTCTGTGGATTGCACTCATGTCATCTGGCTTCTCAACAAGCACTTTTGCCCACTGGGCCATCTCCCTGACCTCACTCGCATCTTTTGTTCATTTATCTGTTGATGGGCATCCAGGCTGGTTAAGTTTCTTGGCTGCCTTGAGCAGTGCATCACTCAGAAAACATGGATGACCCGAAGAGCGGCTACTCATTGCTCGCTGCTGTTTCTTTTTTAAAAAATTTTTTATTAATTTATTCTTGTTACATCTCAATGGTTATCCCATCCCTTGTATCCTCCCATTCTTCCCTCCCTCCCATTTTCCCCTTATTCCCCTCCCCTATGACTGTTCCTGAGGGGGTTTTCCTCCCCCCTGTATATGCTCATAGGGTATCTTCTTGACTGTGTTTGCAAAGGGCTCAGCTCCTTCAAGCTCCTGCTGCTGTGACTCCCACTGTGAGTTTATGTCAGTTCAGGGTGTGAGGACATAGAGTCTATTATAGCCTGAAAGGCATGGGAACAACAGGAGCCGGTACCCAGCAGAACTTGTCGTTTTTCCTTTTTTCCAGCCTGCGGCCCCAATTCATCAGACAGTACCACAAACATTCACATCCTCCTTTCTAAACCTTTTTTTCTGGAAACTTCCTCAAAGATTGGTAATGTCACTCAACTTCAGTTAAGTTTATGTGAATATTAACCGTGAGTGTCAGACCTGATTACTAAGATGACAACATTCAAAGCTACAATTCAGTACCTCACAAGAGACAGTCAAGCGGCTGCCTTTCCCTTTTCATCATGGCAACACATAGCAACCAGACACCGTCCACGTATTGGTTAATAAGCCCTTTGTTTGTTTCTACCTTGGGGGTAGTTGTCAGAGGACAACTTGAGGGAGTCTGTTCTCTCCTTCTACGATGTGAATTCTGAAGATTACCCTCAGGCGTTCACCAAACCAGTCTGCTATGCATTGATCTTAGGCCTCTCTGCCTCCACAGTTGTGAGAAATAGATTTGTGCTGTTTAGAAGATGCCCAGTCACTGGCATTTTGTTGTTGTAACCCAAGCAGACGGAGACAAATCTAATTACAAATTCTAGCATCTTGTGTTATCTATCTATATATACATATGATCTTCTGGACCTTCAAATTTGTCTTCATTTATAACTTGATGTAGGTTTTTCCATTTCTTGCAAAAAAAATTCTTCAAATTTTCTCCTTTTCTGGATGCTAGAGAGATGACAGTGAACACATGGCAATATTTGGAAAGCTGATCTTGTCCATTGTAAGAGCTACTATGTACATTTAGGATTAGCATCAGGGTACCCACTCAACTTGCATCTCGGAGGCCCATAAGGAGTAAGCTTTGTGCACACAGAGTGAGAACAGAGCCACCTATAACCGTAGCATTTATCACTGTCTGCACCTGTTCTGAAATCTCAACAGGGAAGTTCCGTTCTTATCGCTTACACAGTTTTTGCCGCTCCTGTTTGCTTATTTCTTTAAAAGGTGAGAGAGTGCTTGCAAGGAGGAAAGATTCCATCTTAGTTGGTAACATAGCTTCTTGCACTAGTTGTTACTAATTCCAGTGTGTGAAATACTCCGATGCTCAGAGTGCAGGTAGATAGAAGACAGCCTGTGATGAAGGTAAGATGCTTCAAGCTCCTTAACAGCCTCATTAAGGTGCGCCATTCTGTTCTGCACCCAGCATCTGGACTGGGTTTAGTAGCTGCTTTTTAACCAACAGAATGCAGCAGAGGTGACCTACTTGGAGCCTTACGATCAAAGGTAAGGAGGATGCCCACCGTTAACCCACTAGCTTCCTGAGATGCGGTATAGTCGCCTCCCACCTCGCTACCACGTTGGAAGAGAGCTCACTAGTCCATAAAGTTAGAACTTATGAAGAGGTCTGGAGGTAGAGCTGTCTAAAGAAGAATTAGCTTTTCTTATTAGTTCTTTGTGAATTTTTTCATATCATTTGTTTTACTCTTATTCATCCCCCTTAATAAACATGAAGCTTGACCTTGACATTTTGGAGCCAGATCAAGTCCTCAAGACTGAGGTACATTGTGTGAAATGAGGAACTTCCACACTTTGCAAAGAGTAAGACTGGTGTTCAGGCCTCAGCAGGACAGAGGATGGACAGAGGCAGAGAATGAGCAGCTAGAAGTGCATTCTCCTTGGATTTGAGATGGTTTTGTACTATTTCTACACTGGCATACCATTAGTATTCAATTTATGAGAATTAAAGAGGTGGTTGTTTTGACCTTATATGAATATTTTGTTATTAAAATTATTTCATTTGATATTAGATCTGGGCTAGGAATCTATTGGCTGGTTCCAGGGACTGTGGTTTTCATTTTAGAAAGGTAAGGGCTGATTTCAAAGCAAGGAAAACAAGGAAATTTGGCGTAGCAAGACAATTTTGCTTATTAGCTCCTTTAAACTGAAATATTAAAACTTTATTAGAAAATCAGTTTATATTATTTAACTTCTGATTTTTCCTCCCGCAAGACTCTATACAAGTTAAAGTTAAGGTTAAATAATATAGAGTCTTGAATGCAAACACAAATTGATTTCATTATCCCAAGTGAACACTTAGGAAGATTGTCATCTAAATATCCGTTTCTGTGTGTAGCTACAGGAGAGTTGTTTTATTCTTTTTCTTCTTGCTTATGAAGTTGCTCAAAGCTAAACCATCACTGAAGGTTATTTAGAACACACACACACACACACACACACACACACACACACACACACATCTGCCAGGGCACTAATAACCTATCAATGTCTACTTCCACTCACAGTCAAGTGACTCTCTCTCCCTCAGCAGCCATCAAAGCAAGCTCCTCAGTAGGCATAGGGCACAGGGAGTCCTTCCCCTTCATGTTCGAACTTTTAGTGCTTTTAGTATTGGGAAGGTCTTTCATTAGTAATTGCAATTAGTGCGAGTTCATGTGTCTCACAGCCATGTTGTATTCAGTAGCCAGCCTTTCACAATACTCTTTCCAAGGGTTTTGTATTCTTTCCACCCCCTCTTCTGTGATGGTAGGGTTGAGCCTTGAGGGTAGGGATATATATATATTCAGCCTTTCAAACAGGGTCTTTGCATCAACCACACCCTTAATTGAATTCTTAGCCTGCTCTTGGGACTCTTTTCCTCCTATTAGGTTGGTTAGTTCAGCCTCAATATGAGGGCTTTTGCCTTGTCTTATTATATCTTGTTTTGTTGTGTCTTTTGGAGGCTAGCCTTTTTAAAAGGTAAATGAAAGTAACTATGGATTTGGGTGAGGGGGAATATTGCAGGGGAGATGTGAGGAGTGGGGTGAGGGGAACTTGTAGTCTGGATGTATTAGATGAAAGAATAATCTACTTTCAATTAAAAGAAAGAAAGAAAGACCAATTGCAGAAAAAGAGCCCAAGAGAAGGCACACGATTCAGAGACCTGCATGTTCACACAGTCATAAATCCCATACAAACATTAAACTGGAAGCTTTAACACATTTGCAGAGGACCTGGTGCAGACCCATGAAAGCCCTGCGTATGCTGCTTCAATATCTGTAAGTTCATAGGAGCTTTACTCAGTTGATATAGAGGGCATTGTTTTCTTGGTCTTCAATGTTCCCTTGGCTCTTACACTCTGTCTTTTCTTTTGTGGGGGTTCCCTGAGCTCTGAAGAGAGGGATTTTATGGGATATCTTAATAGGGATGAGTGTTCCAAGGTCTCTCACTTTCTCTATATTTGTTCCCATCTACTGCAGAGGAAGCTTCTCTGATGATTGCTGAACAAGGCACTGCTCTATGAGTATAGCACAATATCACTGGAAGCCTTTTATCATTATATTTCTTCTTCTTCTTCTTTTTCTTTTTCTTCTTCTTCTTCTTCTTCTTCTTCTTCTTCTTCTTTTTCAAGACTGGTATTATTTGGTTTTACCCTAGGTTACTGGGCTGTCTAGTCTTGGATTCTTGGCTACCTAAGCTGTGTTGAGTATGGGTTCTATCTTATGGGGTGGGTCTTAAGTAAAATCAAGTATTTGTTGGTTACTCCCATGACTTTGTGCCACTATTGCTCTAAAATTTCTTTCAGACATTACAGAATTGTAGATCAAAGGGTTTGAAGCTGGCTCGGTGTTTAGGTTTCTCTTAATGGTAGCATGCACAGAGTATATTCTTATACCATAGACACTGGAGTGTAGGAGTGAAGGTTCTATGTAGGCCCCAATTAGACATCTCTATCTTTAATGAGTTGTGTAGGTGTGGTCTTCAACTATGGGGCCTTGATATCAATTTGTGGAGAGCAACCTATAGTCTCGGCAATAGCCTGGGTCGTTTGTGGATTCCCATGGGTCTCCTTTGACCAATGAATGAATGACCGAAGGAGATAATAAAAATCTAGCCACTAAGACAAAGGTTAACACTTTCAGGAAAATGAATTTTCTCCAATAAAGAGACACTGAGTATATCAACCACTCCATGGCATCCTCGTGCTTATGGGTAGTTGAGCAATGTATAAAGGACTCCACAATATTTTTGTGTGTTTTTATTTTGTTGCACTTTAGGGTGTAGATGTGTGTCTGTTTTGTTTCTTTTGGGGTATGGTTTCATTCATTTTTTATTTTCTGTATTGTTTGTTTTTCTTTTAAAGAATTTAAAATTGTCTGGGTATGGATGAGGAGAGGACCCAGAAGGATTTGGGAGAGGAGAATATAATCAAATATGTAGGGGAGATAAACATGTTTTTGTTTTGATCCTAAGTATGGGATGGGGAACAGACTTGTGAGAGAGCAGGTGATGTTTATCCACTTAGAAGTAGAAGCACTTTGTGGGGGGTCTTGGGTTTTCCCAGCTGAAAAACATCGCAGTGCAGACTCTGAGAGGGGACACACACACACACACACACACACACACACACACACACACACACACACACTCACACACATACATACATACACACACACACTCAAAACTGGGCTTTTTTCAGACTTGGTATTGTTTGGTTGTTCATCACCCCACTTCACGACACTCCCAGAGAGAACTGCTCCAGGGAAGGCTTCAAGGCTTTGGGCTTTGTCTGAGGCTCTGGGCTCCATTTACTCCAGGTTCCAGCAGCAACCTTGGTGGAATTGCTGTTCTGCCAAAACCCTGCTGACTATGCCAGGGGAATCATTCCCAGGAACTGATATCCAGAAGGTTTCATTCTTGTTTTCCTTAATCTTCTTTCCCTCCTGTTTAGGATAGTCGGCTTGTAAGGGAGGTACATTCATTTAATAAGGTCATAATAAAGTTTAATTGTTAAGGGAACTGAGCCTATACAAATATATTTAAATTTAAAAAGTCTTTAAAATAATATATGTATACAAAAATATGAAATCATTAAAATTGCAAATAAATGGACAAAACTGAAAAGCACTATACTTTATGAGATCAACTAGTTTCCCAAAGCAAAAACTGCCTGTTCTCTCATATGTGGGTAGTAGCCTGGGATCTTATTTTGTGTGCTTAAGAATACACAAGAAAGCCAGAAGACTAGTGAATAGGAGGGCATGCATGCTGGAAGAGATGGGAGTAGATTAGAGCTAAGATGAAGAAAGTAGAGAGAAGAGTGCTGCGACAGAGGTGTTTATACAGGTAAACAGTGATGAGAATGAGGAAACAAGACAACAGGGAAAGATTAACCTAGATAACGCACTACAAAAAGCTACATGGAACCCCCAAAATGTGACAATAACAGGGAATAATAACACTCATGTATGGCAGACCGAATAATCAATGTCCCTATAGACTCTGGCACTTAGATAGTTGGTCCCCAGTTGGTGCTGTATGGGGAGGTTTAGGTGGTGCAGCCTGGATGGAGAAAGCATGCCACTGGGGTCGGGCTTTGCGATTTCATAGCCTCTCCCTACTCTGCTTCCTGCCTGCGTTTGAAGACGGGAGCTCCTCTCTGCTTCCTGCTCCAGCTGTCATGGCTGCTGCTTGCTGCTGCACCTCCACCCCACCATGAATTGACTGAGTGTTACCTGGGACCGTTACATTTCATTTATCTTCTTCCAGTTGTCTGCTTCAGAGGCAGCCTGCCTGCATTCTTTCTGCCACTGTGCCTATCTCCCATCTTTCCCAGTTCATAAAGAGAGGTGTAGCCCACCTCTTTCAAATGAAAGCATGTTTAGAATTGGAGTCTATACTACACTCAAAAGCTTTACTTCTTTTCCTTTAAGCCTGGTCCTTACTATGTACTAATTGCCTTAGGAGTCTAGTCTTGTAACAACATTTCCTAAAAAGGACATATATAACAGGATACATACCTATAGTATTTCATACTTAGGACACAGACATTTTTTTTAAAACTTAAAAGGCAATTTGCAAATTAAATACTGAGTGACCCTTCTCAACTTTCTGAGGGAGTTGAAGACAAAGTAGCTTAGTTTTACAATGAAGCTTAGTTGTTTAGGAGTTCAGATGTTTTTAGGTCTAGATAGGTGTTCTAAGTTGATAATGACAATATGTGATGGAGATTGATTTATGTTCAGAAATTTAGATGCACCAAGATAGGAAAGATGTCGTCTTCAAGGCTGTCAAATACAAATAGCCAAAACAGTAAGAATGTAACATTTATATAATTCCTGATTGTGTCACGGTTCTTCTTGCCATAGGTAATCTATTGCATATATGTGTAATAATATAAATGCATATGTACCAAAATAAAATAATTAAAAGAAGAGTCACAGCATTAGGAAGATTGAAAAAAACTACTGAATGACATCTTTCCTTTCATGAATTACTAAATGACAAGTGGATACTAGCTCACAGTAGAGTGTTTGCATTATCAAAGCAGATTGGGGCTGGCTGAAAACAAGCCTGTTGTTCTCCTCTGACTTAGGGGACTGATAACAGTTACTTCACTTATTGTCTCCAGCTATGCTGGGCCACTCTCAGCAGAGCACAATCAATCTTCAAAAAAAGAAATCTCACCCTTGTTCATAGTTTGCCCTTCTGGTAAATGCCTCATTGATTGCATCCCTTAATTAAAATAACCCAGAGGAGCCTTGATTTTCTACTTTCTCAGTCTTCTCCAGCTTGGCCTTTGCCCCATCACTACAGGAAAAGAGCTTTGGTCAGGTGTCTGCCATGTCTATTATTTTCTGTGGTTCTATGAACTTCTCTGGCTGTATACTTAAACCTTTCAAAGGCAACGATAGATATAGCTACTCATCTTTCCGGAACTTTCTACCTGTTGTTATAACACAAATATTCTGTGATTATCATTTTACTGAGCAAGCTTTTCAGGCTCTTTTTATTTTTTTTATAGTCCTGGGGCACTTTTATTGCTAGTTTTCTATCACCACATAATCTCAGACAGCCTGATACTTTTCATGACACTGATATTTGATGAAGAAAACTTTCTATCTCATCACGACTACTGTCATCTCCAGGCTCGTATAGCCTGCCACCTGCATGGCGTCCCTATTTAGATACTTTAAAGGCTTGTCAGAACACACCTGCTTATGATAGATCACCTATTTCTCCCCCTGTCTTTCCCTCAGTGGCCAATCACACAGCTTCTAAATCAGGTATTTTATCTTGGAGGCAGGGTAGCTCCCTTATATTTCATTTCTCATCTCGTTCATCTAAAGTCCTGGTAACTGTTTTTTTTTTTCTTCTTCTTCTCCTTTTTACTCTTTCACAACCACATTTATTGATGATCAGATTTTATTAAAGTCCTATCTTCTACTAAGTCAAATTAATAGCATATTTGCAGATAGGTCTCCACGGATGTGGTCATTCTAAATCAGGGTCATTACTGAGGGCCATCATCAGTAAGACTGGTTTCCTTATAAAAGGGGAAAAACTGGAGATAGATATACATAAAGAGAACTCCACATGAAGAAGGTCAAAATGGTATCTAGAAGCCAAGGAAACCAAAGATTTCTACCTACCAGTAACTTGGATCTTCAGCAGAGATGTGGAAGAGATTCTTCTGTATAGCCTGGGAATAAATCACCACTGTGGCACCTTGACATCTGCCGTCCCTTCTGGATTATGAAACGTTACATCCCTGTTATGTCCTTATGAGCTGAATTCTTTTAACAGATCCTCTCTTGGATCTACCCCTGACCTGTTCCTCGCCTATGCTCTCTCTATATTCTCTCTCTATAGTGGGTATTTAAAGATTTATTTATTTATTATTATGTATACAGTATTCTGCCTGCATGCACACCTGCAGACCAGAAGAGGGTATCAGATCACGTTGCAGATGGTTGTGAGCCACCATGTGGTTGCTGGGAGTTGAACCCAGGACCTTTGGAAGAGCAGGTGGTGCTCTTAACCACTGAGCCATCTCTTCAGCCCTATAGTGAATATTTAAAAAGCCAGCTCCAATCAGTCCATTTCTTGAGTAGATATCTTCTCAATGTGTTTAGAATAAAGTTCAAGCTCATTGGGGGTGACTTGAGAAAATTGCATGATCTGCTTCATGTCTTCTGGACGTCATCTCATTCTCCATAACTCTCTGGGCAATCACATCCATTTTCTATTGCTTTTTCTATGCTGCCAAGTCACTTCTTACTTGCACATTTCCATACCAGCCTTTGCTTCATGCCAGACTCACCACACGGCTCCTTATTCTCATGGTTGAGTCTTCTGGTTGAATATTGGAATCCATTATCAGAGGTTCATCTGTTGTCTAGCTCAGCACATCATCTTTATTTCCATCTCAGTGTTGCACCAAATGTTTGCTGACTTAGCCTATTTTTAAGTTTTTCTTTTTTAAAGTGCCTATTTAATGCTTATCTCTGTGAAACACCAGAAGTCTCAGAGGAAAAGTGTTTGCCTTCATGACTTCATATTTGCAGAGTTCGACACAGTAACTAGTAGTACGGTAGCTGCTGAATACTTTGCTGATGGACAAATAAATAAATGGCCTCTAGTGGTATTCTTTCCCAACCAAGCAAAAAGGTTCTGGACTGTGTTAGGTTCAAGCAGGACTAGAACAGAGCAAATCCCAGATGGGGAAGGAAAAATGCCCAGGTATGCCTGAGGAATGGCACTGTGCCCACTGATATGGGGGAAGAGGAAAGCTCCCAGAATGTGAAGAATTGGCAAAACCAGCTATTTTCTTTGTGGGTAAGCAGGCCAGGAAGCACATGGAGCCTGTAAGGCTGTTTCTCCAGGGAGGAAGAAACGCTGAGTGAGGACTTGGCTGTTGGTCTGCATGGAGCGTTGAGATAAATGGTTGGATTCTAGGGAATTTTCAAAATAGAGTCCAGAGGAAATATCAGTGGACTGATTTGAGTGATATTAATAGAAAAAAGGCAATCCTGCATGATTCCAAGGTTCTTGACCCAAGCCACGTAATGAATGAAGCTGTCACTTTCTGAGACGGAGCTGCCCAAGGGAAGAAACACTGTCCCAGGAAAGGATCTTGAATTGGTTTTGGCCTTGTTGCATTAAAAATCTCTACTAGCTCCTGTGTGGAAATGCCACACAGGCAGTCAGCTATGGCGGGTAAAGTTCAACACTGAGGTCCCTCACAGTGTGTGGAATATTAGTGCTGGATTTAGCCTTAGGATAGCCTAATGCAGTCTACAATCACCCCTGTCTGTGAGCATGCTACAAACCCTCTTCTAAATAAATGTACAATCAAGTTCAGGGACAACTTAGACCCCAGTAATTTTCCTGACATCCTGTGCAATGATGCCTATTAATCAACTATTTAAAATATGTTAGTTACATTGATAATTAAAATGGAAGAAAAATGGTTCTACCTTTCTACAATAGCTACTCTGTTATGACGAAAGAATACTTTCTTTTCAAGATGTTTATTGGGTATGTTTTATGTCAATAGGCATTTATACAAACTCTATTACTTAGCCACTGTCTGTACCCAGATTATTTAATAAAAGATAACCTACAGTCTCCAGACTTAAAAAATTTAAAATCCTTGAAGAAACAGGGGACTGGATTGTAGCTTACAGCCCTTGATGAGACCACCATGATGAGTTTTTCAAAGGTTCCAGAGAGAGAAAATGGATTCATATTGTCAAATGATATTCACCCATGGGCCATTAATGTTCCCTTATTACATACACACAACTTAAGAACAAGTATATAGATGACTTCAGCAAAACAAATCTCAGCTTCATATTCTGATTTTCTATGTAAATTGAAACTTATTCCTGTGTTTATCTAAGCTAGTTTGACTCTTTCCTACAATCGATGCCTTTGAAGGTATTTTGTTACCTCTATCAACCTGAGTAGAAAACAATATCAGTTCCAAATTGCTTGTAAGTATTTTGGAAAATAAAGGATTTATTTTATTTTTAATTATGCTTGTGTCTATGTGTGGATATGTTCATGTGTAAGTGTAGGTGTCTAGGGTATCCACATAAGTGAATTTGATCTCCTGGAGCTGGAGTTACAGGCAGTTGTGAGCAGACAGACATGAGTGTTGGGAACCAAATTTAGGACATCACATCTACAATGCAGAGCCCTCTCTCTGGCTCCTTTTTTGTAGAAGTATTAATGAGTATTTAATTAGTTGCTGTATGGGACTATTTGAAATATTAAGTTGTGCTGCCCTCACATTTTCTGAATGGTCTTGGAGAAAGTGCACTCCCACTGGCCATCTTTACTTTGTGTGTGTGAAATAGGAGGAAGGATGATGATCTTGTGATGCTGTCAGCGAGCTGTAGGACAACTGACTCCCGTGGGTGTTCTAGATGCCTTGCTTTCTTGGCTGAGGCTGCACATCTTTACTGAATTTATCTACATCCTCCTATAGGCTGTATTAGTTCACTGATCTGACAAATGGATAAATCTTGAGTGATTTTTAAAATAGTGATAGGTTTACTTTTACTTTCTTGTCATAATAATAATAATAATAATAATAATAATAATAATAAGAATGTTTATTATTATTATTATTATTATTACTATTACTTGCTGTTATGTAGCCTCCCAGATCTCTTTAAGTTGGCTTCCTTCTAAGGAATTTATTGGTAATAATTTAAACACCATTAAAACAGAGCAGTGCAACATGCCTCTTTTTCTTAATTTCAATTCATATAAACCAATTTCTATTTATATAAAATGGTAAAAAAATAATTTAAATAATATATTTCTAAAATACTTTTCAAAATCTAGTTGATGCATTCAAAATGAGAACAGAGCAATGGCCTGATTTTACATGTTGGGGACTCGGCATTTTGCCTGGTGGAAAACCTGAGGGTCAGCCTTGTGTTCCATGTGTCTGACTGTTGTGTATGCGTCCCTATTACACATTTATACTTCCCTTAGTTTGACAAAGAGAGAAAGTGAGGGTTAGAGTGGCCATACTCCAAGACTTAAGTCACATGTGTAGTAAATGAAATAACGGGAAGCTAGGGGCCTCAAGTCTCAGCCTTGTATGCCACACTGTGTCATGACCAGCATGTATCGTGCAATAAATTGGCATTCCTTTAGCTTGCAGTGTTTTGTGTCTTTGCTATAGGTACTGGGAGAACAACAAAGGAAGTATATTTGAATGCTGCAGAGAAGGATCAGACTAGACTGTCCCTAACTCTGCTGAGGGGTCCAACCTTGGCACTTGAGATTCTATTCAACAATATTATACTGCCATTGAGGGACAATTCTATTATTTGAATTCTATTTTTGTAGCACCATTGGCTTCTACCTATCAGTGGCCTGGAGTTTTCTAAGTCATGGCAATCAATGCTATGGATGGTACAGCAATGTCTTCTGAGTACAGGTGTTCTCTGCTTGGAAATGTGACTTGAAGCCTTCTGGACCTCGGAATACCTGTTATATTTTGCCTTGAATTGAATTATTTGCCCAGGGCCTAATCATGGAAGATGCTTAGCAAATGTGAGCTGACTGGATGCTTTCTATGGAGATGAGTTAAATTTGCCCATTCTCCTCATCTATACTATTTATGCCTCTAGAGGTCTGAAACTCATCAGAATATCAGGAGAAAATTTAGTACCAGCTAAAGGCCACTTCCCTCAGAGTGCTTTTTTTCCCTGCCCTTTAGAAAATTGAGTTGGTGTCTTTTTTCCTTAGTTCCTCTGGGTCCTTCTGTCTGCAATCTAGTCCCCGAAGAATAAATTTTGATGTGCTCCAAACTCATGATCTCCCTAGAATTCTGTATTCCTGGGTAAATCGAGTCATTCTTCTTCAGTGTGAAGAGATACCCAATAAGGTTTTCAGTCTGGTCCTTTGCCTCCAATTGTTGTTGTGGCCCGGTGTCCAGCTGGCCTCACTGTCCTGTGTGTGTGTGTGTGTGTGTGTGTGTGTGTTTTTTTTTTCTTGTATAGATTTTTATCATCTCAGACAACTTTAATCCACCATGCTCCAAGTTGAAGTATGGTATGAGTCTGATATCTTCTTCATCACTTAGATAATTCCAGAATGTAGGACAAGGATATTATCTGTATACAGCAATAATCAACTGCCTTCACTTTTGAGTAAACATCATAGACTGAGCATCTCATAGCATCTGTGCCTTGGGTACTCACAAGCCATTTGTTCTGAAGGATGGCGACTGATGTAGCCTGAGATTCTTCGACTTCAGGATTCACCAGCCTGCTAGGGGGCAGAACAAGTGTTAATGCCATAGCTCTAATCTACAACATACAGTGGGTGAGACCTGATGCATGAGAACCTCAGCTTCTCCATGATGAAAACTACTTTATCATCTCCAGGAGACCTCAGTGTGCCTGAGACCTGCTATGAAGGTACCTGTGTGGCCTCCTCCTATTCTTGTCCCTTCCTCACCCTCATATTAGTTTGACAGGGCTAACCTAATGAAGTACCACAATCTGAGAGATGCAAGCAACAGGAAAGAATTATGTTATGATCTAAGGGTCAGTTCCTTCTGAAATTGCTCTTCGTGGCATGTGGATGACATCTTTCCCTGAACACATTCCTAAGTCCTCTTTTAATGACTCCAGGCCTTGTTGATCAGCCTAATAACCCTATTTTAGCTAGTCACCCATCAAAAGACCCCATCCCTAGATGCAGCGGTGTTCTGAGGCACCAGGATATGCATTTTGGGGAGGACACAATCCAATTTCTAATACTCACTTACCCATCTTCTGCCTTCATCTTTCAAATTAGATTTTTTTTTAATCTTAAGCTCTTTCTCTGTGTGTTCCAGAGAGGCCTGGTGCAAGATGGCTTTGCTTTGGTCAACTTTCCTCACATTAAAAAAAGTGCATTGTCTCTGTGGTATACTTCCAAAGTTTACTATCCGTACATACAAAGAAGCCAAGACCTGAGAGATGGAGCCAGGCTCTTGGGCATGCTAAGGAATAACTCTACCCTAGTTGACAATTGTTAAGGAGAAGATGTAGAGCTGTTGCTGAACACAGAGCCTTGTGGGTTGAAGATAACATCTTCTTCTTCTGACTTCCTGGTTCTGCTTTGTCTTCCCTGGCATCTCAAGTGAGCCCCTGGAAAGCCCAGGAACCCACACATGTGAGTTTGTGTCCTCCTCAAATGAACTTGCACAGCCCCCAGCTTTACCACCTGCTTAAGATCCCTGGAGGCAAACAGACTTGCAGCATTGCCCTTCTGCACTACAGACTTGCAACTCCATGCTCCTACACTATTGACTTGCAACACCACGCTCCTGCACTACAGACTTGCAACACCATGCTCCTGCACTACAGACTTGCAACACCACACCCCTGCACTACAGACTTGCAACACCATGCTCCTGAACTAGACACACTCAAACACTGGCTAGAAGCAGACACTCGGGGCTGCATCAGCCTGACCCAAGGGACATACAAGATGAATATATTACGGTTCTCAATGAACCCCTTATAGAAAAGGCCACGCAGACTTTAGTACAGGGAACAACTGTGTTTCTAATATGCAAAGGCCGTTCTCCTTTGTGAGAGTTTAGAGCTGCTAATTAACAGCGAATGTTTTCCTTTCAGGCAAGGCTGCATGAAGTATTAGGATTTCCCAGATCATTAATATATTTGGATTTTATTCCCGTTCTCCTTGATAGACTTTATGTCTACTCCTTCTGATATTTCATGATAGCAACAATTAAATAACAAATGAGCATAATAAGAATATTAATATCCATAAAAAGGCTTTTGAGAGTTTAGAATCTGTGACTTACAGGCAACTTATTATTTTATATAGAAAACTAGAGTATTGGTGACTAAGTTAGAGAAACTGCCTGACGGCTTCTCAGAAGACTCGCTGTGTCACATGACTGTGGAGGTCATGTGAGATTTCCGTGAAAGAACAAATTGTTAAACCTTCAGAAGTAGGTCTGAGTAATCAGGGATGTGTTTTCCATGATAAGTCACCTGTACTTCTATGCCTGGAGTGGCTTTTACAGAACATGCATGCTACAGAGAAGAGATAGGATCAGAGAGGGAAGGTGGAGCAACCGTTTGTGATGTAGCATAGAAAACTATACTCTTCTTAAGGTCAATGAAAGAGTATAACTATACTATCACAGTACCGTTAAGTGGAAGTACAGTGAGAGCTACAGACTCCAGCTATTTATGTAATTTTTCACTCTTTAATTAATTAACTAACTAACTAATTAATTAATCTACACTCTAGTCATAGCCCATGCCTCCTCATCTCTCTACCTCTCCCCATTCCTCTTCCCCTATTGCTCAGAAAAGGGGAGCCCCACTTCCAATCCATCCTAGCTCATCAACTCGCATCAGGACCGAACACACCCTTTTCCCCTGTGGCCTGACAAGGCCGACCCACTAGCGAGGAATTATCAAATTTGGGCAGCAGTGTCCATATCAGAGAAAGCCCCTACTCCCCTTTACTAGATGACCCACATGAAGCAAAGCCTGAGCTGTCCCCCTCTGTAGGGGGACTTGGTCCAGTCCATGCATGGTCCTTGATTGATGCTTTAGTCTCACTCAGTAAGCCCCTCTGGGCCCTGGCTAGTTGGCTGTGTTGGACTTCTTGTGGAGCTCTTGTCTCCTTCAGGTCTTCCACTCTTCTTCCACCTTTTTATAACACTCTCTACATATCGCTCACTGTTTGGCTGTGAACTTCAGTATCTGTTTCGAAGCACTGCTGGGTGGAGCCTCTCAGAAGACCCAATACCTATACCTGGAAATAGACAGGTGAAGATAATTTAATTATGGGCTTCATGTTCCCAGGACACTCAAAATGTGATCTTTCTGTGTGTAATCAACACAGCCTTGGGATATTTAACATATTTATTTCTTACCAGGTATTCAAAATAAAGTGTTATTTTTTAATCTAATAGCACAGCTAGATTAAAACTAGCCATATTCAAGTGGTAAGGAGTAACCTGTGGCCAGTGGAGACACACTATGACTTCTCTCATAGGTGAGAGAGGAAGCACTTCCTAAAGACTTCATGCAGAATTCTTCAGGTCATGGCCTGCTTGGCAAGAGATGGCTTAGTTTAGTCTCAGTGGGTAGCAGCTGAGGGGTTGGCAGTGAACACAGTGAACACAAAAGCCTTCTGGGTTTGCACCCAGCACCACAAAAGCCCCTAGTGCATATATGAGTGCATCGAAACTTCCTAAGGCTCAGTTGTTCACCAGCTTGGTAGTGATATCACCCAGATGGTCATCCTTCATCTCTGATTCTTGTGCTTGGTGTGAAAGATGAACTGAGGCCTAGATCTGCTCACAGGGAGTTGAAGGTAGGCACCTCCTTATTAAGCATGGTGGTGTCAAAGTAGGGGGTCCTTCCTCATTATAGCTATGATGAGCAATTCAAAAAGAGAGGGGGAAATTAAGACTTGTGTGATGTGGATTACCAGCCAGTGAGTTTCTCCATACTGAAAAGGATACGTATAGTGGCTTTCATCTATCCCCATCTGCCAAGACCAGAATCAGGAGAGTTATCCTCAGAGCACTAATTTGAGCTCACACACACACACACACACACACACACACACACACACACTGTGCATATTTAGGGAATTCTGAAGCCCCAATCTTTATTCTGGGCTATTACTCTTCCCTGTAGTAGGAGATATACAATGAAAACACAGCATCCCTTTCTTCATCAAACTTACAGAGTATATATAAAATGCATTTTATATATGTAATTATGTTCAGATACACTATGAATATATATATATATATATATATATATATATATATATATATATATATATATATTTCAGGAAGACAGGAATATACAGGAAGACAGAGACACAGGAAGAAAGAAGGGAAGACTGAAGAATGACTTTTAGCTGAGTGGCCAGGGAGCATCCGAATGAAAGTGGCCTTTGCATGGAGATGTGAATAAAGGTGATGTAGGTGCAGGTGGGAGTGGGCAAGGAAGGTGCAGTGCCTGGGGCCACCCAGAGAGAGTGAGCAGGGCAGTGGCAGGAGTCACATGGCCCCATACAGTACTGAACTCAAGCAGAGGGTGGCAGCTTATGCTTGATTTAGTGCCTCTGTGTGGGATGGTAGCACCATGCAGTATTCCTTTGAAAAGCTCAACCTGGCATCTCTGAGGAGACATGGAAGCATGAAGCCAGTTCTTCAGGGCTTTGAGCACCCATGGGAGAGGCGATGATGGCATTGAGGAGAGGTAACAGGAGAAAGCTGAGAGACCTAGGGTCATACAGCAAAGGTACCAGTCACCAGGCATGAAGGCAAGGATGCACACTTCCAAGTGAGAAAGCTGGATTAAGGCTTTTCACTTCTTCATTGCCAGCAGAGAAGTCAGGTGACTCAGCCCAAGTCTAAGGCATTCCTTCTTTGCTTCAGCTAAAGCCAGAGACAGCGGCTGCTTTTTATGAAGGTCTGAGTTGTCTGTCACTATTTTGACTTGGATGGCTGCAAAACAAAACATTAGGGGTTTAAAACAGCAACTGTGCGGTTCTTTCCTGATTGTGTGGGTTGAACATGTAATCTGTGACTTCTGATGAGAAGTATCTAGAACACACAGGCGACCTGAAGGTGGGGCTAGAGGCCATCATCTGGCCCAGAGCTGAAAGACTATCAAGTAGTTTCCATTGTCTTGTACATTGCTGTATCTCTGTAGCTTCTTAGGGCCCTTTCCATTGGAAGAGACTACACCCAGAAAACTGCTCCCTGTGCATAGGAACATATGAGCTTCTGAGCCTCAAGGCCCAGCTATGAAGTGGCAGTGTCACCTCTTACCATATTTCTATCACTAACCTTAGAGGAAGGAAACCATAGAAGTCACAGGAAATACAAGTTCAGGCTGTGAGCTAGATGTGGGTTCTTAGATAGTTCCCAGCTGTGCAGTTCTAACAAGCCACCAAGCCACTCTTGTGCATTTGACTTTTCACACCAAATGGGAATCACAGTTACATCCGCATATAGGAAGTTGTTGTTGTTTTGAGACAAGATCTTGACACCCAGGGTGGCTGCAAATGCATGCTCCTTCTGACATATCCTGCTCACTGCAAGGTATACAGACATGTTGTCCAGTGCCTAGTGCACGTAAGATTTGTGTGTGTGTGTGTGTGTGAGGACACAAAAAATCTTTACTTATTTGTGGTCTCTCTTTGTATATTTTTAGTTCTTCATGGTCATGAATAGTCGGAAAATACAGTACAATATAGTAAGATATTTATAGAAAGAAACAGAGAGGGAAGAAAAAATGGAAGGAGGAAGGGAAGGAGAGAGAGGGGGATTTAATTTCTATTTATTTCATTTTATAATTGCTTGACTTTAATATTAGTTGGTGATTTCAGTGGTGGTTTGAATAAAAATTGTTCCCTATAGATTTACATATTTGAATACCTGGTCCCCAATTGATGGCACTGTTTGGGAAGGTAATAAGACTGTTAGGAGGTAGAGATTTGCTATAGGAACTATGTCATTGGGGGTGGGTTTTGAGGTTTGTAGTCTTGCCCTACTTCCTACTTCTTGTTTTCATGTGTATGTGGGAATAAATACAATCAGCCAGTTCCCTGCCAACATGCCATGGAGTCTAATAATTCTTCTGGAATGGTAAATCAAAATAAACTCTTTTTTCTTTAAGTCACCTTTAGTCATGGTGTTTTATTACAGTAACAGAAACCTAATGAATACAACATCTTAGCATGCTAAATTAACAATTTAAACCCAGACACATACATTCTGGAAAGAACACACCATCCCTAAGAGATACAGTGTTGGGTGTTCTCAGGAGTGCCACAGAAGTCTTGGAATGCACCTCTCACACATAAGAACAGAGTGCTGTGTTATGTGGTAAACACTTGAGGGCTATTGGCAAAGAGTGAATACACTTTTGACAGCTGGCGTTTAAGAAGGGGTGGGTGGTCATCTTCACAATGCAAAAGCAAAGTGAAATGTCTGGAGAAATACAGTTTAGAATTATTTTGAGGTTCTGCTCTCCTCAGTCCAAATCGCAACCACCAGGGAAACAAATAACAAATACTGGCAAAGATGTGGGGAGAAGGAAGCCCTTATCCACTGTAGATGGGGATGCAAGCTAGTGCAGCCACTATGGAGATCTGCAGGGAGGTTTCTCAAAACACTAAAAATAAAACTACCATATGACCTAGCTATTTCACTCCCAAGGAGAGGTACCCGGAGGACTCATCGGCATATTGGCTTGTCACAGCACCATCCACAATAGCTAAGGAGTGGAATTGGCCTAGATATCCATAAACAGATGAATGGGAAATGAAAATATGGTCCATGCACACAATGAAATTTATTCAGCTATAAAGAAAAATGAAATTATGAGACTCTCAGGAAAATGTATGGAAATAAAAAATATTTTGAGCATAGTAACACAGTCTTAGAAAGACAAATGTTATATGTTCTTTGTCATCTATAATCCTTGTCTCTAACACTAAATATGTGTATCCAAGTTGGAGGAAATATGGGTAAAGGCAGAGAGAGAGAGACAGAGAGAGAGAGGGGGGGGGATGTGTGTGTGTGTGTGTGTGTGTGTGTGTGTGTGTGTGTGTGTGTGTGTGTGTGTTTGCAGTAGAACTAGGTGAAATACTGGATGAACAGGATAGAGGAAGGAAGTCAGACACAGGGAGATGAGGGGAGATAAGAACTAAGAAATATATGACATATATAAAGCCACATATGGAAAAGCCACATAGGAAAAAAAACAAAGAAAAATGATCTTGGATTCAACAGTAGCATCCAAAATCCCATGTCCAGGCTTTCCTGGCATTCCATAGCTATTAGAAAACTCATCAGAGCTGTGGTGGGTGTCACCTTGTTCATACTAGGAAGCGTATGTCAATGAAATAGTTGTCATAAAATCACATAGTAAGCCAGAGAGATTAATATTTGAGTTATTATTATAAATGAAATTATTGGAAATAAAAAGAGGCCCAAAGAAATGATATTTAATCATGCAAGGAAAGTGTAGGAGATAGAAGCATCGACATTTGATTTTTAAGCTCTTATTTCTGCCTTGTCGTACGCACTAGTTCACAAGCCTCCCAGCATGAACTTTACTCTAACATAACTGCTGTAATCTTCTACTGCTGATTAGACTCGGGACTCATGGCTTAGAGAGAGATAAGGTGACTCACCCAGGGTCACCCAGGAAGTGGGTGGAGAGAGCAGGGTTCAAACCCTAGCCCTTTAGCCCCAGAGGTCAAGTCCTTGGCTCTAAACGTGCTGATCCTCCAGTTAGCGCTTTGAGACTGGAAAGTTTCTGCATTTCTTTTTGCTTCTTCCCTAAACCACCCCCAGTGTTACAGACCAGAGACCACTAAAATTCTGTAGTTAACAAGGCTCACTTCTACACCAGAAACTAAGAAAACACATTCTGTTTTCCCCGGTGCTTAGCAATGATCCGTGTCTAAACTTGTTTACATTGCCAACTTAATACAATCTGGGAAGGGAGGGAGAAACTCCACTGAAAACTTGCCTCCATCAGATTGTCTTCCATGGGCATGCCTGTAAGCAATTGTCCTAATGGCGAATTACTGTGGGAGGGCCCAGTCCACTGTGGGCAGTGCCATTCCTATGCAAGTGAACGTGGGCTGTATAAGAATGCTAGTTGAAGGAAC
Organism: Acomys minous; assembly: GCF_964271855.1. Classification (NCBI taxonomy): domain Eukaryota; kingdom Metazoa; phylum Chordata; class Mammalia; order Rodentia; family Muridae; genus Acomys; species Acomys minous. Next base: position 29,143,021 of record NC_140491.1, on the reverse strand, counting down.
CGGAGAGTGAGCTTTCTTGCATGATTTCTGCTCCAGTTCCTCCTTGACTTCTTTAAATGATGGACTGTGACCTGGAAGTGTAAGATGAAATAAGCTCCTTTCACCCCAAGTTACTTTTGGTTATGGTGCTTGTCAGGGCACCAGGAAAAATAACTAGAGCAATCCACTTATTCTGTAGTCTTGGAGTTAACATTTGTCCACACATAGACTTTAGAAGTCACCCTTTTTTTTTTCCTTTGTCATGTTGAACAAGTGCCTTTGTGCTCTTTTGACAGCCTGCATCTCACAGAGCGGTGTCAAAGATTTTTCTCTTCTACTTTTCAGAGTGGTAGGGGAACGTGTCCTGTGTGCTGAGTCTTAAAGTATCTGTGGTTTTGAAGCAGAGCCTCTGAGTTCAAGTTGGTGCTCTTCTTTGTCTTCTTAGGTCTACATGTGAGCCATGAGTACTCCTGAAATAGTGATGAAATGCTGCACTCCCCAGGGTGTTCATAAACCTTGACTTGTCTCCTTGCCTTTGACTTTGGGGTTTCAGTCCTTCCTTTTACAGTAAGTACTGTCTATTAGTATAAGTTAAATACTGTCCCTCTGGGACATTCTCAAAGTTTAACTGCTGGGATCTGTGAAGATGGTCTTATCCCTAAACTAGGTCTTTGCACCCTACCAAGTTTTAGTTAAGTTAAGGTGGGCCTTAATCCAGTGTGGCTATGCCTTTATATTAAAGTTCATTTGGACATGGACACTCATAGAACAGACAATATGAAGGCATAGGTAGCAGAGAGTTGAGTATTATGTGGAATCAAGGTCGCCCAATTCTGGGTGACAAAACAGGACCAGGATCTCTCTAGCAGAAGTACCCACCCTGACCACAAATCAATGTCAGTCTCTAGCCTTGAGGACCGTGCCAAATGCCCTTTCTGTCTCTTAAGCAACTCAACTGGTGCTACCTAGTTATAGCAACCACAAAATAGTGGACAGTTTTCCCATTGTTGACTTTCTAAGATTAATGCAACTTCACCCGGAAGGCCTTTCTCATATATTTCCAAAGTTGCCTCCAATTTATGCTGTGTATTATCTCAACTGGCTACTACTCTCCTTATGAGCATATGCAAACATGATTTTATATAATTATTTCTCAACTGTGGAGTCAGCACACTTGAGAGTCAGAGTCCACAGTAACAGATGAAATGGTACCATAGATGTACACAGCCATGGAGGCAGCATATGGTTTTGGCTGATTTCCAAAGTCTTGATACAGTGGTACCCAAAGGGGTTCAAAAGGACACTTTCTGTGAAGCCACAGAGAGAAGCCAGATATGAAAGTATCAGAAAAGAAAAAAGAAGCAGAGAAGAGTAGAGTTGAGGTTAGTATAACAAGTGAAAACAGGGCTGGGAGATGACTCCAAGGCTAAGCAAGCATGCTACATAAGCATGAAGACATTGGGCCCAGTTCCTAGTAGCCCCCACAATAGCACCAGAGTGGCCAAATGGGAGAAGAGTCCCAGTGTTGTGGCAGGCAGAGATGGAGATCTCCAGCTGCCAGCAGCTGTAAGCCTAGCTCCATCTTCAGTGAGAGACCCTGTCTCAAGGGAATAAGATGGAGAGTGATAACTCAGGATACCTCTTCCTCTGGCCTCTGTAAATATACTCAGGTATGTGCAAACACACACATGTAAACATACCACACAACACACACACACACACACACAAACTTACATACACACATGGATAAAAATATGAAAATGCAGTGTATCTCAATGATGTCTTCAGGGTAACCGTTTGATAGCTGCCATCACACTTTCTTTCCTACTTGACCCCTTTGGGTACCACTGTGGCCAGATTTTAAAAATCAACCAAAGACACGTGCTGTCTCCATGGATGTGTGCATCCATGGTTCCTTTTCACCTGCAACTGTGGAGTCTTTGACTTTCAAGTGTGCTGATTCCAGGATCTACTAAAAATAAATGTTTGCCTTATTGACATGCTGGCTCATTTTCAAATTGCTTTTTTAAAGAACACCAGAGTCTTTTCTGCAGCTGAGGTTTGTGTAACCTTTATCGATCTTATTTTACTTCTAATTACACGCGTTCTTCATTTGTAGCTACCAGAAGCTCTTGTCACCGATCCTGTCAAATTTGATCCATGACACTTTAATTATTGTAATCTTTTTTTCCTGCAGTAGGTATCAAGGTTGTCCATATCCATTTTTGTTAGCCTGATTCCTTATGTAAAGAAATGAGAAGTTGAGTTTTAAGACTATGGCTTTGAGCTGCGGTCTCCATGCAGGCTCTTTTGGATGTCTGCAGATATGTGTGTGTGTGCACACTCGTGTGTGTGTGTGTGTGTGTGTGTGTGTGTGTGTGTGTGTGTGCGCGTGCATGCATAGGTTTGAGTGTGCATATGGAGGCCAGCATAATACCTTGGCTGTCATTCCTCAGCTGCCAACCAACTTGTGTTTTTGAGACACAGTGTATGGGTGTGCCAAGGGGGCTGAAGTGTAGAGTAGGTGTGAGATAGATTTGTGTGTGTGCATGTGTGGTGAGGCAAGGGGTCAGTAAATGAAGCAAGCTCTGTACTTCACAGCTCTTTGTCAGTCACTAACTCTGCAACCAACCTCAGCCTTATCTATCGCTCTTGGCCATTGTATAACTTAAAAAGATAACTGGTCAAACAAACAAACAAACAAACAAAATAAATAAATAAAAACCCTTTGGATTACTGATCTTATGCAGATGCCCAATACATCACAATTGAAAGTGTTTCCTCCATTCTGTTACCAAGCATGGACCTCTTTGGTTGTGGGTTTGGGCATCTTCGGTGAAGTTTTCATAGTTGCATGGCTTGTCTTCCTGGTTTTCCTGGGATGTTGGAGTCCCTATAGCTTGGGGATCCCATCCTGAGATTCTGGAGGGCTGCAGGAAAAGGGGGCTGAAAGAGAGGGAACCGACACACCTTTAAAATGGAGGAGACCATGCCTTACAGTGTTCTGCAAGTCATGGAGATGCCTCAAGGTCCTTAATGGTAGGCATACATGTTCACATAACCATGGTTTCCCCACAGCTGGCAGGCTCCTCCATGGTCCTGACCTTTGGCAGGCCTTGCAGTAAGGAGAGTGTAGGGTTGTAAGAAGCAGAAACAGAGCTGCCTTGTGGGACCTCTTAAGATATTCAGGAAGATTTTATTTCATATTGAAGAATATAGGAATATGCTGTACTATATTCCTACCTGGTCTTCCTCTCCGCTCTCTAGCTGTCTATCTCCCAGAACCCCAAGGGAAGATGCGATAAATATGCTATGTCAATGATGCAGCAGAGAAGTATTATTGGAGACATGGGTGATTTGGGACTACATGATAGGAAGCAAGGAACATGGTTGGTGAGCAGAGGAGAAGGTTGGCTTCTTCCCCCTATGCCTGCCATGGTCAATCTAAAATGACTTACTATTCCTTTTTGAAAACCTTTGCCATTCATGTAGTGCTTTTCCTTCTCAGGTCCATTCCTCCAAATCTAGTAGTGGCAATGTACCATTCTGCTACCCATGTACTTACACTTTCTTAAAAGCTTGTCCAGCCCTTTGTAATTTTTTTCATTAGGATGCTATCTACATTCCTATTTTGGATGTGCTTTTCTATGGCTAATGTAGAACTGTTGCTAGGAGAAACACTCATTTCCAAGGCCATCCGTTCTTTTCCTCTTGTTTCAAGGTGGGTTATATATCTTATTTCAACCAAGGGAAGATGAGGCTCAGTGGAGCGTGTTCTGGGTGCATTCCGTGCTCTGGACCATTTCCAGGGCCATTCTCCAGACTGTGGCTCATGATGCTGTCACATGTTATGGAAGAAAGCCTCAAAGGTCATGAACTGAGGCTGATTCCAAGAATCCATGTGGTGGAGGAGAAGAGCCTGACCTGGAAGGTTAGTGAAAAACTACATTGTGACATGGTAAGCTGCTGAGCCTGGGCACTGCTTCCTCACTTAGTCTCTCTTGAGTGACAGAAAGATGCTATTTCTATTGTACCTGCTACATTCTGTTTCCTTGGATACAGTACTTCTGATCTCTACACTAAAACTTTAATATGACATTTATCGACACTTTGTGGATGAGGAAGTGTAGGCCCAGCATGTTGCTCTTAACTCACACTGCTATTGTGGACCGAATTGTGTCTTCCAAAAAAGTATACTGAAGCCTCACTTTCCTGCTCTCCAGAATCTGAATGGGTTCGGAAGAGCCTTTTAAAAAGTAATCAGTGTTAACTAAAGCCTTTGTATCTTCATAATATGCCTGATGTCCTTCTAAGATAAGGAAGTGTAGGGTAGGTATGAGATAGATTTGTGTGTGTGCATGTACGGTGAGGCAAGGGGTCAGTAAATGAAGCAAGCTCTGTACTTCACAGCTCTTTGTCAGTCACTAACTCTGCAACCAACCTCAGCCTTATCTATCGCTCTTGGCCTCCACCTACAGAAGGGAGACCATGTGAGGCTGTGAGGACTCAGAGGGGGAAGAAGCGAAGATCCAAGCCTGCCCACATCTTGATCTTATACTTTCAGTTTAGGACACCACAGGGAATTAATCTTGCTGTTTGTGCCTCCCAAACGTGTCTTCTCCTTACACACTCCCTGTACTTTCTTTGCCAGCCCTCTTTCTTCCCCACACTCGGGCAACATTCCATCATGATATCCTGCAGTTAGGGTTCCTACCGCTGTTTTCCAGAAGGAGAGCTTCAGCTCTGAGGCAACATGAGTTCCCAGAGGTATCAGTGTGCTGTCCTGTAATTCTACCAAACCTCAAAGGACATTGGAGCTCAAGGAGGAGATGTGGAGTGCCTTGTCCATGGGCACCTAAAACCTGGTCTTTTGACCTTGATGTCACTTCTTTGCCTCACAGAGTAAGCAGAGTAAATCACTTTGCAAAAGACAACACCTCCTAGGTGCTATGAATTGTACAATGTTCTCATATTACAAAGGATCCCAGGATGCCTAGAGAGATGAAGGAATGATAACGAGAGATGCGTGAACTTCTGCTGGGGTCTGGGGATGTAAATGAGCCAGATTTGGGTAGATCAAGTAGGGAAGAAAAAGGGGATGATAATCATACCAGGCAAGGAGGCGGCGGGGTGGAGGTGGGGATGCTGTGGACAGCAATGGAGCCCTGGTGTCTTTGTTTTTGAGGCACTCATCTGAGCAATGCTGGAGTCAGCCTCCAGCTTTCAAGGTCTCATTTTGCATTCATCTCTGGATGCCTTTCATTTGCACAAAACACCGTTACCTACAGTTAGAGTGAGGCACCCAGAGGTCATTCTGGTTGTATGACCTTGGGCAAATCTTTTAATCTCCTGATGCTCAACGTTCTTTTCAAGAAAATAGCAGTAATCAATACATCGTAGGCCTGATGAGAAAATTAAGCATTTTAAATGTCTGATATGAAATTTAAGACATCATATATGTGATGCATCAATTCTGATTCCCCTGCCTTCACATCAATTTTCTATCCCTGGGATGTACATAACACTTCAGTTGTTGAGCTCTCCGGGTAGTTGTTGGGGTTAAATTAGGTGATCTATTTTCAGGCAACTAAAAGATTTTAAACTGTTAGAGTACGTGTAAGGTTATAACAGTTACTCTCTTTCTGTTATTATGTCCCAAAACACTGAACGTGAAATTTGCTCACTAAAGCTTATTGAATCGAGTTCTATTAAATCAAATTCTCTTGCTTACATTTTGTTTTTTTTTCAAGCAAGAAAATTTCAAATTTGTTCTGACTCACAGCAGTACAGTTGTTAGCATTTATGAGTTAGAAAGGAAGAAGCACAACAAATATTGGTTTAAAGTTGTAATGCCAATTTGTAAGAAACGGACACTCTGGTCCATGAAAGACTGCACATTACAGATCATCTATAGAGGGACCATTTACGAAATACAGGCTGTCACATAGTTAAGGATAAGTAATGTAATTCATTTTTAAGATAGGCTGTTTGCAATATTTTAAAGAAAATATTTAGGAAAACCCTTTGTGTGTGTGTGTGTGTGTGTGTGTGTGTGTGTGTGTGTGTGTGTGTGTGTGTGTATGTAGGTGGGCATGGTTGGAGATGAGAGGAAGGCACTGGTTGTCCATCTCTGTCACTCCCCTCTTCATTAACACTGAGGCAGAGTTTATCAGTGAACGTGGAAGCCACTGTTTCATGGCTACTCAATCTGGTCAGAAAGTTCAACTTGATTCTTCTAGCTCCACCCTCTCCCCACAGCTCTGGGGGTACAGGTGTGCATGACAATGGTCAGATTTGATGTAGGTTGGGGGGTGGTGTCTGAACTCAGGTCTACATGCATGTGCAGTAAGTGCCTTTACCTGTTGTATCACATCTGGACCCCAGTTAGCCTCTTTTGACTATATTTCTGAAGATGGACCATATGAGTTCCAGGTACAGATTTCTAATCATTCCATCTAGAGGAGAACATAGTTTCAATGAAAATTGAACAGCTTTCTAACAATCAGAGTAGCAGACAAAGTAGATCAAGGCACAGCGGGAACTCCTTGCACCCCAGCTTTAATAGTAGACTTTCTTCTAGGAAGAAGAAAGTCTGATGAATATTTAGTATTTTCTGAAGCATTTCTTTTCTGTCTAGATGAGGTTTCTGGTTCACATGGTAAGGCTCCTTAGCTTTATCCTTACATATAAACATAAAGTTTTAATCAGAAAGGACTTCTGGATAATATCTCAAATCAACCTTATGTTAAAAACAATGGATAATTTCAAATCTCAGTTAATAACTGATAAAACCACACCTCTGACAAGTATGCTTACATGATGGATTAATAGTTCATATCTCCAGGTCCCCAGTTAGTTCTCTTTGAAGTATATGGTGCTGGTTAGTTTTCACGGGGCTGAAAGGTGATAGGCATGCTACTGGAAGGAAAAAGAATCATTGATCTCAGAGCTCATTGAACCCCGAAACCTACAAGAAGGACTGGCCTACAAGTTATGCACACTGGTATAATAGTAGCACAGATGTTACGGAAGTAACAATCACTTTGAAATTGAATCTAACTAAGGCCCATTCTGTGAGGTAAAATAGGTTTCTGGTCCTGTTAATTGGGCCAAGAAAATGTGGCTAGGTAGGTCACAAGCCTCAGAGGAGAACCTACTGCTACTATCCTGCTAAATAGATATAGTATGAAAAGGACCTCTAATGACTTATTGCTATACCCTTAGATCAGTGCATCTCTCAACCTTCATCAGGGAAGCATCTTCTTGCAGTTGATGATACTTAATACAGAGATCCTCACCTGGTCTGTGTGAAGAGAATAAAAGACTGTGACACGCTCGGCCCTAAATAGAAAATACATATGACATTCTTCTTACCAATGCTCAGGGAACTTCACAGAAGAAGGTGTTGAAAAAGACTACAGGAACCAAAGATGGAGGTTGATTTCAAGAAACTAGTATTTAGAGGAAGCAGCAGGGCAGTTGCACATAAGAATTCACAGAGATTGTGACAGTATGAACAAAATACCTGTGGAGAGGGAGAGGTGGTCATGAATCTCACCCCTAGTAGAGGAAAAAACATAAGTTAAGAGGAAATCGTGATGGTAGAAATGAAGGAATTGAAGCAGAAGAATGGGTATATGACTTGATCAAAATCTATTGTATAAATATACAAAAATCTCAATAAAATTGTAGATAACTATCAATTAAGGTGACAATTACACAAGTTTACTGCAATAGATTATATCTAGAAAAAAATGTTCATGGGATGGTGTTTGCAACCATGGTGACTGGTACCCAATTCAATCGTGAAATCCAAGAATGTATGGTCTTACCCTTGGGAACACAGGCGCAGAGAAATAGAAGCTATTTGTATTCTAGTACTGTACTATTATCCAAGGCTAGCCACAGCCTCATAAATGGGCTGTCTGTGTAAGCTGCCTCAATATCACAAAGAAATCTGGGAAAGTGGATGATAGGAAAGTCAGGCCTAATGGAGAAGCCTCAGTTCACACTGTTGTGAGCAAATCTCTGTGTACACAGAGCTCATTTCTGATGCATGAGAGAGAAAAAAAGATATATAGACAGATATGAACCATACCCAAGGGGTTCCTAATACTTATCCCATTCTATCTTGCTTCCATGTTTCCTTGGATAGCTTAATGTGCTTAGCTAGTTGTTTTACTGAATGAATCAATGCGATGATGGTTAACAAGGCAGTATCCAGCACACAAGCCAGGACTGCAATAGCATGGCCTTGCTTTCCTACCTGTCCCCCTTAACATAGAGTTCTAAATCTTTGTTTGGCCTTCTTCAGCTCTCCGCAGGAACCCACAGTAAGATACTCTCATCTCCCTTGGTGAACAGGACATAAAACTAAGCATTTGTGAGTAGATGAAAGAGAGGCTCACACTCCCAAGCCAACAAAACCACAGAAAGTCACTGTGTTTGTTCTTTGGGCTTGATCTTTAAACACAAGCCTTTTTTTCCCCAATCACAAAAAATATCTGTATAGGATGAAAGCTGATATTTTTTTTAACATGAAGGACTAGATTAAGCCTTAAGCATGTGTACTCAAAAGAAGAAAAATAAAGGGCTCCCAGGCACTGTGTGGACCTTTGGCACAAGATAAATATACACATTAATTTCAGTTCCTATATGCTTTTTATTGAGGTGAAAAGCTGTAAGTAACAGTCCACAGGGCAAACAAAAAGAGTTTCCTGAGTTTAGTAACAATATCATGCTGTGAACATGAAAGCCATTTGATTGTCCTCTATAATGAGGAAGGAGGTCACAAAGCCAGAGGTGTCCCTCAGAGAGTCACTGGAGATATAAGCCATGGGCAAGATCAACAGGATGCTGGGGACTGTCTTAAAAGGGACTGTCTAAAAAGCTTAGAAAGGGCCCATGTGTTCTCTTAGCTAAGTGCTTCCACCCACCACACTGTAGGCATGATGCTTATGAATATAGGTCTTATTATGCAATTAGATAAGACCTCTAGGGGAGGTGGAGGTGGATAGCTTTGCTGGGGCCCCACAGTCACCTAATAACACTTCTGATAGCCCAGGGTAGGTAAGAAATGGTTCCTTTCATGCTGAAATTAAAAACAAAAACACAAACATAAAACAAAACTAGATGCATGCAATTTGGCAATCATTAATCTGGTATGGAGCATTGACTCTTACGTGGTAAGGAATGCAGTCTTTAGCATCAGAGAACTTAAGTCCAACTCTGTTCTTGTTTTCTTTTCTTTATCTTTTATTTTTTTGTTATTATCTCGTACATTGCATCCCACCTACAGCTTTCCCCTTCCACTCCTCCCAGGCCTTCCTCTCTGTCTCCTCTCCCCCATTTGCCTTCAAAAAAGAAAAAAGAAAAGAAAAAGAGCAGACCTTTCAGGGTTATCAATGGAACATGGCATAATAAGTTACAATAATATTATGCACCAAGACTTTTATCAAGGCAACCCAGTAGGAGGAAAAGGGTCCCAAGCACAGGCAAGAGTCAGAGACACCCCTGTTAGGAGTCCCACAAGAACTGCCACCTACACAACCATAATGGATATGCAGAAGACCTATCTCAGATGTGTTGGTTACTTCAATCTCTGGGAGCTCTATGAGAAAATTGTCATGAGAGAGACTTCACCAACAACTGACGGAAGCAGAGACAGTGAGCGCAGCCAAACACTAGTCATATCAAGAGGAGCACCAGAGAGCAGTGGAGAGGAAGAATTTTAGAAGCTGTAAGGGTTGAAGACACCAATGAAAACATGGTCCACAGACACAACTGTACTGGTTTTTTACTAAATCACTGCATCACACAATATATTGCTGCTAAGAAAGGCAAAATAACTTGCCCCTGAACTGTGTGAACAAGTATGAAAAAAATAAGTGGCAGGCGTGAAGTATTTACAAAGCCTGTCATATATAAAATCCAACACATGTGATTTTACTCTTCTTTGTGGGATGCGGTGCACAGAGGGATTATATCCATCATAGCCATGGTTGAGGTGTGTCCTGTGATCTCTTTCTCTATATATCTATCATAGTCAACCAAAGAGAAGCTTTAGAGCTGGCAGAGAAGACTTCTGGTTATCAGTAAGACCTTGCTAGGGGAGGGAAAGATATGAAATCTATGTTATCCGTGGCCCCCAAACTGCCATATCCCCATTATTTCTTTTGTTTCTCTGTTCCCCAAGAGCACTCCCAAAGTCATTGATTTCAGGGAGGGCTCTGCTCCACGTTAGCCTTCAAAGGTTGTTCCATCTTTATGGCTCTCAAATGATCTTCCATCACTGTTTTTGCAATGATTAAATTTTTGTTCATGCGTTTAACACTTTATAATACCACACTGCTTTTATATGCTCATTTTATATTATATCTTTTGTTATTCCCGCTTTAGTGATGTAAGGCTGACAAATTAAAAATTGACTCTACTTAAGAAATAGACGCACTTTGATATATGGACACACTATGAAATTATTGCCACAATCAGGCTAATTAACATATCCATCATCTCACATGGTTACCTGATTTTTATAATGAGAACACTTGCGATTTACTTCAGGAATATGATACATTATCTGGACACAAGCCGCACCAGCTGAAGACACAGAACTTTGCTGGCACGTCAGATATCCTAGTGTCTCTCCCTAATGGCATGCCTCTGGTGGCTCAGCCTCAGAGGTGTTCTGTACACTCAAGCTTAGTCAAATCACTCCTCTGCTTCTCCCTAACTTATAACTTATGGCTGTTTAATATTTTACTTCAAGTAAGCATGCATTTCAGGCATAATGTATAATCTGATACTCATTGTGCTTGATAATATAACTACAGGTATGAATAATACTCTTGCCATGAGTAGCCACCATGTTCTTTTTTATGCCTTCCACACCCAGATATAAACTCTACCATTTTCCTTCTCCTGTTAGATCACCAAATAAAACTAATGGATACATGAATAAATCGTTGGAAATGCCAAGATTTGGGAATAGAAATCCTCCTTGGATTGCCTCCTCTTTTATTTATTTTCCTAAATTACACAAAATCTCAGCTCTAAATTCAGACACTCTCTGAAACTTCCCTTGACTTCAGGCTCTACATAAAGATGAGGGGACTCGGTTTTCTTACGAATTCTATCTTGCAAATTTCCCATTAGAGGCAGATACGTGGGTGATGCAAGTGGGCAATGGTATCTGATGATGGTTGAAGATTGGGTCCCATGCAAATCTGCCTATCTCTGCTGTAGAAATCATGGTTCATTTGGGCAACACCCAGGGCACCACCTCTCTTCTCGTATTAGTCTTCACTAAGCTCAAGAGTGTAACCAGGAAAGTATTTCCAATAGCACTGACCTTTTCAAACACTGCCTATTATCATAAGAATTTCAGGATTTTCTACTTCTCCAGCATTATTTTATTCTCTAAATGTGAATCTGGGCTGTGGCAATAATGGCGTACTGTGAGGCCCTTATAGATTATTTCTAGGCAATTATCTGTGCATCATATTGCATTGTTTGCTCCTGTTCAGTTTTCTGTGTTTGTTATGCTGTGTGTGTGTGTGTGTGTGTGTGTGTGTGTGTGTGTATGCAGATGTGTGTATATGCACTGGGTGCACATATGTGTGAAGACCAAAGACCAACCTTGGATGCCATCCTTGGGAGCCATCTGCCTTGGTTTTGAGGCTAGTTTTCTTGTTATACAGTGCTCTTACTAGGCTAGGGTGACTGGCAATGAGTCCCAGGAATTCTTTGGTCTCCATCTCCCCAGAACAAGAATTAAAAGTCTGTATCCCCATGCCAAATTTCATTTAGCATGGGTTATGGGAATCAAATCCAGATTCTAATGCTTGGATAATAAACACTTTACTCAGCTATCTCCTGAGGCTAAGTTTAACAATGTCTAGAAACCAAAGACTATACCTTGTCGGTCTTATATCTACAATATTATCACTATAGTACTCACCCCAGGTGCTCAATGTATGTAAAGAAAAGAGCAGTGTCCCATGCATGTCCTGTGTGTCTGGAGAGAAAACATCATTCTTCTTAAATATGGTCAAATGATAAAAAAAAAATGTTTCCAAACTTACGTTTTGAAAACCAGATACTAAACCTTGATGATCCCTTTAAGGTCTAAAAGCAAAGTGTCAGTGTTCCTAGTTGGCCATCTGCCTCCTGTTGGTCATTTCTGTCTGGTTCCCTCTCTTCAACATCAATACTTGTTACAACAAGAAAAGCAACCAGGAGAAGATCTATAGCTCAACAGGGTGGACTAAGCGGCGCTTTCCACTTTAAGACAAAGCGTGAAAGCAAAGCATTCAATATTGACTCTCCATCAGGCCATCAGGGTGACAGATACAAAAACAGTTGGTCATGAACAACACCTCCTGCTGCCTGGGAAAGATGCCTCTGTACATGCCTTTGTTCAGAAACAGACAGGAGTGTAAGCTGCGCACATTTTTTTCCCCACAAGCTCAGTGCAGCGCAGCAGCAGATCAGGAACTTTCAAACAGGGCTCGGCACACACTTGTGTTTACTTTGAAGGGTAGAAAAAGGCCCAGGGCTTCATTAACGGTAGGATATGAGGGCGCATTGAAGAGACCCATGAAAGAAAGTAATGGCACGAACTGAGTGGATAGAAACATGTTAACAAAACGACAGCAAGGATTTGGGAGAGGATACCAGGGGCTGAGCTGATGGCATTGTGTTGCGGCATGCTGGAGATTGTTGGCTTCTTTGCACAGATGTTGTAGATGTCAACATGGAGACCGAGAAGCAAAGAGAGTTTTCTAAGGCCAGATGGAAAGAAACATGGAATCGAACCCAGGATCCCAAATCAGTCCTAGGCCAACAGTACATCTGGTAGCCAGTGTTCACGAACACTAGTGAATTCCTTCAAGCCTCGTAGTTTAGACAATCCCAGTCTGAGAACTGAATATCATTTTGCTTATTCTTCAAGCCATTGCTTTCCAAATGATCTTCCTTCCATGGATCTAAGTAGTGAAGATATTTTAGGTCCACACAGGAAATGGAATCAACCTTGTGTGTTCAATTCAGAAAGTAAATGGGAAGAGAAAGAGCCAAGGATGAGAGTTTATATGTGAACTCTCATTTGGCCAACAATATCCATATGGGCAGCAATAATTATAATAGCTTCAATTTTCTATACAGCAATGGCCATACATATGAGCACGAAGGTCAGTTTGTAATGTCCAACTGAAACAGCTTACTCTAAGAATCCAGTATAGCACTTGCGTATATGGTCTCTCTACGTTCTCCTCATTCTAGAGAAAGGGGAGCAATGTCTAAATCTAAACTCAATATTTGAGATAGACCTTTGGCTACTGTCAGGAGCTGGGAAGCTTAATTAAAAAATGACTTAGATCTATGGCACTTGGTGAACAGTACATTTAGAAAATCCATAAGAAACACTTAAAAGTGCATCTGGAAACATCATCCTCTGTTTCTAACTGTGTGAAATCCATCTGTGTACAAGGGTCAAAAGCAGTCTTGACTCCTCAAGGAGGTTAGTTGGGAAGGCTCAAAATCATAGGGTATTTAGAGAGTTTATATGGTATTCATGATAAGTCCACCTGCATAACTGTACTTACATGTAATACTTGTGTTTGGTACTAGTGAATACAGAGGGAGTTAGCTTCTTATGGGGTTTATATTTTAACGCCTGGTAAAAGGATCATAAGACAGTTGTCTATAACTCTTCTTTATTAGCACGTTCTCAAAAAGTGAGTGTTGTGATAAACTAAAAACCACAAACCACATTGAAGCTTTTACCTTGTCAATCAGTGAACTATGAACCCATTGCTTCCATTTCTCTCAGATTCTATTTATGGAACAGGGGGATAACACTTCTTTTTAACTTATCTGTGCCAGTCTGAACTTAATGGTTGCCTAAAATACCTAAGTGCAGACCATTCATTCTTTTACATAGGCTCTAAGATACAATTATACATAGGGTGCCCCATACATGTGGGGCTTACAACGTAGTGAAGGATCCAGGTACCAGTTGAGATCTGGCCAGAATGTGAGGAATTCTTCTGCAGGCCAGGGAAGGCTTCCTGGAAGGAGACACGTTTAGGCAGACACTTAGAGCATGAGTGGAAACAGTTAACTGCACAGGAGCCCAGGGTCATGCAAGAAGGAGGGACCCAGTGCAAAGAGTTTGGTAAGCACAGATGCAAGGCAGCATGGGAGTGGAAAGGCATCTGGTCCAGTTGCATTACAGAGTTTAAGGTGAGAGACAATACAGAGACAGGATACACCGCTCCCTGTTTCCCTAAGCCATCTGAGCTTAGAATATAGAAATCTTTCAATATTTTAAACAGGTAGCCATTATGATTGTCCTCATGAATCACCTGTTAATCCATCTGATAACACAGTTATGCTACAGTTCCTATCAGCAGTAAACTGGCTGACAAACAGAGGTCCAAGATCATTAATTATTTTTCCACCCAAACAGGAGCACCTCAAGCTCTTTTTTCTATGTTTTAACAGTTTTTATGAAAAGTTTCTACTGCCCTAATGCCCTTGGTATTAGTCTGCCTTCAAGAGTAAACATCTGACAGCATTGTATGGTGAGTGGGAGTGGGGCTGGGGGTAGGCAGTGGGGAGTAGTCAAAGCTTCTATTCATGAGATAAAAACATCTCTTTGGTGAGACACTTCAGGGCCCCCTTCATCCCTTTTCTTTGATTTCCCACTGCTGTACAGAATGCCAGAGGGATTCCGGAAAGCCTACCTACCTCGCTAGCCCTTTCACTGCAGTCAAGCAGACCACACCATGTTTTTCTCTGGCTCTGCTTAATATTGTCCCTAGCCTGTGAGGATGATTCTACTGGTGTTGAAAAAGGAGGAGATGAGGAAATACAATCAAGAGTGTGGATAACAACTGCAGGTTTCTGAGTCTCTGTTTTCTGAGGTTTCATTAAGAACGTTATGCCCCGCCCCCACCCTCTGTGGCAATGGGCAAAGAGACTCCTTGTTCGTGGCGAAGTTCTTATATGGCAGAGCAGATGGCAGGCCTTTGTTCATTATAACATGATGCTTGGCATGGTGGCCAAAGCTGTCTCATACCTAGGATTCATAAAAATCAAATCAAATCAAACCGAGGATACACAGTGCAGGAGGGGGAAGACAGAGAGAGGCCTGGGGACACCCATGTCATGCTCAGACCTGCCCTCCAGGGCACTGTACAAGTGGGCCTTAGATATATACTTGCCACCATGAGATGCAGCATGGATGGAGGTTGTCTCTGAGGGGTTCACTAGCTACATGGCTAGCCTGCAGTGGGAGCCGCCACGACGTGCAAGTATGTGGTGGTTGGATGGGAGAGAAAGAGAAGTGGAACAGCTTGAGCATTATGAAAAAGGATGGAACTGGGAAACTTGAGAGTGGAAAGGAGTAGCCTGCTGTGAGTGGCCAGCCCTACCATCTGGAGCCATGGTGAGGTCTCAGTCTGAGCTACTGCTGAGGGTCAGGTCTGAGTTCATGGCTATGCAGTGGCAGGTATTGATGTCCTTCCTGTGTCTCATATTACCACTAGAGATCGTGAGAATGTCCTTGGCCAGGGAAGTCACTGGGATCAATATGATGTCTAGGGGCTGTGTGTAACTGGCCGTGTCCCTCAATAGACTCTGGAGGGCTGACCCCATCTCTCACTGGCAGCAGTGGGCCCTGCCCCTCACCCAGGCAGCACAGTGGAGCTGGTTGTCATGACAGAGGTGTGAATGAGCCCTCCCTGAGGGCATGACCATGGGAGAGCTGATCCCACCACCCGTCTGCCATGGGGTGTCATGAGTGCAGAGATGATACACCCTCACACCCTCTCCAGCATTCAGGAAAGCTGCCCACATGGTTATGAGCTCTGGAGAGCTATCTCTGCCTCTCACTAGCTGTAGCACTCAGGAGAGCAAACCTTGCATCTCCCTGGTGTCAGGGACACAGGTGATCCAGCCCTGAGGGCTAGAGTGTCACTAGCATGAGGTGGTGTAGGTACAGCGGTGAGCCACTCCCCATGTGGGAAGCTGAGGAAACTCCAAGTGAATGTGTGTTATTGACAAGGGTCAATGCCTTAGGATCATGGAACTGGCAAAGCCTTCCCTGGTCCCCATGTGAAAAGTTGACAGAGTGCATAGAAAGTGTTGATCATAATACTCTTCTGGGATGATTACAACCTGAGACTTCTGAGGGACAGAGACCTCTTACAGAGTCCAACTAGCCCCTCCCCCTGTGCTTACATAACAAACTTACTGAGGTTCTGGATTGTTGTGAGATAGATGTGTTGTATTCACGCCTTTCTTTGCTCCTTCTTCACAGTCAGGTTTCCTGGATCAGGGCTTGCTAGTCATAGAATTGCATATAGTTGTTCTTGATCAGTCACCTGATATGCCTTGGGCAATGAAACTGGAGGAAGTTCTGCCATACCTGTGTGAATCAGGAGCTTTCAGAGAGTCCCTGAAAGTGCCATCATCCACCAGCTAACTATCTTGCCTGCCTGCTCTCCACTTAAGGAGAGGTCTCACTTAAGGAAATCTGCTTTTCTGAAAGCCCTGGGATGAAGATAGGGACCAGGTCATGCTGAAAGAACCTATCTCTTAGAGCATAGCCCGTGCTTGAAATGATGGGCAAGAAAACTTAATTGTCTTAAGTCAAAGATGCATTGGGGTTCTGTTCTGGGTTATATCCTATCTTCAGTAAAAATTAGAAAATTCAAAGAAAATGAAGGGACCAGTGAGGTAGCTCAGTGGACCAAAGCACTCGCCCTGTGCAAGCCTGACAGCTTGAGTTCACTTCCCAGAAACTATGGAAAAAAGAGAGAAGTGACTGCAGACAGTTGCCCTCTGACCTTCACACGTTCACTCTGGCAATTGTGTATCATGTGTGTACATACATCACACCCTGAGGCATAAACAAATAAACACTTTAAAAGGCAGGAAGGAGAGATGGTAAAGTAGTCTGTAATAGGTATTTTAGGCCTTCAATCGTCTGTAGTTTGTTTCATTGTGTTTGAACTAGGTACCACATGCTATTTTTGATACGACCAATTTGCAAAATATAAAGTTACCCATTTGTATCATTTTTAAGTGTTCAGGTAAGCATCATTAAATACATTCATAAAACTGTGTAAAGATTACCCCTGTCTGCAGCATTTTTGTCATCCCAAATGGAAATGTTTTACCTAGTTAAAAAAAAAATCACTGAATTCTTTTTGAAAGAAAAAAAGGCCATTCGCATACTTTTGAGTGGTTAACATTTTATATGTGTGCCAAGGTGGCTGATTAAAATATTTTCATTGATGTTCATTCTGCATGTCCCCTGACCCTGATTCAGGCTGTGAAAAGACTTTATTTCTGAGATAAAAACACATTCCCAGCCCTTAATGTCAATCTTTGTCCTTTGCCAAGGTCTAAGCTCACTGAAAAGCCTTTCTGGGAAAGACAAGGGGAACGTGAAGCTACAGGGACAAGGAGAGAAGGCCAGGAAATAAAGGGAGGAGAAAAGGATGAAGGGAAATGGTTGGCTAGAGTCTAGAAGAGGCTGGCTGCCCTGAGGATGGAGAACTTTCTGTCTTTGTCCATGGTTGTGACCAGCCCTGTCCTGCAGTTCCTACTGAGCATGCCCAGGAGATAGCCCACAGAACCTGAACTGCCAGGAAGCCAGCAGATACCCAGGAGCTCCATCAGTGGAGACAGCAGAAACTTCATGCAAACAGGATGGCTCGAGGGTGGGAGGCTCTGCATCCTTTTCTAAGCATTGCTTACAACTTTAGACTCGCAGATGGCCAAGCCCAACACTGATGAGGATTCAATTTCCCACCTAGCTGGGGATTCATTTCATTTGACTTATAGAAAGAAGAGATATAACAGGGATAGGGAGATAGATGGCTTACAAGATGGGTGTGGTCAGTGCACCTGTCATTTCAGTGCTGTAGGGAGCAAGGACTTGAAGATCAGAGAACTTTTTGTCACTAGTCTATCCCCAGGTTCAATGAGCCTGTGTCCTAGGGGAATATGACAATGACAGAACAGGACATCAGGACACTGAATATGCTTTGGCTCTTGTGAGTGAGCACCTGCATGTGTAGGCGCATGCATACTTACCTTACACACACAACACACACACACACACACACACACACACACACACACACACACACACGCCCTAAAAAAGAAAAAAAAAGTAAAAGTGTGTGCCTGAACTTGTTGGTTAAGTGTTTAATACTTATTCATTGCATCCTCCTCTGAGGATGCTCTAGGAACATCTTTTATCACCAGGACTAAAAACAAGCAGCCTTATTCATAATAGCCAGAACATGGAAACAGCCGAAGTGTCCCTCAATAGAAGAATGGATAAAGAAACTGTGGTACATATACACTATGGAATACTATTCAGCTATTAAAAACAAGGAATTCCTGAAATTTGTGGATAAATGGATTGAGCTAGAAGTGATCATAATGAGTGAGTTAACCCAGAAGCAGAAAGACTCAAATGGTATATACTCACTTATATCTGCATACTAACCCAAAGGGCATGTCCCACGAAAGCCTTCACTTACCAGGAAACTGAGACAGAGGAGAGAACATTCTAGTGGGACTCTAGATGAGAGAATCATGGGAGAAAGGCAAAGTAGAAGGACCCAGAGGGTCCTAGAAGCCTACAAGTAGAACATTATGATAGGCAGATTTGGGCCCAGGGGTCCCGCTCAAACTAAGGCACCAGCCAAGGACAATACAGGCGGTAAACCTTAAGCCCCTACCCAGATCTAGCCAATGGACAGAACACTCTCCACAGTAGAGTGGAGAGTGGGATATGACTTTCTCACATACTCTGGTGCCTCACCTTTGACCATGTCCCCTGGACGGGGAGACCTGGTGGCAATCAGAAGAAGGACAGCAGGTTACCAAGAAGAGACTTGATACCCTATGAGCATATAGAGGGGGAGGTAATCCCCCTCAGGAACAGTCATAGGGGAGGGGAATAAGGGGAAATTGGGAGGGAGGGAAGAATGGGAGGATACAAGGAATGGGATAACCATTGAGATGTAACAAGAATAAATTAATAAAGGAGAAAAAAAAAGAGAGTGTTTGGCAACTTCAGCAAGGCCATTCCTTTAGAAGCTTGTCATGTTAAACTCTATACGTCACAGAATACAATCAGAAAAGCTCTTCAGAGCATAGGCACCTGTCTGAAATGCTTTTCAATTAATACTATTATCATAGAGATAACAGTAAACCATCCAGGTTATTATTATTATCATTACTATTACTATTATTATTATCATATTTTATCACTATTATTATTTTGAGACATGATCACAGGTAGCTCAAGTTGGCCTTGAAGCTTGCTATATAGCTAAAGATTACCTTGAGCTTCTGCTCCTTTAATCCTCCTCTTCACCTTCTGAGTGGTGAGACTGCAGGCACATAGCACTCTACACAGTTTATGTAGCACTAGCAATTGAATGTAGGATTTTATGCACGTTAGGCAAAAACTCTACCAACAAAGCTGTATTCTCAGTCAAGACAACAGAAGCCGGAACTGGAAGAGGCAACCTGTCTATTCTTTATACATGTTTCAATATCCATGGCCTTGGGGCCTGAACAAGATTTCTTCTTTATTTTAGATTCTGTCTTCAATCAGCTTCAACCAGTGATTTGAAAAATCAAAATGCCTTGATTGAAAGTAGTTAAAGGGAAGCAGCATATGAAAAGCCAACACATTGTGGTAGCAACAGCAAGCAGCTAAATCCTAAGAGAAGTGGTAGAAAGGAAAGAATAAAAATCTAAAATGGATTACACTGTTGAAAAGTCAACATTGAAAAATAACCCGAAGAACCTAATCTTAGTAAAAACACAAATATTGGGCCAGTGTAACCAAGAAAATTAAAGCAAATGTTAAGTAAATATTAGAGCTCATAAGAGTAACCCTGCAAACAAGGCACTTAATGCCATAAGAAGCAAGATGCTCTGTGCTACAGTGGCCAAAACTGTACTGGCTTCTTGACCATCCTCTTCAGAGCTGGGTCCTTGAAGGCTGGGTCCTTCCTGCTCCACCCCCTATGACCTAACATCCTACTTCCAGTACTTGCATGGCTTTCACTAAGTATCAGTGACATTTGTCTCAGCTCATTTGAATGGGAAAGTGACTGAATGACATGGAAACATGAATAGGAGAATCACAAAGCTCATTATTAAAAGCCATTATAAGAAGTTATTGCTACAGGAAAGTTTAAGAGGTTTTAAGACTTAACAGGGGTGGGGTGGGGTGGGGTGGGGTGGGGTGGGGTGGGGGATGGTACAAATACATACCTTATTGCGCAGGATAGTTACTTCACTTCAGATGATAAAACTAACAGATTTTTGGATGAAATATTTATCTATCCATCTATATCTACAGCTCATTGTCTCTACCTACCTTCTTTTTACTTTTTCATCTATCTATCTATCCTCCCATCATCTGTCTATATCTATCCATCTATCTAAGTCAGGGTTTCTATTGCTGTGATGAAACACCACGACCAAAGCAACACTGAGAATAAATAACTTACACTTCCTTATCACTGCTCATCATGGAAGGAAGTCTGGACAGAAAGTCAAGCAGAACAGGAACTCTGAGGCAGGAGCTGATGCAGAGGCCATGGCAGAGTGCTGCTTACTAGCTTGTTCTACATGGCTTGCTCAGCCTGCTTTTTTTTTTTCTTTTTAAATAGAACCATCAGCCCAGGCATGGCTCCACCCACAATAGGTTGAATTAATAACTAATTAAGAAAATGCCATATAAGCTTGCATACAGCTCGATTTTATGGAAGGATTTTCTTAATTGATGTTTCTTCCTCTGGGATGACTTTTGCTTGTGTCAAGTTGACATAAACTATCCAGCAACAATTGACCACGTGTCAACTTGACTCACAAACACATCACCATTAAGCCACAGCCTTTCCTTTCTCATTCATTCCCAAGATGTTACATAAAAAATTATAAGTAACTTTATCAGTACCACAGTCTTTACAAATTTAAACACAAGAAAAATTCAGTATCTTTAAAAATCCAAAATCTCTTTTATTTTTTTTTCTTTATTAATTTATTCTTGTTACATCTCAATGGTTATCTCATCCCTTGTATCCTCCCATTCTTCCCTCCCTCCCATTTTCCCCTTATTCCCCTCCCCTATGACTGTTCCTGAGGGGGATTACCTCCCCTAGCTGTGGGATCCTGAAAAAATCTAAGCTTAAGTGGATACTTCAGTACTTCAAGAGGCAAGAACCAAGGCACAGTCCCAATCTGAACAAAGCAAAGTCAAACTTCAACAGTGTAAATAATTCAGTGCTCAGTTATTTGGGATTCACTCATGACTGGCTTCTCCAGAGGCTTGCTTTACTTCTCTGGCTCTGTCTTCTCCAGCACACAGTGTGATTTAAAAAAAAAAACAATTTGGGGACTAAAGGGTTTATTTGGCTTGTATCTCCACAGAACTGCTCATCATAGAAGGAAGTCAGGACAGGAGCTAAGAAGGAGCAGGCTTCTGGAAGCAGGAGCTGATGCAGAGGCCATAGAAGGGTGCTTCCTACTGGCTTGCTCAACCTGCTTTTAAAAAAAATTTAACCATTTAATTTAATGTTTAATTAGAGATTAAGTTATTTACACCCTGATTGCGACTTCTCTCTCCTATCCTCCCAATCCCGTCATCTCATGCCCCGCCCCCAACCAGTCACACTCCCTCTCCCGCTCCTAAGAAAAAGGAGGGCCTCCCATGTTTATCAAGCAGCCTTGGCATATCAAGGTACAGTAAGACTAGGCACATCTTCTATTGAGTCTAGACAAGGCAGCCCAGTTAGGGGAAAGGGATCCAAAGGCAGGAAATGTAGTCAGAGACAACCCCTGCTCCCACTTTAGGAGTCCCCACATGAAGACCCAGATGCACAACTGTTACATATGTGTAGAGGGCCTAGATTTGTCTCATGCATGCTCTCTGGTTGGTAGGTCAGTCTCTATGAGTCCCTATGGATTCAAGTTAGTTTATTCTATAAGTTTTCATTAGTATCTTTGACCCTTCTGGCTCCTTCAATCCCTACCACCTCCCACAAGATTCCCCAAGGTTTCCCCAAGCTCTACTTAACGCTTGGTTGTGGCTTTCTGTATCAGTTTCCGTGAGTTGTTGGGTGAAGCCTCTCTGATGACAGTCATGCTAGGCTCCTGTCTGAAAGCATGGCAGAATATCATTAATAGTGTAAGCCTGATTTCTTATTGAACCCAGGACCACAGCCCCAGAATAGCACCACCCACAATGGGCTGGGACCTCCCCCATCAATTGCCAATTAAGAAAATGCCCCATAGGCTTGCCTACAGCTGGATCTTATAGAAGAGTTTTCTTAATTGAGGTTCCCTCCTTTCAGATGACTTTAGCTTATGTCAAGCTGATTCAAAACTATCTGGCACAATAGATGTTTCGCCAATCTATGACCAATGAAAGACACTTTGCCAAGGTAAAACCTCAGGATTTTACTGCTGTGAAAGTCTAGGTTTCAACACAGTTTCTGCTTTCCCCTGATCTTGGGATCTAATGTGCCTTCCTGAAACACTGTGCAGGTCCAGTTTCCTTATTTGCTTCTACTGTAGTAATTACATTTCCTTTGAGCCACTTTCAGGTAGAAATCACTGCAATAAAATGATCATTTTGATTTATTTAAAGTAGGCATGATTTATTGATTCAAGGTTAATTCCACCACCAGAAATCACAGGCTGTGGTTTTGTGTTGTATTGTGTTTGTTGCAGTAGATCATAAAATATTTTTTTTACTGTCAAGTAGCTCATGGTCTGGTCAGGGGCATGTACCAGCCCACAGCTGATCACTCTTTTAGCTAACTGGCAGATCTCCAAGTTCTTTTAGAAGGCCAAAAGGAAAGGCTGTTGTTCCTTTATTCATTTTCAAAATGACACAGAAAATGTAAGTGGAACATGGATCTTCAAAGTGATGCCATTGCCATCACTAAAGGAAGGTGAGGTTTATGCTAAATTATACACACACACACACACACACACACACACACACACACACACACACACACACACACACACTCAATAGGAACAACTGGCCCAGAAAATAGGTCTCACAAGCTCAGTATTTTGTGATGTCCATAAAAAGTTTCTAAACATTTTTAAGTCCTTGAGCCTCTTTAGAATGTCAATGAGGTTGTTGGATCTTCTGCCTATTAAAGGAAAGAATTATATACAATGTCACTCACACACACACACACACACACACACACACACACACACACATGTATGCACATATATTTGCATTCACTTCTGGGTGACAGCCTTGAGCATCCTGATATATGTCCTTGTAGACCCTGGTTATCCATGATCCCTTCCTCTAAGAACTTGTGGATCCAATTAATTGTACAAGGTGTTCTTAAAACTAGAAATGGACTTTAGTTCTTAAAATACAAAAGTACAGTCTCAAAATGTCTAGGTTTTTTTTTTTTGATGGTTTCAGATATTTTTTTCACATGACAATCTTGTCATATCTTCTGAATGGGAAATGTTTCTCTGGTTACAATGAGATGAAATAAGTGGTCTTATTATTTCCTAAAATCATTATATCCCAGGACTGTCTTTCGTAACCTGTCATTTGAAGTCTCGCTGATCTATGTGATCATTTAAATACATCCAGAATAACAATATTCTATTTAGCGATTAAAGTTTCTTTCTGAATAGATGAAATAAGTCTATATTTCATTTTCCAATATATTGAAGGAACTCCGGGTTCTCTTTTCTTTTGATGGACTCAACTGAATTCTCAAAGAGAGCTGAGCAATTTATTGTTCCCATATAATTCTATCTCTCTCAGCAGAGATGGTGTGGCAATTATCCTGATTGGAGATGTGCCAAGAGTGTACTTACATTGCACTTTAGTGATATTTTGGAAAGAGAGCTTTATTTTGCAGAATGCATAACAGCATCACAAAATTATTTACTTCTTCAAGACTTTCCCTAGTATTCTACACCCGTGAGATTGAGCGACTTTCCTCCTGCACTTTATCTGGATTTACATAGACTCTCCACATCTGATTATGGTCAGTGCTGCAGGAGCCACTGCCCTGCAGATAGTGTAACCTCCAAGTTAATGGCTATTGTGTACTAGAGGCTAGGATTTGGAGCCAGCAAAGTGCAGGTATCATCAGTAAGGAAGACTGTGTCAAATAGGCAGATTATAAAAGGTTCCCTTGGCTGAAGCAGACAGAAGAGCCACGCTGAGGAAGACGTGATTGGGTTATGTGAGTAGATGGCGCAGGCAGAACACAAGAGTTGAGAGGCTTCACTGACTGACGGGAAACTTAACAGAACTTTCTGTCTTGAGTGACTTGAAGGTAACATTAGCCCATCAGATACAAGTGTGTGTCTTGAATCAGAAAGGAGGGCGAGGAAGTGGAAAGGAGGGGATGGAGGAAAGAGGAGAAAAAAAAATGAATGCCTCCCAATGCAAAGTCTCTAAAGAAGAAAGGTTGAATCAGAGGAAGAAGAAAAAATGGTGCCCCAAACTTTTGATAGGAATTGAAAAATTACAGTCTAACCTTCTGTACAACCCAACTTGTTGACTGTGGCTGCAGCATACTCTGTGTGTGTAGGGGGGGTGGTGTTTGCATCTATTTAATGTGCGTTACAGGTGTTCTTCCTCCAGATGCAATGTTCCTTACTTCGGTTTAAGCCACTGAACCACCCATTGTCTAGAGGTAGCTGGTGCAAGACCAATAGCAATATTTTCAGAGCTGTCTTGTTGCTAGCTTCTGTCTTTGTTTTTTAATTTTAATTTTATTTATTCATATTACTACTCAATTGTTATCCCATCACTTGTATCCTCCCATTTCTCCCTCCCTCCTTATTTTCTTTCCCTAGGTCTGAGGGGGACCTCCTCCCCCACTATATGGCCATAGGCTATCAAGTCTCATCTTGGTAGCCTGCTTATTCTTTCTTTGAGTGCCATCAGGCACTCCCCTTGGTGGGGAGGTCATCAAATATGGGACACCAGAGTTCATGTCAGAGTTAGCTTCTGTCTTTGAATAGAAACAAAAGCATTGGACCTGTCAGATCTGAGAGCATGACACTTCTGGGTAATGACAAACTGAACTTTACTCCTTGTTCCCAGAGCTCAGGGACAGGTTCACTTTAATCTGAAGACAGTATTTCGGCTGCAAGTGTTCATGGTTAAGTCTTGGCTTCAATCTCCAGCCCTCTCTTTTTTCTGCCCTCCTCATCCCTTTCTGGGTAGTCACAGTTTTCTGGGATCTACTTTTAACACCATAAGAGATACAATCAGCCCCTGCCCTGGGTGGTGTCATGGGTTCAGGAATATTTGATTCCTGCCAATGGTGACATAAGGATCTGTCCCACTTGCATGGTACATTATGCATGCCACATCCCCAGTGTATCCAAAGCCTCCTTTTGTCTCCAGGATGCCAAGTGTTCCTAAAGTGAACTTCAAGTCCTTAAAGGAGAAGTGTGGCTCTTAGGTTCAGGACCTTCTTCTTTGAGTAAGACTAGGTACCAAACAGTGTATTGGAGAGTAGAAAGAATTGCTATGGTTAAGCCCTTAAAATGTATGAGGCAATGCTGCTCATCCATGAGAGAGTTCTGATTCCCAGTGTCAGAATCCACTGCCCCTTTGTTGTCTGCCCTCTCCACCACCACTATGGGTTCGAACCACTGGGCTACTGATTTTTCTGAGAGACGCTGTGTCTTAGCCATCTTTGTTCTAATCACAGTAGCCAGTTGATTGTCTGGCCAGTCATAGCTTCTTCCTAAAGCTGTGGTGAAAGTAAAACACACTAGTTGATTTTGTTCACATCTAAACTTACATACTTCTTACTGAGGACGTGGCTCGGCGGTAGAGCAATTGCTTAGTCTACATAAGTCCTTGGGCCCCGTCCACACACATTGTTTGCCCACTTCCCACAAATCAAATAAACAAAATAAAATTGCATACCCTTAATGATAGTCTATATAATTAATGTTCAAAGCTGTCTAAAAGACTGCTCCATGGAGCCTAATGGAGAAGACGTGGTGAGCCTCTTCATCTGTCAAATTGAATGCTAAATCTTTTATGAGGAGATCCTTATTTGTGACCCATGAAGTGGCTAGCTTGTTACCCTCTTGTCAACAGGAAAGCCAAGGTTCAAGAAGGGAGTCCTATGGAATTCAGGGTTTTATTCCATGTGACATTAAATGTAGGCAAATATGTAATACGAAGATGGAAAATCCCCAGGATTATCAGTTTGGCCTCACACAAAGAAGGCTTCCAATTGCTAGAACTGTCTGGGAAAGTAATAAACTCTCTGCCCTTGGAAATAATTTGTAATCCAGGGCTAGAAAATTATTTGACAGGAGCACTATAGAGGAGTTCAAGGACGAGAATGTTAAATGTTTGAAAGAATCCCCTCTAATCCGAGACTCGCCTCATTGCTTTACATCATTATGCGTGTTTCCGTATGTTCTGATCCATCAACCTAGCCACCTCTGTGTTTATAGGGTCTGTTTTATTCACTAACTCACAGCGGTGTAGCAGGCTTTCTGTCTGAGGCAGTTTCACACAAAAACGGGACATTTAGTTGTGGTTGTTGGGTGTTTTTTTCCCCTTGAAAAACAAAGCTGAGTTTCATTTAGAGATAAAAAGTGGTTTCAAAGTAAAGGTCTTTGGGAGCCAAATCCAAGCCAGCAGCACTTGAAGAAATTTACTTGGAGTTCCCTTTGGAGTTTATCATTTTTGTTTTGATATTTCCCACCCTTCCCCCACCTCTCTCTCTCTCTCTCTCTCTCTCTCTCTCTCTCTCTCTCTCTCTCTCTCTCTCTCTCTTTCTTTCTCTCTCCATTTTGCCCCCCACCCACCACCCACCCCCACCGCAGGCACTCCTAGAAAGAAAGTACTTTTAAGAGTCTCTGGGAATATTTCTCAACCCCAGACAGGAGAGTGGCCAGAGGCCAACCCTCATTTGAGAGGCCCTTCCCTCTTCATTCTCCTTGTCTGGTTCACTGCCAGCCCCTTGCAAAAGAAGAGCCTTATTAATAAGCACAGTAATGCCTGACTGGCAGCGTTCGAGAAACTCCTGCGCTGCCTGGTCCTAAAGAACAGCCAGGAAGTCCTTCCGTGTCTCACAGAGCGTGGTGAACACTGTGCTCTTCCTGAAAAGAACTGGGCTTCTCAGTGGTTCTGTTTGTTTCAGAACCCTGACTGCATCATCTCAGTGCATGAGCCAGCTCCACACCACTGCATGGCGGCTTTGCTTCAGTTAACCCTGTCCGAAAGTAGATATGGTTTTCCTATGTGTCCCGTTTCCTGCTGCTGCCTCTCTCCTATGACTCAAGCTCTTATTTTTATTTTTAGTTATATGTTCACTTTACATCCTGATTGCAGTCCTCTCTCGCCCCTCCTCCCGGCCCCTTTCCATTCTCTTCCCCCTATACCTCCCCTCCCCTCTCCTCAGAAATGGGGAGACCATCAAGTCACATGAGGACTGAGCTCATCCTCATGCACTCAGGCCAGGCAAGGTAGCCCTACCAGGGGGGTAGTGATCAAAGACAGGCACTGGGCTCCTGCTCAGCCATTTCTGAACTGACTTCCCTCTTTCTTCCATTGGAGGAGTGATCGCAGACAATGTTGGTAGGTCTCAGACAATTCATTACCACCGTAACAATACTTGAAACATGCCTCAGTATTTGTGTGTGTGTGTGTGTGTGTGTGTGTGTGTGTGTGTAACAGATTTTCTGGGACTGAGTAATTTATAAAAAATGGAAATGTCTTATTTTATGATTTTATTTTATTTTGATTTTTGGTTTTCTCTGTGTAGCCCTGGCTGCCCTATACTAGCTTTATGGACTAGGCTGGCCTTAAACTCACAGTGATCTGCCTGCCTCTGCCTCCTCTACAGAGTTTGAAGGCAGACGATTATGATGAAGGTGGCAGTAAAGATAAAATCTGGGAGAACTAGTCTTCCTTTCCAAGACAGCATCTTGACAACAGCATTCCTCCGAAGGAAGGGACACGATATCCTTGTGGGACAGATGATCGGAGGCAGCAGAGCCACGACCAAAGTCCTATTACCCTGTTTCCAAGGGTAGATCCATCAAGGTCTAATGGTTCCCTATACCTTCACTTTCCAATGCATTGTCTTGACTACGAAGTTTCTGACAGACAAATTTGAAAGGTACTGGAGCAATCAAAACCTGCAACATGCTTTTAGTTATTGACTCTGACTCTGTGGTACCTTGGATAGGTCCATTAGCCCACTTAGAAGTGGATCTTAAGATATACACGGACTATGTGCTTTTCAAGGCTTTACAAATGATGGAAAGCCAGCTTTTTATCTGAGCAGGCTGGACTCCAAATTGTTCTGTATTGCACTGTCTCCTGTGATTTGACCTGTTGGCCTGACAGTGCAGCACAGCATGTTAACACACCTACTGCCTGTGTTTCCTCTCTTCTTACATTTATTTAGCATGTTTTTTGGGAACATCATGCATAAGCACGCCTACCTTTGTCCCAGCATCCCTCCCCATTCTTCCTCCTCTCTGTCCCCAAATAAATGGTCTCTTCTATAGTCATTCACATCTGTATGTACAGCCTTCTGAGTCCATTAAGCATTGTTAATATGGGCATGTACCCAGGGATGATCACCTGATATTGGATAACCTAAGTGGGAACTTGCCCATGGAGGAACACAATTCTCTCTCTCTCTCTCAGTAGTCATTGGCCACCCATAGCTCTTCATCTAGGTGTGGAGCCTTGTACATTTTTTTTCCTATCAATGTTGGCGTGTCAATTGATATTGTCATTAAGTAGGACTTCTTCCTGCAACCTAGCATATTGTTGGAATTTCATGGGTGTATTTTCTTTTTTTGTAGTGGTGCCTGCATGTAGGGCACTGCCCTTATATGTAGTTCTTTGAAGATACCATCCAATTGCTAACTTATGTGTATATGACATGATACTTAATATGGTGGCATCTGACTCTGCACAGAAATGATGCTTTGTCTTCAGATTTTTTTTTTCTTGGAAAGAAAATCTCTGCTGAAGACATACCTTTCAAAACACCTCATATATTTGAACATGTGGCCCTGTATGTGTACTTTCTTCAATGGCTCTGAATAAGAATCCCCAAGATTATGAGTATTTGCTACACTGACTTATACAGAATATGACCTGCAGCTATGGAGAGCAGATCTAACACGCCATACTTTAAAGGGCATCAAAGTGATGCTATTTTAATATTATCATTGTCCTAGTTTCATTTCTGTTGCTGTGATAAAAAAAAATACTGACGAAAATTAACTAAGGGCACAGTGGATTTATTTTAGCTCTCAATTCCAGGTTACTATTCTTCAAAAAAAAGAAATTAAGGAGACAGAGACTTGAACTAGCTAATCACATTATGCCCAGTCAAGAGCAAATAGAAATGAATGCAATGTGTGCTCAGTCAATTACTTGGTTGTTCTCAGCTTCGTATCTCCACTCATAGGGAATTCACAAGTTTTGTAGGGAATAGTGTGTGCTACAGTGGCCCGGGTTTTCTCACATTGACTAACTTAACAGAAACAAACCCCCACAGTCATGCATACAAGCAAATCCAATGTAGAAAATCCCTCACTGAGGCTCATTTTCCAGATGACTCTAAGTTGTATTTAGTTGGTAATTAATGTCAGCCATCAATTATTATTGCTGCAAGTTCTTATGTCTCATTTATTTATTTAGAATAATTCTACACTCATAGAGAATGTAAGATAAACAGACATCGCCAGAATTAATAATTAAAAGTATAACAGATTAGATGCACTTTCTAAATATGAATATGATGTGTGGCTTGTGTAGTATCCATAGAAATTAGACAGTCTAGGAATACAGACCTCGGTCCTACACTTCTCTCCTCTAACTTACTCCGTCTTTATGAGACTACTGAACTCCTGCTATGCTTCTTCATAGACACTTACTATCAAGAGGCCCTGGATGTTTCTGTCCTGTCATAGGATGCAGAGGACAAGATATGTTCAGATAAGTTTTCCCCACCTACTCAAAAGCACTATGCGAGCTTTGATGAGACCAGCCCATGGCTCCGTTCTTGAAATTCTCCAAGGTCTATTGGAGAATTTGTTGTTGAAAGAAAGTATATCTCTTCAAATCATTTCTCTAGGAAAACAGAGGCTGGGCTGCCTTGTACAAGTAGACAGATTGTGGTAGGAAGTGTACTCTTGTAAGTACCACACGCACTTGTGTATTTCTCTGATGCCTTTTTAATTTGTTGACTGAATAACGTTCCCTAACTATTTATACACATACTTATCTGAGTATCAGCATGAAGTTATTTTGCAAATGTGCCTTCAGTGTGTTCTACTAGTTACTATTGCAGCTCTGTGATGAATCTTGTTTTAGTTTTAGTTTTGTTTTGTTTGGATTTTTTGAGACAGGGTCTCTCTACGTTAGCTTTGGCTGTCCTGGACTTGCTTTGTAGACCAGGCTGGCCTAGCACTCACGGTGATCCACCTGCCTATGCCTCCCGAGTGCTGAGATTAAAGGCATGTGCCACCACACCCAGCTACTGTGATGAATCTTTAACAAAGGCTTCATGACGAGGAAGGATTCATCTTGTCTAACAGTTTAAATATATCAGGGAAGACATTGAAGTAAGGCTTAGTCTTTGGTAGCAAGAGAGGATGGTAGCAAAAAGCTCACAGGATGATGGCATAGGGAGCAGAGAGAGCAGGTCAGAACCTTCAAAGGCCCAATCATAGAGGCTTACTGTTGGCATACTGTTCTCCTGCACTGCACAGTTCACCCTTATTCATTCAAATGCTGATTTCTCTACTCCGCTCTCTTGATCAATCTGGACATTGCATTGTGATGTTTATTTTATTCTAAGTATCCCCAGTTTCCAGTTTGTGTAAATATGTCACCATTTGTTCTCTGTGTTGTCAATAAAAACAAACTAGCCATTGCTGAGCAGTAGCAGAGAATAGGGTGGGACATCTTGATCCAGTGATGGGAGGAGAATGAGGAAGAAGGAGAGGATGGAGCCATGAGGAGAAGACTGGGAAACATAAAGAGAAATGAACAGGGCCTACGAGATTATTTAAAAGCCAAGTATAATGTTGGAAATCTGAATGGGAAGAAACTATACAAGCATAGAGATTTAGGATGGAGTAATTATTACACAGCATTGTGCTATAGGCTAGTTAAATAGATCCTGGTCTCTCTGTGTGGTTATTTGGGTGTGAAGTTATTTAAAGAGTAACCACTGATTTTACTAAAATAATAATTAAATATTAAATATTAATAATCATTCAACACCTTACATCTGCCAACTAAGCCCTTCCTGTGAGAGTTCCCATAGTTGTACAAGATAGAGCAACAGGCTGGGGACTGAGTGTTGAAAACATAATCCCAGGCCTGGGAATGTAGCTCAGAGGAAGAATGCCTAGAACATGTAAAGTCCTACAATCAATTCCCCCTCAAAAAAGAGCAAAAATACATGAGTCTGTGTAGGACAATTTATACTTGAAACATAACATCCTGACTTTGACCCACAAAGACTCATGACCATCTCATACAGAAAAGTGTAATTAGTTCGAATTTGAGACTCATCATAGACTCAAGAGTTCTAACAATGTCCAGAAAAAAACTAATGTCTCTTTTGGTATTCAAGGTAATCACTAAGCTGTAAACCCCTGTACAATAAGAATGGTCGTATAACCATGATATACAGTGTCAAAGAGTAACATCCCACTCCAGTAAGAAGCAATAGAAGAGTATCAAGGAAAGACTGATATGAATATTATATGATAAGAATATCAAGCAAGACTGTGGAATCCATCAGAACAAATGGTCCATCCTCCAACTTCAAGTTGGGGAGCACTAACATGCACTCCGGTGAGCTTCAAAAGGCCATTCCATTGGCATCTCTCTCGAATCATCTCTATTGGGGGTTCCAGCATTTCTCAGCACGTTCTTCTATGCTGAGTCACAAGAGGACATAAACTGGGGAGATTACCAACTCCTGTTAATTTGTTTTGTTTTGTTTTGAGCTGGAATCTCAGTCTGTATCGCAGGCTGGATTGGGACTCACCTCCCGCCTCCATCTCCCACAAGTGCTGGAGTTATGGGTATGAGCTCGCATATCTGGCCTATTTATGTTAATTATATTTTTAAATGTACGTATTAGAAAAAACTTCCTCCTTAAGACTTCCCCCCTGACATCGTCTGGTTAACAGAACTCTGGGTTCTCCTCAGATGTGGAGGAGGTAAAGAATCGTTTGACTTGGGACTAGGAAGTTAGTTAGCTCAAGTACCCTTTGCACACACAGGACCCAAGTTCATCCCCAGCAGCTAGCCATGACACCCAGCTCCCATGTAATAGTCTGGTACTGTGGAGGTGGGGAGCAGACAGGCAGAGCCCTGGAGCTTACTGACCAGCCCTGTAGCCAGTCAGTGAGCTTCAGGTTCAGTGAGAGACCCATCTCAAGAGTTAAAGTGGACAGCAGCCAAGGAAGACCCCAGTGTCTACCACTGGCTTACACACTCACAGAGAGAGGGAATGGTTAGATTTGCTGGCACAACTTTTACTGGGTTGAGAAGAGTACAGCATGCTCAAAGGGCAGCAGGTGACACGTGGGCACTCTGTGCCATGGAAAGGCCAGCACATTCATCTTGGGTCACGCACTGAGACTTTAACCTTGGGGAATATGGTCAGCACAGGCCTCCTTGTAAGAATGTCCTTCCTTATTTACCAGACTGTGGGTCTTTGGAACCTCCAAGATACCTGAGACTAATCCATGACACCTGGTCATTTCCTGTGCCTTCCATCCTACCAGGATGCTAGTTGTCCATTCTCTCAATTGTTCTTAATAGTTGTTTCCTAAAGCCAGAGAAATATTTATACTAAAATGTATTTATAAAAGCAAAACAAAAATAAAACAGCAGGTTGATGGTGAAAAAAAAAAAGAAAGAAAGAAATATAGAAAGAAAGGAAGTGAAATACCCCGCATAGGCTCCTATATTTGATTATGTGGTCCCTCACTGATGGCTCTGTTTGGGAAGGTAGTGGGACCTTATAAGGTGGAACTTTGTTAGGTGATACAGATCACTGGCTTGGCTTTAGGTTTTAATAGCCTGGATCCACCTCCTAGTCTCTCCTTGCTTCCTGACTACTGAGACAACACGACCAGCCATCCTTCTGTTCCTGCCTACATGCCTTCCCTGTCATAGTAGAAGGCATCCCTTCAACCTTTAAACGATAATGCTCATCCAAGTGTCTGTTGAGAAAACTGAAGTTACTTAGACCATATTTACCTCTCTTGACAGTCCCAGTAAGTGTGATTATTTTCCACCACAGTATATAAGAAAGGGGTAAGAAAAAGTAGATCTCCTGACAGGAGGCCAGAGTTTTCAATGGAATCCAGTCTAGGTTGTTTTCAAGTAGAGATAACCTAATGAGCAACAAGCCCCTCCTGTTCAGCCAACTCAGATGTTTCACATGGTACACTTAAAGCAACTGGGTAGGTTTAAGCATTCATATTCTATACTGCTTGTTATAGCTTGATTTTGTTACTGTGATAAACTCCATGACTAAAAAGTGACCCAGGGTAAGAAAAGATTTATTTGGTTTACACTTCCAAGTCATACCCCACTAAGAGAAGTCAGGGAAAACACTGAAGTAGAAGCAATGAAAGAACTTTGCTTATTGACTTGTAGCTCAGCTAGTTTTATACCCAGCCTAGACCCACCTGCCCTGTGATGTCAGTGCCACTGTAGGCTGAACCTTTCTGCTTCAATTAGCAATTAAGACAATGTTCCTCAGACATGCCCACAGGCCAATCTGATCAAGTTTTTTTTTCCCCCAAACATGTTTTCTCTTTCATGTGACTCTAAGTTATGCTCTGTTGACAACAACAACAACATAATTATACCACTGTTTTGATTACTTTTCTCTTGATGTATAAAGTAGCCAGGGCAGTGAAATAAATATTTTGGAGGAGTAAAAGTTTGTTTTAGTTTATAGCTCTGGAAGGATACAGTCCATAGTGATGAAGAAGATACAGCTGCAGACAGGGAAGTCAGAGTGACAGGAGCAGGAGGCTACATGGTCACATTGCATTTCCAGTCAGGAAGCACACAGTGAATAGGAAGTGACTCTGGGTTATAAACCTTCAAGGCCAGTGACCCAGTGACCCAGTGACCCAGTGACCCAGTGACCCAGTGACTCACTTCCTCAAGCAAGTCTCTACTTTTTAGAACCTTCCATGACCTTTCCCTAAATGTCACCAGCTGGGGACCAATTGTTGACACAAATGAACCTCTGAGAGGCATTTCACATCAAAACAGACACAAAGGGTACAGTGAAAAATGAAAAGTGGTAGATATGTTTATTACTTTTTATGGAGGCAGCTATAACCTAAATCTATACATATATCCAAATTCATCAAATTGGATACATTAAATATGTGCACGTTTTTATGCCAATTTGACTTTCCAATGCTGGAAAATATTAGAACAATAACATTCTGACTACAGATGGTTATGTTATTCCTGAACCTTGAGTCCTAAGAATGGAGAAGCCCTGCTGAGGGGAAGGTTCCAATGGGCACAGAGTGGAGTCAGAATGTACTGTAATCTCTGGCTGCCTGTCAACCTGGATGTGGACTTCGTAGCAGCTGGAACAACTGTAACAGTTGTAAGCATGTGCACATGACAAGGAAATTGTCCCACGGAAGTCCTGGAAGATCACACCATATGCTTAGGGTTAAACTCCAAGTAGAATTTGCCTTGTAAATAGTTTGTGCAGGCTTGTGCCTAACCCCCTATGTGCATTGTAACAATGGGATAGATACGATTGTTTTCATTTTAAGGAAGAAGAAACCATGAATGAAAATGGTAATTTTCTATTATGTCCAGGTCTATGCTTTATAAATCCAGCTGTCTAGGAAGCAGAAAAATCAGGTTGGAAAAGGCGACAAATAGAATCTTCAAGGTTTTATACAAAAGTGGAAGGATCCCCGACTTAAGAAGATACCCTTGAACTACCCGTGATTTTAGCCCTATCTAGTTATGTCCTTCCTGCATATGACCTTATAATGCTTTTCAGCTCCCTTTAACGCTTTCATTATTTTTTGTTCCTCAGGGTAAGCTGTGAGAACCATTTCCTTTGGCCCACATTGACTACACTCATCAGAGTCTCACCCTTCATTCACCAGCATTCACGATTACCTTGAGGCCTCAAAGTTACTATCCAATGCCTCTCTATGTAGCTGCTCTATGACCTTAGTATCTGCAATTGGTTACTTCTTGATTGTAACACAACAATTAAATCTCAGGTCCATTGTCTTCTTTAGTTAGGATAGGCAAAATTGTAATGCAAGGAAATAACCACTCTCTCTTGATGGTTTCATTAGCACATATTTAATCCTTACCTGTATATTCTTGAGGAGAAGATTGTGGGTGTGGTTCCTATGTATTACAGTTTAGATATGTTGTGTGCTTCTAAAGCCCTTGTGGGTGAAAGCTTGGTTCTAGTTAGTATAATCATTCCTTAAGAGGTCATTATATTGCTCCATTTACAAATTTGTAATTTGATGGCATTATAAGGAGATGATGAAAATGAGGAATGTGTCTTTTAAGGGTGAGTCTCATCCCTGACTGTTTTCTCTTGTTTGATATCAGTGTAACAACTACCATGAGATGAGCAACGGGGGCCCTTCACACACTTTTTCCATCACACTCTGTTTGATCGCAGGTCTAGAAACAATGAAGTTCTCTGACTCTTGACAATAATCTTTGAAACCATGAACCAACATTGGTCCTTCTTACTATTTAGAAGGATTCTCTCTCTCTCTCTCTCTCTCTCTCTCTCTCTCTCTCTCTCTCTCTCTCTCTCTCTCTCTCTCTCTGTTTTGTTTGTATAAATGTATCTAAACCACATGTGCCTGGTGCCATGTAGGCCAGAAGGGGAAATCTGACCCCTTGGAACTGGAGTTGTGGATGGTCCTGAGTCACCATGTGGGCTCTGGAAATATAACTCAGATCCTCTGCAAGAGTATCAAGTGCCATAAGCTACTCTGATATATATATATATATATCATGCTGGTTCCAGAGGAAGCTAGACATGGGCATTAGATCTCTTGGAACTGACTTTATTGATAGTTTTAAACTCTCACTTGTACACTGAGAATCAAACCTGGGTTCTCTGGAAGAGCAACAAGCATCTTAACTACTGAACATCCTTCCCAGCCCCTGTGGTATTTTGAAACTTTACTTGGTTAATAGAACTCTTTTGTGTTAATACCTACACAACAGGGTACCACTGTTGCTTCAGAGTCACCCTCCCTAGAGTACAGTTTCTGAATCCTTTCAGTGTTTGCATTCTTCCTTATGTGATTTGTGAACTCAAGCACAGGGGAGGATGCTGCAATAATCCTTGAGCGTATTTATTTTCAATTAGAATCTCATTCCATCCTCTTGGTAGTCATTTCCACAGTTTTTCCCTTATCCTTTTCTGTTTTGAAATGAATACAAGTCCATGAAAATCATAGACACTAACTGGAATTTTGAGCCTTAGTCAATCTGATTCCCCGGGGAACCATCACTGGTGCCCTTACCACTCTGTGTCCTACTCTGGGAATTTTGAAATGAAACTTGGTTACCAGCCAGTTATGTTCAGTGGCCATGGATGGGCTGTGAGAAGACAATAGGGACAATTCTGCCACATATTTGCATGGACCAGGGATTTAGACATGATGTAGTACCCTGGAAAGCCATCATATCATGTATATTGTGTAGAGTAGAACCGAGAGGCAGGGTTAGAGCTTAGAGCTGAACAAGAAGGTGGCATTTATCTTGTAGAGCTGGATCAAGGAGACAAGTTTAGCTCATCTCAGTATGGGCAGTCTCTAGAGAAGAGCAGACTCCAGGCCATAAACCTCAAGGGCGAAATAAGCTATTGTGGACATTTTCTGCACACACTATCCACATCAACACATGGACCCGAGGCAGGCTTTTCCATTCTCTTCTGAGACTTATGCTAGAGGTGGTGATGGGAGCTTTGTCATTCCTCCCTGGACCTGACCTCACGGATGTGCCCGTGCTCATTCTGGACTTCACTTGCTCAGGCCTTCCTGTGCTCCCTATGCTATTGTATTCAGCAGTGTGGCTGCAAGCTCTCACAGTGTTGTGATGGCAAGGCTCAGAAGAAGCTAGAAAAGTTTTTGGTACCATACCCTCAAATGTGGCCATCAATCCGTAGGGCAACAAAACTCAGGAAGGTCGCAGGGGTGGGGTGGGTGTGGCGACTCACTGACTCTCTTCTCCTTGCACAGTCTCATTTCACTGTCTACCATAAAGATAATACAGAATAATGTGTTCTCTCAAGAGGCCTGTGAATATATTAGTGCCCATTACAGTGCATGGTCAATGTGGTTTGTTGCTCAGAGTGAGTAGATATCAGAACACTGAACAGTTGCCTGTCCCTTGGATTTGTCAGTGCCCTACTTGACACTGCTCAAAATAATCTTAGTCATTACCTCAGTCATCAGGCTAGTGTCCTGGCCCAAATTCCTGTCATTGACCTCATCGCTCTCTTATTCCATTGCCATCTGCCTTCATATCCGCTGTTGCCTTCATCCAACCAGTCCTTCCATCTGTCCTTCATATGTGTATCTCTATCCTCTGTGGTAACTCATGCTGCCACCTCTTTGTGTTTCCAAATGTAACATGCTTATTTTCAAGAAGCATGGGAAACCATCAGTAAAAACTCAGTCTTCTCTTCTCCTGAGGTGAGAGCTAATGTGTTTAAGATACTGTGGGGCCAGTGAGGTGGCTCAGTGGGCACAAGTGCTTTGTGCCAAGGCAGAGGACCTGAGCTCAAGCTTCCCAACCCATAATTGCAAGGAGAGAATGAACTTCTGCAAATTGTCCTCTGAACTCCATATACACACCATTGAAACACACACACACACACACACACACACACACACACACACACACACACAGTCATAAATAAGTGCACAGTTTTTTTGGGGGGAAAAAGTTGAAGTTACCATGAACTAGAGGCATTTGGTAGAGTGCATGTCTTGTGTGTATAAGACCCTAGGTTTCATCCTGATCATTGCAAAAGGCAGGCAGAGGAATGCATTTTTATAATCACAGAACTTGAGAGGAAGAAACAGGAGGATCAGAAATCCAAGATTTTTGTCAGCCATGTAGTGAGTTCGAGCCCAGCATGGAGAACATGAGGTCTTGTCTCAAAAAGAAAAAAAAAAAAAGAAAAAAAAAAAAAGAAGTTACCATGAAACCCATTAGGCTAGATACACAAATATACAGGTAATAAGCATAAGTAGAAGTATATGTTATATTTATCTATAAATATGAGCACATGATGTATCTGACTGTCATGAGGATGCTCCAGCAGCTTCGAGGGCTTCCATTTGCTTTTCTGCTGTAAGGACTTAAGTCCAGTCAAGACTGAGTGACTAGGGTGCTGCCTCACATAGTACTGAATCCTCGGGAGAGGCCCTCACCCACACTCATGCAGCTAAGCAGTCTGCACTCCACCATCAGAAACTGCAGTGTATATTTTTTCTAAGCCACTACATTTTGCGGTAATGTATACAGAGCAATCAATCAGTGACATAAATGTCTACTACATAGAGATTAATGCACTCCAAGCACTCTGCTAATTGCTTTCCCTGCCTCATAATGTATCCATCCTCTGTCTACTTCAGGGAAGGATTTCAGAATCTATATGTCCATTTTCCAGATGTGGATACCAGAGTTTAAAGATGTTAGCAGTTTATCAAAGATTGCACAGTGCACACATGGCAAGCCAGAATTCAAAGAGGCCCCAGTGGACAGGGCATAAGAATTATCTCTGATGTTGTGGTGGTTTATTGCACAGGGGCCTCGAGTCATAGCAGATTTCCTCCTACATATCTGTTGTTTTCTACATTTTATTCTAGTTTAAATTGTATGTTTTGAAGGCAACATTCTCTTAGCTAATCTATCATATTTAATGTTTGAGGTTGCAAAGGATTGGGCTTGCTTTGCTGAGACGCTTGTGTGTGTGTGTGTGTGTGTGTGTGTGTGTGTGTGTATTGAGTGTGTGAGTGGTTGTGTGTGTACACAAGTGAATTTGCATGTGTGCTTGCATGTGTGTACATATGCTTGTGTGTGTTGGCACATGTGCTGGCATGTGTATTGGGATGCATGTGTGTGTGTGTGTGCATACACATGTGCTTGCTCACATAATTAAAAGCATAGATACAATGCCACTTTGAAAACTATCACATATTATGATGAAGTCTCCAAATGTTTCACAAAAGCTTTGCAATTCCTCCCTTCCAAGTAAGTGGCAATAGAATAAGTAAATGTACAGGTGTAGGGAGAACATTTCAGCTTTTTTGTCAAGAGAGATTTGAAGGTAAACTTCTATCAAGGCAACTGAGTCAAGAATTAGGCATGGTCTAGACCTGTGCCCTTTCCAAGTCAGGAAATATGCAAAAGGATCTGGATACAGCTGCTTTATTTATAAGATGGTTTGAGGCTGCACACATGGAGAAGAGACAAGAATGAGGCCAGGAGGGAAGAAAAGCTGGCATCCTTATGGAGGTCATTGTTTACATGAAGGAAGGCTCCATTACTGTAACATCCCTGTGAACAATAGGAAACACACTGCAGAACTGTCACCGCAGGAAGGAAAACTGGAGTACAAAGATGAATGACTCTTCTCCCCATCGGTGAAGGATGCTTGTGAGGCTGGAACTCCCACACATTTCTGTTGCACAAGGATGACGGCTGAGGTGGCTTAATACTCTTCATGGAAGTCCAAATAACAAAGGGTAAAGGTTTGGCATGTGCCCTAGAGGGCAATATCTGCCTTTCCTGTCAAAATATGGACTCCTGAGCCTCCAGGAATGGGAACTACCAGAATCCTTGGCCCTGGCAGGCTGCTGCAGATGCCCATGTCTAGGTGTGGCTGGTGCTGGGGCAGCTGGTAGAGCTCACCAGAGACAGCAGCAGATGATGAAAGGGACGGGGGAGAGCTGTGCATGATCATGCCTTGGTTATTATTCGAAGTCAGCTAACTTGGTGAGTCACTCTACTTCTTCAGCGCGAAGTGAGTTAGAAATGAGCAAAGGG
The DNA here is from genome assembly GCF_964271855.1 of Acomys minous. NCBI lineage: Eukaryota > Metazoa > Chordata > Mammalia > Rodentia > Muridae > Acomys > Acomys minous. The sequence goes on along the minus strand of NC_140491.1, from coordinate 29,102,868 downwards.
AAACCTAAAATTCATTTAGGCAATTAGATAGACAGACAGACAGACAGACAGACAGATAGATAGATAGATAGATGAAATCAATGAGTAGAACAATGAATGTCTGCTTCCTCTTCCTAGCACTTTAGGTTTCAGTTGAAAGAAACATAGAAATAACTGAAAACATGTAGAGTTCTTCACTGAGTTACCCAGACAGGACCCAAGATTTAACTCTTAAAGTGTTTGGATTTTTAAACTGTGTTCTTTTAAAGTTACACTTTATTTTACATTGTGATTTTTTAAAAAACAAGATTTTGGGAATAAACAAGAAGAGAGAGGTTATTATTTAATAATGTTGTATCTGTGTGTCATGCTTACAAAGGGTCAATTGTGCTAGTTAGGTTTTTGATAACTACATGTTTGAGTCATTTGGGAAGACCTATGCCCAACAGCTTGTCTTCCAGGTGATTCTAGATCTCACCATGTTGACGATTGTGACTAAGGATCATAGTCATAGAAGAGGACTCTCTGAGAATTTGTGTGACAAACCAGTACAGAGCTTTTGTAGGCCTTAGAGATACTTCTCAAATATTGGCCCTGTGAGTTGTAGACGTTTTCATCTCTCAGAATTAGAATGGGATTTTGTGGGGGCACACTTGGAACAGTGGGTTCTGATCTTTCATGGCCACAGTCGCTTCAGAGAACTGGAGCAAGTTGGGATGGAAGAACAACCAAGGTGCAATATGAACTGAATATAGAGTGCCCAGATCCATATTGAGAATGAGTATAGATTTGTGTTGCTTACAAATCAATTTGTTTGTATGTATACATGCATGTATGTATGTATGTAAGTATATATGTATACACATGCATACAAATGTACTGTATGTATTTGAAAAAGTAAATGTATAACAGTATATGTATAAATATGTGCACACATAACAAAATATATACCCATGCATTTGTATTAATACATTTATAAGTATCATTTATTAATCTATTTCCAAGGGCTGCAATGAAAAATTATTACAGCTTTTCTGGTTAGGCAATAATGTAGCATCCTCCATCTCCAGAGGCTAGGAATCTGAGTCTTGAAGGAGAATCTCTGTTCACCTCTTACAACCTTGAGTGGCTCCTGGGATCCCTGGGTTACCTGGGTTACCTGTACCACTCCCATCTTTTTCCTCTATGCTTTCTCTTTTCTACCCCAAATTCATCTCTAGTTTTCCTTTGTAGGAGAACCTTTATTGGATTTATGCTATGACCAGATAATTCAAGAGGATCTTATTTTGAGATCCATCACTCATCAAGTCTTCTAATTTACTTTTTCTAAACAGGTTCACTGTTACAGGATATGAGGATGAGAGCACATGTTTCACATTGGGTTTATATTCAACCTTTTTCCATACACACACACAGATAAATATGTGTACACACACACACACACACACACACACACACACACACACACATATATATATACATATACATATACATATATACACATATGCACACACATCAATTTCATTATTATTTAGCACTAAATAAACCCATATATATATATGTATATGTGTGTGTGTGCATGTATACACACATATCTTATATACACAGTTTAAGTGTAGTTTCACTTAACCTTTAGTAGGTGTTCCTGGGCTGGCAGAGATGGATAATGAAAAATTGCCATTAAAGGAGTAAAGCCTGCATTTGCATGGTTCCCCTTCTGGTTGTTAGCCCTCTCGTGCACGTATAGGTATTTAGGAGCTGATCTGCATCACTTAGGGGAAAGAAGAAGGCTGGTCCTACCACTCAACTGCTCCACTTTGACAGGAAGAGGCTTGGCTTCTTAGAGCCCAGAGCTTGAGACTGTGTACATTTCTAATGAAAGTTCTTGCATGAAATTTTGAAATTAAGTAAGCCATTATTTCTGCTTAATAAAGTGCAGTGACTATATTTTCATTCAAGTGCTTTTACTCAAAACAGAAGTGTCAAGAGATCAGAAGATTAGAAAGCACATTGCTGAGAAATATACCAAGGATAGAGAGAGTTGAATCCAAGAACACTGACAATGATGTCAATGAACTGAACATGAATTCTGCTCATTATTTTAAGTCATTTAAACTCGAAACTATATTGCTTTTGACAACAAACAGGCTTAATTGAGCATAGATAGTTAGAAATACTAATTAAAAACCCACTAGATTATGCAATGTAAAGATGGATTGCCAAGTCAAAGGATATAACAAAGATACTCTATCATTGATGCCATAATTCATATTTTTATGCTTGTTATTATTTACTTATCTAATCACTTTATAGCCTGATCCCAGACTCCTTCCTCCTTTCTTCCAAGTCCCACCCTCACAGGCCCCTTGATGCCTTAATTCTTAAGACCCTTCTCACCCCATAACAGCATCTTGTTTCTGTTTAAATGCGTGACATTGAGATTTCCTTTTGAGAAACATGCACATGGAGTCAGAACTTGATTTTGAAAATGGCATCTCTAATGACTATGAAATAACTTATACTGATTTAAAAATACTGATCTGGAATCACCATTTCTTTGACCAGCTCTTGAGTCAGGATCCTGGGTGACTGAGATCCTGTTTCATCTGAGCTGCTCCTGGATCATGCCTATGGCCTTAGAGTTATATCAAAGCCATCCACTCACTCTTCCTAGAGTTCTGGTTGGCAGGTGAAAGTACAGCACATGAGCACAGTATTATAATAAGACTAGGTGATAAGGCTGACTGATGGATGGGCACAGGAACTTGGCTGGTGCATAGTTTCCCTCTACAGACATAAAACTATCCCTACTTCATAAGTGCCAATCACTGACTAGACTGTTGATGCAAACAATGGAATGCTCTCTTTTTTTTTTCTGACAGTGACCAGAAAACTAGGCCTGTTTATCCAATGCCCAGTGAATACCCAGGGACATGACCACCAACTGACTTGTCATTGCATAAAAGTCTCTGCCTTTGCATCACTTGTATATAGGATGCACAAATAAGAGCTAACACATGCCATTTATCTTTCTAAGTATGGGTTGCCTCATTTAGCATAATATTTTTCAGGTCTATATTTTCCTGTCAATTTCATTATTATTTAGCACTAAATAAACCCTCATTGAGCATATGTACCACATTTTAATTCGCCTTCTTTGGTTGATGGACATCTAGGCTGTTTGCATCCCTGGCTGTTGTGACTAGAGCAACAATGAATACAGATGATCAAGTCTCTCTAGTACCACATAAGGTGCTTTGGGTATATTTAGACAGTGGGATAGCCGGGTCATTTTTATTTTCTTACTTTAGAAGAGCTTCTACAATTATGTCTACAGTGGCTGTACGAGCTTACCCTCCCCAAAATAGTGAATGAGGATTCCCCTTTCTACACATCCTCAGTACATTTGCAATCATTTCTCAGTAATAACAACTTGACTAGTATAAGATAGAATCTCAAAGTAATTTTAATTTACATTTTTCTGGTGACTGAGGATGTTGAATACTTTTAAAAGCATTTGCTAGCTTGTGTGTGTGTGTGTGTGTGTGTGTGTGTGTGTGTGTGTGTGTGTGTGTGTGTGTTTTCTTTTGAAAACTGTTAAGTTCCATGTGGCAATTTTAAATGTTTTTGGATTTTTTTCTGCTTTTATTTTATTTATTTATTTTCTGATAATATGATATAATTACATCATTCTCTTCTTTCATTTCTTACCTCCAAACCCTCCCATATCATCCCCTTGCTCTTTTTCAAATTCATGGCATACACACACACACATGCACACATACCCACTCACACACACACATACACACACACTCACACACACATACACACACACACTCACACACACATACACACACACTCACACACATACACACACACTCACACACACATACACACATACATACACACTCACACACACATACACACATACACACACACTCACACACACACATATCTATGTATTTATACATAGATATTCCTAAATACATAAATAAGCCTTTTCGGTGCTTATGACATTACCTGTATTTATATGATTTCAGGCCTGACCATTTGGTATTGGATAACCAGTTGATGTGTTCTTTCCTAGGGAAGACTATTTCTCCCACTTTGAGCATTCTTTAGTTTTCTATAGTTGTTTTTCTAGGGTTCAGACCTTGTGAGATATTCCCCACCATGTTAGCTTACCTATTAGTGTCATCCTTGTTCGGGTCAGGTGTTAGTCAAGTTAGTGATATTTCATCAGTGAGTTTCTAAAACTCGTAGGAAACATGATCTCATAGCAAGCTCCGTCTTCCTCTGGCTCTTTCAATTTTTCCATGTCCTTTTCTTCAACTGGTCCCTAACCTTAGGAGTAGGAGTTGGGTTGTTAATATATGAGTTCAGACTTGACTCCACAACTCTGCATTTTGATAGGTTTTTTTTTTTAGCTTTGTATATTACAAACAAATCAATCCTCTTACAATTGATTTGTTGACTTATTCTATTGTAATCAGAAGAATAAAAATAATTTTGTTTTTCGTTATGTGTAGAAATTTGCTTTGTGAACTAATGTCTGATCTAGTTTAGGGTTGAGTCTGTGGGCTCCTGAGGAAAATGTATATTGTGTAGTGTGAGTGGAATGTTTTACAGATATTTAGTAGATGCATTTGATCGATGGCATCATTTAATATCAGTGTTTTCTTCTTAATTTGTTCTCAGGTTGATCCATCTGATAGTGAGAATGTAGTAATGTCACTGACCATTACTGTGTTGGGACTACTCTATTATTTTATCTGGTAGTTTAATGAAAATGCCTGAACTTCTGTTTGGTGAGTGTATACTTAGATTTATAATTTCTTACGGATACATTTTCTCCTGATCAGTATGAAATAATCTTTTCATCACTTCTGATTAAATTTGATTTGAAGTCTATTCCATCAGATATTAGAATTGTGACATGTTTGGTCTCATTTGCTTAGAAGATCTACCATCCTTTCACATCACGTGTCTATCTTTGGTGGCAAGGTTTATTTTGGAAGGCAGTAAAATGAGAGATCTTGATTTCTAGTCCAGCCTGTTAGTCTGTCTTTTTATAGCAGAAATTTCACCATTAATATTCAGAGCTGCCATTGAAATGTACCGATTAATTCCTGTCATTTTGTCTTTTTTGTAGTTTCTTGTGTTTTCTAGTGTCCTCTTTTGTTGGCTTTGTTTGTTTGTTTGCAGCTTCTGGATTGCTTTTTACTTTCTCTTCTATTGGAAACAGTCCTTGCCGTGTCCTCTGTGTTCATAAATTCCTCTAGCCTGTTTTCCTTGTGGGAATATTTTCTTTCTCCTTCAATTATGATAGATATTTTTTTCTTGGTCTGTTAGGCTGGGTTGGCAGTTGTGGTTTTTCAGAATTTGAAATATATTTTTCAAAGCCCTTCTGGCTTTCACCATTTCCACTGAGAAGTCAGTAGTTATCCTAATGGATCTGGCTAATGTTCATTGGCCCTTCTCTCTTACAGCATTTGAAAGGACTTTCTTTTTCTGAATATTTAGTTAATTTATTTTTTTATATTTTAAATATTTAAATATACTTTAAATATTTATTATCTTTTTCTCACATAGAGAGTTCCTTTCATATTCTTGTTTTCTTGGTGTTCTCTGTGCCTCCTGTGTCTGGATGAACATCTCTTTATCTCAAATGGTAAACTAGAGATGGGGCCGAAGTATGGTCCCATTCACTCTCTATCTAACTCAATTGCAACATGTCCACAGCCACTGACAGGAACCACGACCAGTATGCCAATGTTAATGTCCTTTTGTTGGATGGGTTGTGGTTTCCAAGCTCAGTAGTTATCCAGGCTTACCAAGATCTATACGGAACACAGGATGAGAAAATGCATCCTGTGTCTAAATTTCCAAAGAATTTTATGTAGAGGGAAGTGATGCACTAGGAATGAAATCTCATTTTACATTTACTAGAGGAAAGTTCAGGAAGCATGACCCATGTAATGGAAATCACCATATCTAACACCTGGGTTATGAAAAAGAGGGAGGATATGCTATGTTCTGTCATGTATCTGGGACACATGTGTCCAGGAGCATCTCAGCTGCTTGCCTCCACTATCCCAGGAAATACGTGTTCCACAGCCCAGCATCACCTCTGCTTACAAAGTCTGGGTTCAAGGTCCACATATACTGACTATTGACTCTCTGATATTTCTGTGTAATGGCTTTAGAGAGACATATAATTTTTCAAATGAAATGTCACTTTTGTTTGCTAAACTGCTGACCCATGGTCACTGGTTCTGTCCATATTTTCACACACCCTGCCTCAAGAACAACAAAGACAAGGCAAGCTAGGAAGAAGGGAGCATGTCCCAGCCACCAACAGTGGTTCGTGCAGTTCCAGGTCTTTTGTCAAAGCTGATGGGCAAAGAAGATGACAGACACGATATGACCGTGGAGGAATCATCTGTCACTCCTGCTCTGCTCTCACATACCCTAGGACAGCCTTTATCTTCTTGTTCCCGTAGCTCTGTCATTCAGGTCATGGCGAATTACAGAGCCAGAAGAGTGAGAAAAGCTGAACTCTAATTCATTAGGGACATCAGAGTTCCTTCCGGGGGACAGTAGCTCCAGAGTCTGAGCCAATTAGCTGGGCAATAAAAGCCCAGGCACTTGCAAAGAGCTAGCGTTTATCATGTGCCCACATGTCCGGGGAGACACTGAATCACTTTCTGTACAAACTTCATGTGGGGGCAGCAGTTCCCCTTTCACAGTTGAAGAGTGGAGTTCCCCCCGCCCCCAGGTGGCTAAGTGAGCTGCCCAGAGCATCAAAGCCTGTGAGAGACAGTCTTTGCATGACAGTGGTCTTGATTTGAGGATGGTAGGCTTTTTGACCTCACAATTGTATGAAAGTATACTCCTACAACCATTGTAGGTTCCTTTGCGCACTATCATGTTTTAAAAGAATGCTGACTGTGTCAATCTACAAGCTTCAGAGGTCTTTCCACATTTCAGTGTCATCAATTTCTTTTTCTTGTGTCTGGAAATTCTCATTACAGAGGCCATTCTCATTTTTCTGTTGGGCTTATTTCTATATTTTATTTTATTTTTACAGCTATCATAACTAGAACTTTATATGTATTTTCTTCTTTAGTTCATTATTGATGTTTAAGAAAGGTGCTATTAAAAACTATTTTATGTCCTGCTACTTTATTAATATTTTCAGCTTTAAAAGTCATTTGTTGAGATCCTTAAGCTTTGAAATATAAAATTATTTCATTGCCATTCAGGGTGTTATTTGTGTACATTCTATTCATTTTTCTGCCTGAGGTGGAGCCTATAAAACAACATCGTTGTCTCATTTTTAACTTTAGGAAACTTTTTCAGGTTTTTTTTTAAAATTTAGTGTGATATTGTCTATGAGTTTTCAGTCAATGAAAAAACACTGCTCTAGTATCAATGAGAATAATAGGTAAATTAATTTTAGAACCAAATATGAGTAATCAAAGCCCAGAAAGACAGTTTTAAGGTAGTTTTAACATGCACTGTTAAAGTACCAGGTTCATAGTAAGAGAACAAAAAAGCAATAAATCAAAATGCTTTTCAAAAACATTGGAATATATTTATATATATTGGAATATATATATTGGAATATATATATATATATTGGAATATATATATATAGTCACACACACACACACACACACACACACACACACATATATATATAAGCCAAGTATGTTACAACAAAGATAGGAAATCTCTTCAACAGGTCTTACATGCTACTTGATGATATTCTTAGGAATTAAGTTGATAGAAATGGGGTAGGTCCACATATTCTAGAAGAATTTATCCAGATATCAACAGGATGCTATGTCACAATACATGGATATTTAAGAGTTAAGACAGCAAGGTCATTCGGCTTTGAACCTGCAACATTCTCACTCTTTAAAATCATTGACATCATATTCAGTTAATCAACCTTCTAGAAATTTTAATGTAGTTTTAGTTTCTGTGGGGGAACTTCAGTCAACCATACCCTTATTATATGGAGTTGTGATCTTTCTATAAAGTTTATCAAAGACACTTCTGAGAATAATCTTAGGAAAGGATAAGCTAAGGTATGATTTTTGTATAGGCCAGATGAATTAAACATATTTCAATTTACAACATTCTCACTACTTAAAGACTATTAAAGTCTGTAGTCTATTTGTGTCCCACTATCTAAGTGGTTTTTTTTTAAATACAGTGAGTTCCTTGGGACTTTATACTTTCCAAATTATCGGTGTGGGCAGGCCGAGGGTCCATAGACGATTTTAGACATGCACAAACTAGCTATTCTGTTCCTTGTCATTTTTTCATACCACATCAGTTCACTTAACTTTGGGATGACCTTCGGTTAGTGTGTGGTGGGGTCTTCTGGCCTGGATAGCACTAGGATCCAGGGAAGACTAGTACAAGAATGGAGAGAGGACGCATCCACGTCCTGCCTTGGGGAAATGTCCCACTGTGTTAGATACAGAATCTGAGATTCTAGCTCTGCACCCAGCAAAAGTGATTTCATGCAAGTTGCTTCTCTATCCAGCACTTCCTTTCAGTCTGTATTTCTTACACATATTTGACACAGGAAAGTAGAACTTGAAAATAGCTCATGAAAATAATCGCATGTAATAAGAGAAGGAAATTCTATAAATAAAGATATTAAAGTGAAGGTCTGCTGAAGCTAGGATGCTTGGGACCATATAGAGATGGTTAGATGGTGAAATTTACTCCCTAAGATTCCGCAGTTGTCACACTGTCTCAGGTTTCCTGTGAGATTAGAGAGAAGGAAGACAGGAGTTGACTAGAATAATTCCCATCATCCATAAGCTCTAAGCAGGTATCAGTGCCATGCAGATGTGGATCCTATCAGGGTTTTCCAGCTACCACTGTTATTTCAAACTGTCTGTATGCTACCCACCACAATTCTGAAGGGACTCCTCTAGCATCCACGTGCTGTCCTCATACCCTTTGGAGGGTAATCTCCTGTGGCTCTCCAGCCTTTCAGCATCTTGGGTATCCCTGCTGCATCTACACTGGTAGACGTTTCTTTGGCATCAACCTCTTTCTTCATGTAGTCTTCTCAGTGAATGTGTCCAGATTTCTCTCTCATGCTAGAACGGCTTATATTGGGTAAGGGGCCCATCGTTTAGTGGGGCTTCATTTTAATGAGTTACATCAACAATGTCCCTATTTGCAGGTAAAGGGACATCTTGAAGTACTCAAGGTTAGAACATCATCCTGTTTTATTGGGCAGGAAAGAGTGAGGATCAACATGCAACAAAGAATAGGAAGGATGATTTCAGCTCCAGGATAAGCTTGTCTTGTCTGATTCCTGACTCTAATGTCTGACTCTACTGCTCAATGTTGGACAGGTTATCCAACTTTTATCTTTCTGTTTCCTATTGGGAAAATTATATGGTGGAGATCAATTATTGAATCTTAGTAAAAGTTAAAGCTATAATATGTTTAAAGCTATTTAAAAGATGTTTAACTTAAGGAATATGCCCTGCTTTTATCACACAAGACCACGAAAACCCAGACTTATCCAAGTATGTTTTGCTAGTAATTGGTGAAGCTTAATTTTCAACTATCTACATGTAAGAAAAATGTATTTGCATAATACGTTAGGTGTATTTACACAATTGCCTGATATGTTTTAAAATAAAACATTTCAAAGGATAGATAGTAAAGAATAATGAATGGAGGGAGGAAAATATAGAGAGGAAGAAAAAGCAGACAGACAGGTAGAAAGGAGATAGTTTCTAGGAAATGGGGAATTAATTGAGGAAGACAGCTTCTTGTGACACACAGTAGAGTGGAATGCATACCCCTGTACATCCAGTGTAGCTAGGCAGTTGCATTAATCAGGAGATCAGCTTGATCTTGGTCTAAACTAATCAATAATGAGCTCCTTTCACTGATACTAAGATCACCATTTCCTTCCAGTTATTTAGCCTGTGTCACCATGGGTGGGGCCAGGGAGGGGCCAGGGAAGGGCCAGGGAGGGGAATGAGCCACTAGTAGCATCAATAAAATAGTTTCAAGAAAAATAGCTGTTCTTGGGGTAGATACACTCTACACTTTTTCTATTATTTTGTAATTTTATTTACATATAGAAAAATTGGGAAAATATGATCTGGTAAGAGCAATCAACTGAAAGATTAGATATTATATTTCATATGTTTTGATGTATTTTCTGTTTCTTTACATATTATCATTTTATTTCAATGCCCACATATTGTTATGAAAATAAACCATAGGTTGAGAGAGAAAGGGGAAATTAACTGTCCCCAGATGGCAGAGCGGACTATGGAATCAACTTGTGTAACCTCTGAAACAGGACTTGAGCTACATTCCAGGCTGTCACCAGTTTTTCCAGTCTGTCCTGTGTGCTGGTAACAATTGCCTTTGATACAATTCAGCCAACCAAGCCTTATTCATTCTTCTGTGGGGCCCATTCATTTGAAAGTGTGCTGATCCTACAGAAAAGACTGTTCTGTGGCTGCCTCCTGGGGAGGCCTCCGTTTTGCAGCTATGGAAGGGATCTGTGCAGAGCTCTTAAATTGCCTGCTTCCTTAAATCAGCCATGCTGTTAAGGCAGCACACACCACACATATTAGTAGGTCATGGTACCCATCTCATGGGGCTGAATGTGATAGAACGGCACGTTCAACCTACAAGGCCCTCCCCCCACGACCCCTGTCCCCCATGGTAGCTGTTCACTTCTAGCTCAGTGCTTTTTCCTTCCCAGCTTCCCCACATAGCATCTTTTAGGAATTATGATGCTCCTCCTTAAGAGGGATGTTAGCCAATTGGAAAAATGTGGGGTTCAGAGGCAGACAGATTGCAATAGGATCCCCTTCTCCAGTCTGTAGTTAGGGACCTTGAACATGACCCCATCAACTCTTGCATCTGTACAAAAGGAGGGTGGTGTTCTGTTCCTTCCACTCTCACTGTGCGCAGTGCCTCTTATGGGTTATCGATTTGAGAAAATTCCTAGGAAATTCCTACTAATAGATTTGCCTTTTGAGGTGGCATTTTTTTCCTTGGGAAAAATAATTTCTTCAGCACTTAAGCCATTACTGTATCGGAAAAGTATTGAAGTAGGTTACAGAACGAAATAAAGAATTTTTAAAAATGTTTTTAATGAGGAAACTGGGGTAAAGGAAAAATACTAAGATGGGAAAACAGCCTCAGCTGCTGGTTCATGCTCAAAAGGGTCAGTTCTCCAAAGCTGGGGGCATGGTTGCTACTGTTCTAGCTTGTGTACTTACTACAAATTCAGTTCTGAACACACCAGTGGACCAAGAGTGAAGATTAAATCAATGAATCCTGGAGATATCACTGGTAATAGCAGTGAGCAGCTGAGCAGTGGGATCCGAGAGAAATGTCCTTCATGTGCTACCATGATCAGAATCCTACCTGGAGCAAAATGTCCCTAAGAATCCCTACTAGAATGAAAGCAACCATTGCTTTTAAATGTGATATTTTGGATGGTGTCAAAAAAAAAAAATCTAGCTAAAGGCAGATTTGCTTTCCTGGTATCTAGAAAGTCAGTTATCAGAGTGCGACACAACTGAGAATATCTTCAAAAACAGCTCAGCTCTCCACCCTACGAGATTTTGCTTTGTTTTTTGTTTGTTTGCTCTTTTTTTTTTTTTAACCTAAAACCAGTATTTGGAATTAAACATACTAATATAGCCAGCACCATCGCAGCTACTTGATGGATTTGTGACATGACCAAGTCACTGGGCATTTTTGAGCTTCGCTATCCTCATCTTCAAGTGGGAGGCTTGCACATTGTAAAGTACCTGGTATGGGAGAAATGGAGTTTTCTCAGTAAATTACAAAGGGTGCAGCAGTTGTTCAATGAACAATAGATAGTTCGTCAATGCTTCTTGGTCTTTTCATTAGATACAAGGCATGATGGGTAACCGCATGTACAAGACTTGCACAAGATAATGCCAGACAAAACCCCAGCATGGATAGGGGAGGGACTTATGGTCCTGTCTTTAGACTAGGCAATATTTTCAGTTTATGGCTTCTGGGGAAGGAGAATCAGCTTTTCTCTGAGAAGAAAGATGCAGGGCTGCCCTTCCTCCATCTGTCCCACAAATGCTTCTCCTTCCCAACCTGCCCCACCCATGCTCCTATCTTTCCTCATCGTGTCTGTCCTTCCTCATTTAAATAACAGATATAATAATAGCAACCGAATTCTAGGCTTGTCTCAGGAGTGAATCAGATGACCACTTTTCAGAGTTTGGTTGCTGCTGCACATAGGGGTGGGCTTCTCCTCAGGAGAGCACTCGCAGCTTTAGGGAGTGCAAAGTTAAGCAGATTTCTGACAAGTAAGCCATGGCAGAATTGTGACGGCATCGGTGCATACCAGGAGATAACGGAGATAACATACAATTGAAAATAATAAGATGTCAAAAATGCATGTCGTCAGCAAAATGTATGAAGAAATTATCCAGTTTCCAGGCATCGTGTCATTGCGCAAATTGCAGTGATGTTCTGTGGATTTTCAGGTGGTGTTGTGTTCTGTGTGTAGGCTAGAGGGAAATCTTCACGTTCTATAGCACAGAATGTTGCAGGGTGCAGGATGACTTCTTATCTTGACTTGAGATGCTAAGTAGGTCACTGGAGTTTTGTTCATAAGTGTGGAAGACCCATTCTGGCTCATTGATGTGGTCCCTTGGACTGTCCCCATCCTCAGCATCCACCGAGCACTTCTCCCAGTCAGCGGTTTTCACCAGGGAAAACTGCTGAACACACTCTTGTGCATCGTCAGCAAGTCTTTATTGAATGCTGCTTATGGACCAGACACTGATGCAAGCCTGAAAGCTGCAGACATAAATAAAGTTAATGCTTGTTTTTGAGGACCATGGCTTTCAAGCTGTGTGGCTCGAAGGCAGGTCCTTTGAGCCCACCCTGCCACCGTAACTCTTTCGTTTTGGACTCATGCATATTCAAATGGCTACAGGTGGTTCATTCCATTTGGTGCTACAATGAAACCCTATAAAATATAAATTCCATGAGTGAAGGTATTTTGCATACTTCTGTTGCCACCCTACTTAGAAATATCTCCTAGCATTTGTTAGATGAACTTGCATGCCAGCCACAACATGAAGTCAGGCTGCTCTGCACAGGTGGTTATTTTCAGGGACACTTGTTCTTGAATGGGAAGCTATTGAAGGCAATGCTTGCCTCTAAGAGTTCCCAAGACCTCCAAAAGATATTTGGACATAACACAGAGGAAAGCCTCCATATTCAACTGTCTGTCTCCTCCTTCCAGCCTCCACCAGCCTCATATCCAAAAGACTGAGTCAGGAATTGGGCATGAGCCTTAAAACCCCCTTCTTCTTATTTCAACCCAAACAACAGATCCTGCCGCTTATGCGGCTGTGTACGTCTCTTGCTCTCTTCTTTTTTCTCACCTATGTGGTACAAGCTTCTCTTACCTGTCATCGGGTTGTATTGGTTCCCTTTGTGATCCTGTCATCTAAATACCTGGTAAAAACAAGACAGGAAGGCTTTTTTGTTCGCTTGCTTTTCGTTTTTGTTTTTTGTTTTTTGTTTTTGTTGTTGTTGTTGTTGTTAAGGTTTCAGAGAAATTTTGTCCCCTAAGCTGGAGAAGGCATGGCTACTTCATCGCAGCAGAAGCCTGGGATGGGAGCTCTTTTAATCACGATGCAAGAGGAAACAGAAAGCAGGATAGAAGGCGAGGCAGATATAACTGTCAAAACCCTATACTCGGTGATGCCTTCTTCAAGCTAGACACCACCTCCCAAAAGCTTCACCACCTTGAAATAGTACCACAAGCCAATGGCAACGTGAGCCTGTGGGAAACAGTTTCAATTCAAAGCCTAATAAGAACCGTGGTAGTTAGATTCCAAATGCTCTTTTTCTTTCCTAGTCTTTTTGTTTAGATTTATTCTTTACAGTTACATACTCACACCCTGAGAGAGAGAAGAGAGATAGAGATTGAGATGGATAGTTAGATAGATAGATAGATAGATAGATAGATAGATAGATAGATAGGTGATAGATAAAGATAAATAGATAGATGGTAGATAGATAAATGATAGTTGGTGTGACCCCTTATGTGTAATTAGGGTTGCCTGTATGAATAGAGAGCTAGGGCAACATATCAGGAGCTACACCACTGGGGAACATGATTTACCCCTCAACCCATTCCATAAGCCTATTTTTAAAAGTACAGTAAACTCCTGCCTCCTCTTACTTGAGCCCTTGAGCTCAAGACTACCCTTGGTGCTGGTAATCATCAATACAATGTAAAAGGAGTTTTATCTAGAAATTAAGTACCCATTCAGGCTTTATTCCCACTGACAGTGTTCTTGCTTAGTGTCCTCTGGCCTGGCCTTTAGTTCTTATCCAAGTCCCAAGAGCGAACACTGCCAACTTCTTCATCTTCTTGAAATGTGTTTCTCCACCTGTCCATCTAAGCATTTTTGCTCAATTGTACAGGTCCAGTGCCAATTTCTCTGAGTTTTCCAGTCCCACCCACAATAAACTGTCTGATCCATTTGCTTGTAAATAAGGAGGTGTACATAAGGAGTGTTGTACCTCACAAGGCCTGAAGAGGACTGCTGCAGTTACCATGCACCAAATCATTAGGGCAATGGTGACTCTCAGTGATCCCTGCATACTCAGAATGCAGAGCTGCTTCCAGGAACAGCAGCATGTGGGAGATAGCTGAAGATGTGACTCCTCATGTCCTACCCAAGACCTGCTAAATCAGGCACTATGGAGCAGTGTTTCACCAATCCTCTGGCTGATGATAAACACACTTAAGGGTTGAAGGCCACTGCATTATGCACACTTTAGCTTTTCCTGTGGATTCTCTCATCAGTATTGGCCTCAATCCATCTATACCTTTATGCACATGTTTTCAGTTTCCTATGGTGCAGGTGTTCACTGGGGTACCACTTACTGCTTTCTCCATGACTTAAAACTGACACCTATCCAGTAGTTACAAAGGTAGAAGGTAGACATCTTTGTTGAGAACCACATCCAAAAGCAATGTGGATGACTTCTTGTTCCACCACATCTCAACACTTGATAACAATGACGGTGAATTTAAAATCTGTGAATACAATATGCACGGCATTGTGCCCTTTGTTCGTATTTCTTGGGTTAGAGCAGTAAGCATCTTCTGAAATGTTTAGAAACCATTCCAGTCTCCTCATATATGAACTTTATGTTCATAGCTACTACATGTAATGTTTTTTCTTTTGGGTATTTTCCTCATACCTACTAACGTATCAGATTCATATTCAGAGACCCGTGTGATAGGAGGTATAAAGGAGTATAGAATTGTTTAGATACTGAACTCTCCAAGCACAGCCTAAGTTGTCTTCATTGTCATAGTAACGATGCTTGTTATTCTTGATTTATGAATTGGTCACATTTATTAGGATTCATATCATAGGCTCATCTAGTAAGTGCTTTATCTGTATCTGTGGATACAACCGCATCTTTTATTATACTAATGTAATAAACCATGATAACAAATAATATTGAATTAGACTTAAATAGCAGGAATATCTAATTTGGTTTTGATTACATATTTATAAAATGCCATATGCACTTTGTCAATATTTAGTTAGAAGTGTATAAAGCCATTAAGTGCTGGCACTTTCTGTGGCAAAATGATTTTTACTTATGTGTCTTTTATTAATTTTCATATTTATACAAAATGAAATGATAGAGGTTTTTATAGGTATGTGTGTGTAATTGGAGATATTTGTATATAAGTCTTCCATGTAGATGTTTGTTCATATATTCACATGTATATACTCATGCATATTCATGTATACTTACACTCTGATAAAATATTTGCCTATTTTATATAAATTTAAGGATTTTATCAGTATATTTCCCTAATATTCCTTAGTATTTATACATTCTGTTTATAATTTTAGTCATTTCCACACTGCTAGATTATTTTGCAATTCTAATTTTTCATTACAAACATTTTAAAATGTGCTGTCTCTCTTTGGCTAATCTTATAAGAAACTTATCTTAATTGCTGCCAGGGATTTCTCAGGAACCCAGAATGGGTTTGGATGGGTTTTCTGGGTTTTCTGTTGTTCTCTTCATATGAAAGAGTTTTCATTTCCTTCAATCGACTTCTTAGTTACATCACCACTTCTAAATTGGAAAGTGTAGCTCATTAATTATACACATATCTACATATTAACAGAGCCTCTCAAGGCTCTCAGTTTCCTCCAGAGAATCATTTTAGGAATATTCTGCAAGAGCATTTAGTCTCTAAGTTCTAATTATTTTCATTTCATCATCTTATTTAATATGCATTTAAAGTGTGTGTGTGAGTGTGTGAGTGTGAGTAGGTGTGAGTATGTATGTGAGTGTGAGTAGAATGTGAGTGTGAGTGTGTGTGTATGTGAGTGTGAGTAGGTGTGAGTATGTTTGTGAGTGTGAGTAGAATGTGAGTGTGAGTGTGTGTGTATGTGAGTGTGAGTAGGTGTGAGTATGTATGTGAGTGTGAGTAGGTGTGAGTATGTATGTGAGTGTGAGTGTGTGTGTATGTGAGTGTGAGTGGGTGTGAGTATGTATGTGAGTGTGAGTAGGTGTGAGTATGTATGTGAGTGTGAGTGTGTGTGTATGAGGTTCTAGTAAGGACAGAGAGTGGAAATAGCTCACAGGCCAGAAGAAGGCTTCCTGCATTTGAATTCTGTGTCTGCTGCTTCTCTGTCATAATGCCCCGGACAGACTACTTCTGTTCCTCAGCTTGGGCATCCATATCATTTTCCGCAGGACAGAGATGATCACTAGCATCACTAAGCGGACACATCATTGTTCTACTTTGATCTGTGGCTGTAGTGACCACCATGACTGAAAGCAGCTGATAGGAGGAATGGGTTTCTTTCGCCTTATACTTCAAGGTCATGGTCTATCACTAAAGACAGTCAAGATAGGAACCTAAGCAGAAGTTGTGGAGGAGTGCTACTTACTGGCTTGCCCTGTCACTCATGCTCAGCTAGTTTAAATATCCCAGACCCAACTGTGCAGGGATCGTGCTCCTCACTGGAGCCTGGACCCTCCCAGGTCAGTCATCAGTCAAAACACTCTCCCATGGATCTGGCCAGAGACCAATCAGATGGAGGCAGTTGTTGAACTGAGGTTCCTTCCTCCCAGTTCTTTTAAGCTGTATCAAGTTAGCAAAAGATAAATCAGCCAAGTCACCAAATGGTGAGAACAATATATGGCACCTTGTACAATTCTTATAATTGTATCATATATTGTGACACCTAGTGAACGCTGCTTTCTCTCCATTTCAGCTGAGGACTTTAGTTGCCATTAAGATCTGAGAGAAGCTTATGACTGGTGGTATTACTTCCTGTTTGCAGATGAGGAAACAAAAGCAGTGAGAGGTCAAATAGTTCTCCCCTGGCTTCCCAGAAACTGAAGAAAGAACCAGGGTTTGAACTCAGAAAGTTAAACTCTGCAGTTTGTGCTGATACATATTATTCTAAGTTTTATAGATGATTAAAGAGTAAAGTGAATGTGTTCAGCCCATATACCTTTTTTTCATGGTACAACCATTGGACAAATAATAGAAACTGCTAACAGTAATCCAATGAAAGACTTTATTTAGCCAATCATTGAATTACATGTATACCATTTTAAGCATTTCATATAAAATTAAAATACTAGAAAAAATAGAAAATTGGCTGGCCCCAAGGGAGAGAGCACAGGAGAGCTGGCCCTGTCCCTTGCCTGGGCAGCTTAGGGAAGCTGACCCAGAAGGCTTGAGAGCAGTGGGTGAGCTGGCCTCACTCCTCATAAGCTGCAGTATTCGGCCTAGAACCTCACCTGGGAAGCACAGCAGAGCTGGCCTTTGTGGCATGGGTGTGGAAGAACAGGCCTAGAGGGTGTGAGAGCAGGAAAGCTGGTCCTGCCCCTTGCTGGCTGTGGGACACAGGTGAGCTAGCCCCAACCTTGGCCTAGGCAGTCCTGGAAAGCTGGCAGTGATGGCATCAGTGTGGCAGGGCTGCCAGGCTGACCAAATCAGCTATTACCCAGGCCCAGATCCAGCTGTCCTACCCCAGGATCTACCCCATCTATGAGTGCATTGTGGGCCAGTGCTACAGATCCAAGCTGCAGGATCTCCATGACACAAGGCAACGACAAGATGTCTGAGAGAAGTCCTAGTGAGGATCCAGTATTGATGGTGCAGCAGAAGCCAGAGGCCTTGAATCAGACCAATAACTCACTGCAATGAACATTTGTAAGTAAAGAAAGCTATTTGGGTGAAAGACATACTGTGTGACACACCGCAGCTTCCACTGGTAGATTTTTATTTGTTTTTTTTTTTTCTTTGGGGGATGGTTGTGAGGGCAGAGGGCAGATATGGAGGGACGGGGAGATGAGTGAGACTGAGGTGCACGATATAAAATTTACAAAGAATCAATACAAAGTTTGTAAAAATTAATACTAGGAACCATGACTTATGGGGCACTTGATGAATGCCATGAATTTTCCTAGAATCATAGCTTCTGTAAACTTCAGTTTCTTCACCCATAAATTGTAAATAGATTATAATTTTATTGAGTAATACATTTTCTAAATTATTTTTTATTTCATGTGTGTGAGCGTTTTGCCTACACATATGTGTGTCTATTTCCCACATATGCCCACAGTGGTCAGAAGAAGCAGTCAGATGGAACTGCAGTTACAGTTGGCCGTAAACCACCATGTGGATGCCGGGAACTGTACCTGGGTCCTTTGCAAAATCAAGTCCTCTCACCCACCAAGCCACCTCTATCATGCAATTATAATTTTTTAAAAAAAGTACAACAATGTGATGTGATTTTTGTAGTGTGAAATAATAGTAGGAAACTATGGTGCTAATATCAACTCAGAAATTCTATTTCTGAACTTCCTTTCACTGTGGTGTATAGTAGCTCCATTTAGCAATTTGAGGAAGTAGAAAATAAAAAGTATGAAGTGATTTTCTTTGGTTCACATACAGTGTAATACTTGGATTAAAATTAGGTTGAACATTGGGAATTCCAACGTGTGTGTGTGTGTGTGTGTGTGTGTGTGTGTGTGTGTGTATGACTAGAGACTTTCAAGAATGGAGCAAAATTGTCGACCTGGGAGATTGTCAACATAATTGTTGGAAGAAAAGGCACTATATTTCATCTAATGGAAGATAGGCTGGGACCATTACAATTTGAACTTTCCACTATTAAATGCAGTAGGTGGTGCTCTGGTCCCTCTAAATCCTAAACTCAGCAACAATGGTACTATAAGATGACACCTCCAGGTAGCTGCTGTCCTGATGATTGTTCTTCTTTTCAGAGTAGGATTAGTAATAACAGCCCTGATTTAAAAACAAAACAAAAACCCAACAGAGTTGGACATGTTCACGTGTCTTTAATCCAGCAGTAAGGAGGCAGAGGCAGGCAGATCTCTGTGAATCCAAGGGCAGCCAGGTCTACACAGAGAGTTCCAAAACAGCAGGAACTACATAGTGAGACCTTGTCTTGGAAAAGACAAAACAAAACAAACAAAAATCAACGAGAGACCCCAGTTTGTCAACTTGCTCCCCGAGTGTGAAGAAGATACAAGGAAAAGGGGCTACCTCTGTACTAGATTTCAGTGATGCTCAACTTCTGATGTTAAACTTCTGATTCTCAGAACTGTGGAAAATAAGTGTTTGCAATTATAATAGCCCAGTGCATGGCTAGAGTAACATGAATGGACCACGATGGAAAAAAGCTTAAAATGATGCCCAAGAACCCCATTCCTGATACTAATTCTTATATATGCCCTCCTCCTGCATGTGGGGAAAGCAGATATCTGTTCATAATGAATAAGACTTACCAAAAGTAGTTGATGCGACTTCAATGACCAGGTTAAAAACAATGACTTTTTGTCTCAGCACTCTTACTATTGACAAATTAACTATTTGACACTCCTCCCTTAGTTTCTTATTTTTTCTTCATGAAGTAACTTTTCTCTGTTGTTGTTGTTGTTATTGTTGTTGTTTTCATCTTCAGATGTTCTTTTCAGAAAGCGAGGTAGTAAAATATTGAGGGAGACTTCTGACCAATTGGTGCTATAGAGTTACATCCTCCAGCAAAAACCTGAGTGAACTTGGAAGGGGAATCCCTCCACCCTTGCACGCTTAAACGTGAACACTCTCTTCTACAATTTATGTTTGAAACTTCTGAACAGAGCCTGAGGCAGGAGGCCTGGCCAAGTCTTCCGAAACCTGTGAGCTGATAAATTTATTTTGTTTGACATCACATTAGCATGCTTAGTGACAGATCCATAGATAACAGGTAGATGAAGAGTGGCACAAGGGATTATCACAATGGAGGGCTTTTTAAGTCTTCAGCACCTTATTTGTTTAAAACACTATGAGGAAGCATAGAATAAAATCTTTCAAACTATATAAACATATGTGGTGTGTGTATGTGTGTGTGTGTGTATGTGTGTGTGTGTGTGTGTGTGTGTGTGTGTGTGTGTGTCTGCTGGATCTAAATACACTGAAGTCCCAAATTAACAAATATAGCACCACTACTGGCTGAGCATCTCAAACTTTGGCCAAGTCTGCTGTGTATGAACCTTACATTCCTTCATTCTAGTCTGGTCAGGTAAAGTTCTTGGGCTACAGAGTACCAGTTCTTAGTCCTGTTTTGTTTCTTGTTCTTCACCCAGAGTACATTATAGCTCATGCTTCTTTAAGTTGTTAAACCAGCTCAGCTTCCTGTTTTATCTGGCATGCAACACCTTAGCAACATGAACCTACTTTTACCCACATTTAATTTGGCACCTGGATGCATATTGGTTGACACATCTGTGAAACTTTCATATTATGCCAAGGGAGAGTTGCTGTCCAACATCCTCCCACTAATTCAGGAAGGCCATCTGTGAGCTGCCTTGACTAGCATCCCAAGACTCACCTGCCTAATGCAGTAAAGACAGCATCTTCCCACAACCTCAAGAGGAACACTTTTGACACTCAGTGTCCCACAGTAACTCTTTCAAGCTCCACTCAGTCTTCTTATAGTCCACGGAGGCATTTATGTGCTGAGAATAATGAGACTTGGAAATGTTAAAGACACACTCTCCACTTTCCTCTTGGGCCATTAGCTCATATATCTGTTTTAGGTGCCCTATTTCTTAACCCAATTTATAACTGCATGTTAGTGCAAAGTTGCACTGAGTCTCCCTGACAGGCTTCATTTAAAATAAATAGAACAGATGTTAAATAATATATAGTACTCATCATCATTATAACTAATAGAGACTATTTACTAAATTTTTATTACTGAGTGTGATACTGCTATGCTTTTCAAAGCATAATGCCTTAGATTATCTTCTTTTTACTAACGAGGAGGCAGAGACCAAGAATGGTTTTGATTGACTGCAGGGCGTACAGCTAATTTGAAATGAAGCAAAGGCTCCTGTCTGAAGTTTAGTACAGTGCTCCCATTTCTGAGAGAAATCAAAAAAGAGGGAAAAGACCATCAATGACTAACAACCTTTTCCCAGCTCACTTTTAATTAAAGTGTCTTTTGGGTGGATTTCCCCCCTAGATTTTGTTAAAGAAATGGTCTTGGTAAACAGTTTGCTTCTTCCTTCTCTAATCCCATAAATGGTACCTGCTGACTACAAAAATACATCATTCAGCTACAGACCTAATACTTTTTCTGTGTTCAAGTGGTGTGGCCATGTTCCCAGGTAGTCTTTGGTGAGTCCCATCTTTGCTGAGACAGCAGAAACAGATGGTCACATTTACAGTGTAAGCAGCGACTGCTGTTAACTGACTTACTCACTGAAACCTACAAGGAAGAATATTACAAACATGTTCTACATTGAGAGCAAGCCATCTTAACAGTCAATGTGGCAACTGGGCATATGAAAGAAAGGGAGGGCCAAGTTGTGGCTTATTTTTCCCCGTTGAATTTGGGTGTTTTCATAACATCCTGCATGTATCTTCATCTTCAACATCTCCTAGGCTCTTATATGGCTTCTGGGCTCCACATTTTCCCATACCTCTTGCACTACCTGAACTTCTCTAAGCTGCCAGTAGTGCCTGGTTTGTGGCCTTTTGCTCGAGGTCATATAAGCTGTTTTAGGGGACCAGATCCTCAGTTATTTATATCATGCCTGATGCCCTAATAATTTATCATTACCAAGGAAGCCAGATGAGAGCCAGGCCAACAGGACCACATGATAATCACCATTTTGGAAGATCCAAACTGTTCCTTGTGTGTTGTAAAACACCTCATTTCACCTTGTTACCACAATTTGTTTAGCAAAAGTCAGAGGTTGGGAGGGAGCTCAGATGTTCTGCCTTCAAGATCATGGCCTTAAAAAAAAAAAAAAGTAAAACTTCCCATGTTATGGTGGCTCTGAGAAAAAGTAAGTGAGAGATAAATGAAAAGACTTAATATTCATATAATATCCCACTAGGACCCTTGAACTCCAAAGCTTAAAACAAAACTTATGCTAGCCTTGTGAGATACCTGACAGATCTCTCACTGTAAGCCAGAATCGGGATGCAAAATGTTAGGGGATTCGATGAAGGTCAAACAGAAAGTATCAAATTCAGAATTGCACACAAATTTTGGCTTCCAAAAAAAATCGATATTTTTATCCTACCATTGCATGCTTTCCCCAAAATGTAGCTTAAAATGGGCCTTTCATTCCTGTATGCAATTGAGCAAAAAAGATCTACCATAACCAAAAATAAAGAGCAAAAATAAACCCCGTGTGAGTTATTTGACTCACATTACAGGATGAGTCACCCCAGAAGAAAAAGGCAAAGCAGAAAGAAACTGGCCTGAACCTTTGATTTGCCCTGAACTGAGGGCCCTGGTGGAAGTCCCCTTTGGAGTCCAGACTTTTGCAAGTTGTCCCATCAAAGGGAGGACACCTGTCTCTGAAGTGTTTCTTTTTGTTTTGTTTTTAAGCTCTGGTTACATGCTTCAGTTGTTTCAAGTTTGCTGATGGCTTTGGGACCGAAATAGGCTATTCAGAAAGACGCAGTGAGAGCAGCAGCTAACTGGGACTAGAGCAGACGCTGAGATCTGATGTGCCATGGGGTCTGAGTGTCACCTTCAGCACTTTTGCTCTTAAGCAGTTTGAAGTGCAGGTGCCTTTCTTTTGCTGAGCCTTGTATAAAGCCCCGTCATTAAAAAGAAAACACATAATAAATATAATTTGTTAATTTTATTATGAGAAACAATTCTTCTGACATATATAAAATACCTGAGCTGGCACAGGTTATTCAGAATCTCTGTGCCCTCATACCTCACCTGAGAGTTGGCACAAATGTAAAACATAGGCTGTCTTAGGCATTGAGGGACCAGCAGCTTGCACAACACACCTCATATTATCCTATGGCTGCAGCTCAGTGGTACATACAAATAATCCTACAAACCTCTCCATACTGGTGATTTTTGTAAAAAGAATACAGAACTGAATAGTGTTACCCTCCATTTACTTGTTTGGATGGCTTTGTCATATTTGATGGCAATCAGCTGTTTATCAACTAAAGCTAATGAAACCCACACTTTCATTCATAATTGGGTCATAGTATCTGAAGCAAAGCAACGTCAAAACTCACCTCTGCTCTATATGTGAGGTTTCATAGATGTAATAATGTGTTACTAGTGATTATAATAACAGGTAATAAAAACAGAACATAAGATAAACACTATCATCAACTAGTTTTAGAAATAATCTTGAGGGTCAGGTACTTTGGATATGAGAAATGTCACCTTTTAGTTCTTCTCATAGTGTCTTTGACATGAGAGACACACTCTAGCAAAGACAGTTGTGGCTAGTTCTTCCTCAGCTTCTTAAGAAGCCTAGTGTCACCTGCATTCATGAAGTAATAATGACAGTAACCATGACAATACCAACAATGCTGAAACTAGCTGCCATCAGTCCTATGCACAGGGCACTGAGCTTGCTGCCTTATATAACCTGTAATGTTTCAAATTCAGGGGTTAGCATTGCGTGCTTACTCTGTGGTAATCTGGGGGAAGAGACCATGGCTGTGAGATACTCTCCTATAGGACAGCCAGAGCTATGTCATCTGTTGGATCTCCTTTTTGATGGTGTGCTTTGAATATGACACAACTTCCTGAGGCTTCTGTGTCTGATGATGTGGATTCCACCTGGCTTGAAACATTGTATGGCCCTGAGGATGTAGACTGTCACTGGAGGAAATTGGCCACAGGGGCAGGACACAGAGAATTTAAGCCTCATTTCCTGTGCACTCTCTGATCCTAACTGCAGATGAGTGACCAGCTGCCTTCTGCTCTCGTAGTTGCACCTTTCCCACCAGGATGGACTGTGAACTCTAAACAAAATACACCATTCTTCCCTAGGCTTGCTTCTTGTTGAGTGTTGGGTTTCAGAAACAAGAAAGGTCTGTTAATACACTGGGCCTGGTTTCCCTGGCTGAATGGTTCATATGGAAGCCAGGCATTGGGACACAATAGCACGGCTCCTCGAACCCCAAGTATGCCTTCTTGGTATTGTTCAGAAAAGGCTATTTCATATGAAGATCTGGGTATGTTACCCAGACAAGTGGCAGAGCCATTTGTTTTATTGCCCATGTGAGTGAAGAGTCCAAAGGGCACAGGGGACAGTCATAGCTGTAGATCTAATGGTATCTGCTCGTGATTCCTGGCTGTGGCAGAAAGGAGTGTCTGAAAGAAGGTCATTGAGAGTTCCAGCAAAAGAAGACCGTCCTAACTTCACTTTTTCTTCTAAGGCCTGTGAGTTTTACCAGTTGTGGGCAGAGTCACTGTGTTTGAGTAGTAATTCTGAGCATCTACCACACCAAGGAGGAGTGTGCCCCAGTATATGAGATATCACCTTCTAGCTCTGTTTCCCTTAGTCTTAATAGATCTCCGCTGACATTCAGTGCTCTGCCTTGCTGTTGGATGATGGTGCAGTAGGAAGAGTGGACCCCTTTTATGTACATATGATCATCACTCTTTTCATTGACAAATCTTTGTGGATGAATCAATTTAATGAAGAAATTTGTGTTTATTACCAAGGTGTATCGCACTTTGAAAATAGCCTGGTGGAAACCCTGAGGTTGGGAAAGGAAATCAGGTATCGTAATAACATCTACTTCTGTAAACACATTACTTCCCTGTCATCCAATATAACCAAACTGCAAAAGGGCCAGCCTGCTTGGGGATGAGAGTTCACATCTCTGCCGTGGAGAATCTGGATACACTACAACAGAAGCAGAGTTCTGTTTGGAAAGAGTCCTGCTTGTTGCCATCATGACTCCATAAACTCCGAGCTTGCAGTCCATGCCCTGGACAACCCTGGCAACAAAGTTGGTTGTGCTCTACTTGGGGATTCAGTGGTGTGATGACCACCTTTGTGTACTTGAGCCTCTGTGAGGTATTTTTCTAGACTAGGCTGGCCTGTGGGCATGTCTGTGGGGGCGATTATATTGAATAAGTTAATTGATTTGGGAAGATCTAGCCCAGTGCCCAGGGCAGGTGGCACCATTCCCTTGGCTGGGGGAGGAGAAGGAGGGGTTCTGAGCTGTGTAAGGGTGGAGAAATTGAGCGAGAAGGCAGTATCAGTGCATTTTCCTGTCTCTGCTCTTGACTGTGGATTAGGATCTGACTCTGCTGTTTCAAATTCCTACCTTAACCTCTCCAAAATGATGCACAATAACCTAGTAACCTGGAAGTGTAAGCCAAGGGACTTCCCCTCAGTTGATTTTTGTGAAGGTATTTTATCATAGCAACAGAAGAGAAGCCAGGACAGCAGGCTTCTGTGTCACTCAGTGTTCCTTCTGGGGATGGGTGTTTCCTGAGTATCTGCATGGGCTAGCAAAATCTATGCACTGTGCTTCTTCTTTCTAGGGTGCCTACCTGTATGGCTTTCTGAAACTTCTCATCTCTGAATTTTGCTTTTTTTCCCCTCCCAGTCCATTATATTCTAACTTACCCATTGTCCTCTGCTCCACTGAACTGTTCCCATGAAGCCAGGTGAAAGTCCTATGGTGTGGTAGTGGCAGGAGCAGTGAGCTAGTCAGCCGGTGGTGGTGCCAGTGTGTCAGAGTGTCACACTGAATTATCATTTCAAAGTGGTACCAGTTGAGCAGCTCTCAAGCAACAGCAACTGATTTGGAGGCGCCTCTGACCTTGTCCTAGCCGGCTGGACCCTATGGATATAGCCTTAGTATGTTCCTGATCCCGGATCCCTTCCCTTCTCACCCAAGGCTCATTCACCACCATCTCTTGTTTCCCTTTTAGTGAACATCTTCCTAATAAACTATACTACTATGCAGGCTGGGGACTTCTGTTTTAGTTTAACCACCAAAACTCTTTCTAAATCACTGTATGGTCCAACTCCATTCAGATGTATATAGATCCACCTAATTAGGAAGAAAAATGAAGAGGTGAGCAAGTTATATAAATGATTGTGATTTTGTAACCATATCCAAATTAGGATATAGTAATAAAAATAATAAAACGAAGCATTAATATTACTGATTTCTATTAGCATGTAGCTCTAAAATGCTTAAACCATTCAATGCAAAATTTCTAAGTCTCAGTCTTCGTGTTTTTAATTACTTGGCATGCTGGCAAATGTTTAACAGGAAGGCATTTCATTTTAGTGTCTTGCCAATCTCCATGGTGGAAATGCTGCTATAATAGTGAATTTAAAGCTGAGTGTGGGGCCAGGAGCTGATGCCCAGTGTCATCTCTTGTGGCTTGAGAGGGTCAGCTCAATGATCCCACTGATTTTGACTTTGAATAATTTTTTCAAACTCTTTCTATATCAGGCACACGAAACTTATTTAGGTTATCCAAGGACACATTCCTGGAGAAAAAAAAATAATAGAATTTTACATGTGAATTCAAAGTTGTGTGAAAGGTAAATTAAACATATCACAGTCGTTTTGATCAAAATATTTAGTGAAATGTGTGAGTTCATATTGAACAGAGTCAACTGCAAATATGTTTGAATGGATACACCATCACAAGAACCATACTATGATCAAATTTCCATTTTTAAACAGAAAAAAAAAGGAAATATGTTTGCACTTCAGAAATTCCATTGCCAGCTTGCTGGAAGTTTATAGACACAGGATTTCCACTGACAACATACACCAGTATGGTGGGCAAGATACCAGAAGGGAGGGCCTCAAGTAAGAGATGTGACACACAGGGAAGGAAGACACATGTAAGTAAAACCCCCAGCTTAACTCAAATGACTTCGGAAGGGTTTGTCTCACACTCCAGCAAATGTGTGGAGCCATACAGAGATTACTGAAATGAATTTCTTCCAAATTTGGAAGGCAAACTCTCCGCCTATCTAAACAACCTGCTGGAGCCTGCATGGTGGCATTATTCCTGTGTTCCACTGTGATGCAACTCAGCTGCTGACAGCTTCTGTGTTACTGGGGAGGGTGGGTGGGGCGGTAGAAAAGAACCTTTCATGGAACCCACAGTTGTGGGAGGCGAAGTTTGGATGAAAATGAATTCTGGTTAGTTTAAGCCAATGTCAGATCACTGTCAATTGAGGAATGGTTACTATAATTGGCCAAGATTACAAAAAGGGTGTCTGTTGAAAGAATGTGGCCACTGGTAGATTCCCCAGTGGAAGACCTCCAAGCCCATGTGCATAACAGCAGTACTGTTGGATCAATGAGTTAAAAATTAATTCCAATGTATAAAAGGAGAACAGGAGGTTTGGAAGGAGTTATGATGGGAGTTTTTTGAAGAAGTTGAAGGGGGCAGTGACACACACACACACACACACACACACACACACACACACACACACACAGCCTACTTTTAAATAAATTTTACAACAGACATGCCTATCTTCTACTAAATATTAATAGGATTCTTGGCTATTGGGCCACTGATCTAGGTTTGGGACATGATGGGTATGAGGAGATGTGACTTACCCTGTCATGGAGCATATGTTCCCCAACTAAAAAAGACTTTTTGGTTTTTTTTAAAACATGCTAATACATGTCTGAGTAAGCAGTGTTCAGTACTTTCTTGCAACATGATGCTGGGGTCGACAATTTAGTGATGGAGCCCTTCATTGATGTGTCATGAAACATTCTTCTCTAGGAGTCTGTCATGGTACAAGTTTTCAGGAATGAACCCTGGCTTGTAGGTTACTCACAGTAGCATTTTGCACAGAAGTGAAAAACACAAGTAATTTTAAAGTGTGAATAGATGAGGCAGGCAAAAAGACAAAACAACCTAGTAGCAATGAGTACACATGAAAAATGCTGATTTCCCACCAAAACCAACCAAAAGGAAAGTTCCAGAAGCAGCACTTTGTAGTACTTTGTGGAGCAAGCCACAGAGCGAATGGAGCCATTATCTTCTGTTTTGTTTTTTGTTTTTTTTTTTTTGACACAGCCAAAGATTCCATAAGATTTTCCCAGGTGGGTGTTCTGGGAGTTCTCAGGACCTGAGTGAGAGTTCTGGTTGATGAAAAGCTTTAAACATTGACAGGATAGAATTCTTGAAAGGAAGAGGGGAAAGAGTGACACTGAGAGAACTTAGGCATAAAAATATCATAAAGAGACTAACCTGGTGGAGATTTAAATGGTCTTACATAGGGACATTATGAGCAATTCAAACAAGCCTAAATAATTAGGGAGCTATACCTTATCAGGATATAACTACTTCTCCAAGTTATTCAAAAATTAGAGCTTTTTATTTTATGTGTAGTTTATGTGGGCTTGCTTGCATGCATGTGTGTTCACCACGTGCATCCCTGGTCCCCTTGGAGATAATTATAGACACAGGATCCTCCGTAACTGGAGTTACAGATGGTTGTGAGCCACCACGTGGATGCTGGGAACCTAATCCAGGTCCTCAGTGAGAGCAGCAACTGCTCTTAACTGCTGACCCATCTCTCCAGGCCCCTTCTCCACATTATTAAGATGATGGTGCTTCAAAAGTTGTTTAATGAATTCCATGCAATTTCTGTTAGGATCCAAACTAAACATTTTATTTTGCACAAATTGACAGACAGATATAAGCTGACAAACTTATGTGGAGACATAAATAATCTAAGAAAAACACAATAACTTTGAAAAGTCAGAAAGTTGGGAGACAAATACTAAATATTCATAGCTCATTTAGTACTCTTTAGGAAGCCAGTATAACAAAAGCACTATGGAGAGTAGATGCCGACTGCCAAGTAGACCATTAGGACAGAAGAGAAACTTGAGATATACGTGCACATATGTGTGTTTCACAAGGCTATAAAAGCAAGTTCTTATGGAAGGAAAGTCACCAACAAATGTAAAAAGTTGGATATGCATATACAAAAATAATCTCTATTCCTCATAAAATACACACAAATAAAAGCAAGGTTTGGCATCATCCTAAATATCATGTATACAAGATATACAGTCCAAAAAAAAAGTCCTATGGATAAGCCAAATCCTTTGTAACTTTACCTTATGTAAAATTGTCACTAAATGGAAAGTATATTCTTGAATGTTAATAATGCAAGCTGCTAACTGAGATAACAACGTATAACTAGCACACATCTTTCATTTTCAACATAGGAGGGACTCATAACTCTCAACAAAGTAATTTAAAACACACTGCAAAGACCTAAACAGATCAGCTGTTTTAAGAAGACATTTGGATGACAGCCAAGCATATGGAAAGATGCTGGCCATCACTGGCTCCTGGCACATGTGCATTACTCCACCATGACATATTGGAAGCATGTACCAAAATATTCAAACCTGATGATGATCCCAAATGTTGACAAACATATGGAGACCCTGGGACCTCAGATATACATGGTTGGGATAAAACCATTTTAGGTATAGTTTGTTAATTTCTGTAAGTGTTAGAATGTAAAAATAGAAAAGGCTTTTTCTATTATGTGACTTACTAGTGCCATTCTTAGATATCATCCAAAGGACAATCATGTTTTCACAGAGCCTGGCACATGCTTAACAATTTTATTTTCAATGGTTAAAATCCGAAGATAAAACATGCATCAACAAAATGTGCTATATCCATACACTGGAATAATACTTTTAGTAAAATTGATCAATTATTGATATACCATGAAGCATATCCAGTATAAATAATTTGAGGGTAAATGTATGGGTGGAAGTAGACCTGGCAGAAGTGGGAACACACTGTAGTGATTCTTTTTGTAAAATTCTAGGAAATACATACTGATGTACAGCAGCAGAAGACAGGGTAGAGGCTGCCTGCAGATTGGAGCATGAACATGATATGGGGTGTGTAGCAGGGAGGAATGCCAAGGAAACAAAAGGAAGCATTGGATGGAGTGAACCTTGATGATCCTCGTCTGTGGTAGTATGGATGGGGAACTTTCATCGTCCTTGCCACGATAATGGGATCCTACGTGCAAAGTTTGCCAAAACATGGACTTCAATTTCAATATGTCTAGTTTAGTAAGCTTCAATAAATTCTCCAGAAAGCCATTAAAAACAGAGGTCAAAGAAAAGCAGCAGTCTATGATATCCATAGGAGACCCTGTAAAGAATGGTGTTTTGTTTGCAGTGCTGTGAAGGGGAAAGGCTTCAAGCACCTAGTAGGTTTCTTCTCCAAATGGTGTGAAATGAAGTTGTCCCAAGTTCAAAGGTCAGCACTATGCTCTTTGCTTAGCTGATGGCATTGTGAGTTTCCCCTAGCTGACACCTGGACTGATAAGGAGCCCGGTGGTGACGTCAGAGAGACCCGATTGCTCAGAGTCTCAGGAGATAGCACTTGGATCTGATTGTGGCTGACTTGCTAAGAAGCCCATTCAAGTTCCACAGCAGCCTGCCCTGGTGTGAAGGCACTTGCATTCCACGGGGAGGGATGAGCTAATCCCCAAAGAGCTAACACACAAAATAGAGCACATTCACCCTCATCAAAGTGTGTCAGAGAGTTGTGTGAGCTCAGTGGGGAAAGAAAAGAAGCAAATGTTCTGACCAAAGGTTTCTGACTGAGGTGGAAAGTATGAAACTTTTGCAGAGAAAATCTTCCTTTTCTGGGCCTTCTGGGATGGGTAGGATGTGATCAGGATCAGGTAGACGGGAGGCACATTCTTTTTAGAAGACACTGGGTACAAGACTCCCTCAGAAATAGAAAAAAAAAATAGTATAGCTCTTGGAAAATGCTACTGCATCTTTTGAAGGAAACCTTCTAATTTTGTCACTATCCACAGATAAGATATAAAGAAAACAGTTTTTACTGGCTTTTAATTCTGGAATGTCAAAGTAACATGGCACTAGTGTCTGACCATTTTCTGGTCACATCTTAGCATGGCAGCTAAGTGGACACACTTTGAAGCCATGCACGAGATGGCAGAAGCAAGTAAAGACAGCCCCGCTGCCTCCTCCTTAACCCTCAGCTATAGAAACTAATGTGGTCCCATGTAACTTACTTGACTCACCTGTGCTACAGGGCACCAATCCCTACTAGAAGTAGGGCTGCCACGGCCCCATCACTTTATACTAGCCACACCCCATAAAGACCATGCATCTCTCTGTAGTCTGACATCGGGGACCAAGCTTCTAAGTGCATCAACTGCTGGCAGGTGGAGCATATTCAACATGTCCTAACACAGCAGATACATGTGAAAAATCCCAAAGAGCAAAGCAGATACATTGTTGATAGGGGCTATATAATATTGTATATTACACAGTGAAAAGACAATACGTTTCCTGGGTGGCCAGCAAACTTAGAATGAAGAAGCAATAAAGATGATGTTGTTCTGAGTCCTGGAATTTGGATAACATCACAGTTTTTCAAATACCCTACATGTGTAGAGAATTAGTCCTGAAAAACCAAGAAAGTACCAGAGTTTTTTTTTTTTTTAACATGGGTGAAGAGGTGCATCCATGGTGATTTTTCGATGACGACATCCACATTGTTCATTCCTTGTGTCCTCAAAAGGTGCCTCATTCTCCTTCTTCTGTGCTGCCAGCCACTTTCAGCTCAGGATCATGTCTTAGCTGCAATTGCACTACACAATTTTCTAACAAGCTGTTAAAGATAGGAACACTCAGTGGAGGTGATTTTATCACAGCAAACAACACTTTGAAGGAAGCAGATTCCTGTCTATAGCTGTGGGCAGCAGTCAAAAGCAGCCCCCTGGATTACTGCAATCAAGAAGTTCTTGGAATAAGGAGAAAACTTCAGTTTAGAAACTGAAGGTAGCATGGACTGAGCTTTATGCCTGTCAGGGTCTTGAAGGAAAAAGTGGACTTTCGGTCATGAAACACACAAGGCTGGGCTCCTGAGCAAGGATTCATATCACTGTTGTCACTTTGCGAATCTGTTCAGGCAGTGAGCATGTGTGAAGCACTCACCGTGTGTCACACATAATAATAAGGTAATTGGAATTAACAATTGCCATTTTGTCTCTTAAAGGTACCTTCTCTGCTTCCTTTTGATCATAGTCAACAATGCTCATCCCTACTTGGGGAATCCCTACAGCCATTGGTAAGAGAAGTCGACTCACCCGCACCTGTTTCCACTCAGTCACCTCTCCTCTAAACTTAGCAGATGAAGAGCTAAGCAGCCAGCCATCAAGTGTGTCTGAAGTTTATCCCAACAACTTCTTCCAATCTAGAAGGAAACTTTTCCACAAGATTTGTGAGCTCACTTGGCTTTGTGGCTGGAGCATCCATCATAAGACTGTAGCCTTTGAAGTACTGGGAGCTGTTTCCCACTTCCTCCAAGTGCCAACACTTTCAGAGCTCACCACATGTCGATGGTCAGGGTCCCCTGTGATGCCTCATCCCCCTGATATGAATGCTCAGAGTGAAAGCTGAACACCTTCACATCTCTGAAAATCTAATGTACTAGTTTGTCATTAATTATCCAGCAATGGGAGCATTTGGGCTTAATATTTTAAGAAGCAGAATTTTAATGAGAAATGAAGTGTAAATATTTATGCCCAAAAAACAACACAGCAGAAATTAATGGGAGCTTCTTCCTTCAGTGTCAGGGTTTCTGAGCACCCGGTTCCTTAATTATATTCTCCAGCCTGTATCTGAAGGCATGGGCTATTTTGACTCACCCTTTTGCATGGCCTCATTTTTTTTGTAAGTACAAAAGTTCAAGAATAAATATAGGGCCCAAATCGGTCTCTAAGAACTAACCTAGAATAGGCATGGTGAATCTATATAAGAAAACTGATTATATTATCTCGTGAAAGAAAAGATTGCTTCTTTTATGTCAACCTGCTATAAATTTCTATAATTGTCTAAGCAGGTATTCGTCTTCTCTAACATCTGCTAACACTGGCAGGCCCCAAAATAAACTTCCACATTAGCAACTTGCACTTAAAAAAAAAAAACATTTATCCGGAAACATCTGCTGAGCTATTTTCTGTTTTCTCCCTCCCTCCTCCCTCCTTCTCAGGTCTGTGGAAGCAGAATGAGGTGAGCGTTGTGACTTGGGGCTTCAATCTTGTGGAGCACGGCTCACAAGGAAAACAGCTGCTTGGGGAGGGAAACTGAGAGGGATGACGATTGCAGGAGGAAGGCATGGGGTAGGTGGTGGGTGACAATAGTGGGAGTTGGACACAGCCCTGGGAGCTTAGGGTGGGATGCTAGATTCAATTCTGTTCTCAAATCTTCTTCATGGGATGAAATAGTCAAGGATCTTTCCCTCTGAACCACACTTGTAAATAATTATAGCTCTTATCTTAGAAACAGCTCATGATTCTCATACAGAATGGCACACATGAATGTGTTCAGCATACAGCAACACTGGGTTTGAATGAACTGAATTGACTGTAAACAGACAAGTTAGTGATACAGAAGAAACAGTCTGTGAGAGTCTGAATGGTGATGTCACCATCACTCTGACACCTGGTATTTAGAAACTCAAATGTTCCTTGGACCATTGATACATCAGTTATATTGTTTTTTCTTTCTTTCTTTCTTTCTTTCTTTCTTTCTTTCTTTCTTTCTTTCTTTCTTTCTTTCTCTTCTTCTTCTTCTTCTTCTTCTTCTTCTTCTTCTTCTTCTTCTTCTTCTTCTTCTTCTTCTTCTTCTTCTTCTTCCTCTGTCACTGTGACAAGTGCCAAAGAAAAACAGCTTGAAGGAGAAAATGTTTATTTTGGCTTGGTGGTTCAGAGGCCTCAGCCTGTCGTCAACTGACCCCATTGTTTATAAGCCTCTGGCAGGGCTGAAACCTCATGGTGGAAAAGCATGGTGGAGGATACAGGGGACAGAATCTCATGGGAAAGAGAAAGGAGTGAGAGAAAGAGAAAGAGGGGGAAGAGAAAGAGGAAGAGGAGGAAGAGGAGGAGGGAGAGGAGGGGAAAAAAGGAAAGAGACAGAAGACATAGCTTCAGAGCTCTCCCTGACACTGCATGACCCACTTTCACCACTCATGACCTATCTCCCACAGTTTATAAACAATTTCTAGTGGTCCACTTAGTTAATAAATCCATCAGAGCTCTCACAATCAAATCACTCTAGTAGTGCCACGAGCTTAGGAGCAAGCCTTCCACACACTTGTTTTTAAGATTTTTTTTTTACATCTAGTTATGTCATATGTGTTTATGTATGTATGCTTCTGCTATAGCATCCCCGTTGAGACCAGAGGGTAACCTGCAGGAGTCGGTTTTCTCCTTCACCTATGTAGATTTGGGGGTAGGGGGCAAATTCAGGTCTTCAGGCTTGGCAGAAAGAGTAATCATCCCCTCAGGCATCTCGCAGGCCCCACACATGAACTTTCAAGTGGTCACTTCACATCGAAATAAGAACTCTTAAGAAATGCCAAATGAAGGATAGAGTACTTACATGAACTTGAACTATAACCTCATTCAAGGCTATGCCCATGTGTTCTTTCTTTGAAAATTCAGTCAGAGAATCAAAACTGACTGAATTTCAGTTATCTGCATCCCCACTGACTTTAACACAGTCCCGAGTAACCAGCAGGTGATGGTGGAAAACATGCGGAATCGGTGCTGGAAACAAAGATGGCGCCACTGTGCATCTGACTATTGCTTTTCCAGTGTACGCACACTGGATGGCCTGGGAAGTTCTGAGTGTTGGCCTCCTTAAAAGACATTGAATCTTCAAATTTAGGTTCCTCTGAAAATATAACCAGCTTTAGGAGACCTTCTCAATGTGGATTTAGTTGTTCCCTTCTTTTAGAGTGGTGTGTTGTCTCCATTGGGAGATTGCAGATACAGTCTGTCCTATACTTTATACACCCATATTAATTATATATGTTGTTATAATATATGCATTTTAAAATCTTAGTGCTGTCCATGAGGTGTGCTTCTTTCTTACATGATGAAGGCATAGGATATGGAGAGATAGATTGTTCTCACAGAGTCACCCAGGGACCCATGACAGTAGAGACTGGATGTTGTCAGAATGTGTCTTCCAAGGTCATCGCCATCTCCATGCAGATGGAAAATCAAATCATGAGCAAGATGCTGATGATTTTGAATGATGAGTGTAGCAAGTAGAATGTGCCCCCTCTGTCCTGGGTAGCAGATACCAGAGAGGTGACAATGTGCATTCTCTGGATGACTCACCATATATATCTTCCATACCAAGTTACATAGACTTTCCTTACCTTTTCATGGGACAGAACACTGAGGTCTCAGGACACTGGCTCCTGCCATGACTATGTGGCTTGACCTCCAATACCCATCTTACTCATTAATGGTTTGCTTACCTGTGAAATAGCTATGATAATATGTGTTAGAATAAAACACAAGACTTCTTATGCTTAAAAGGCATAATAGCATTGGTAATGTTATGTGATCTAGTGATTTCATGATATTTGTTAATTGCTTATTTAGTGGCACTGGGCATCAAACCCAGGGCTATATCCCAGCATTCCACCACTGATATACCTCACTAGGCCGCATGTTAGTTTTACGGCTTCCTAGCTGGTAGATGCAACAGATGAGTGATGTCTAGCCTGTTAGTGAGTTACCAGCATCCCAAAAGAAGTGCTGGCATCTCAGCTGTTTGGGACATCATTTCATAGCCCCAATTCCTTCTGTATTTACTTCACTTAATCTGAATGGACTATTCTTGTGTGTCATCAAAACTCCTTAACTTGTACTCTATATCACCTTATATTCATTTATGAATCTGTTGATATGAACTAGGTAGATTCTGAGCCATAGTACTGCAGCTCCAACAACTAAGCCCTCTCTTACCTATTTAATTTTTTAAAAGCAATTGACATCTTGGGTACACATATAAAGAGATTATCATATTTATAACAAATAATTTATACATTCAGGATTCTTCAGCCTGATAAGCCAGATGGCTGCTGTTATTTTATTCTTTCCTGTGTTTTCTAATAAAGGTTACTTTGTACTCCATGTTTGCGAAGGCGGGCTGTGTGCAAATGTTATGATTTTTCATTCTTATAATCACATTTTTAAAATTAATATTTTAAATAAGCAATCAATTTAACATTAATTGGCAGCCACGTGAGATTTTTTCACCATTACATTTATATTAGTGTGTATTTGTGTGTGTGTGTGTGTGTGTGTGTTGTTTCATGCCACAGCTTATATATATGTATGTGGTTGTCAGAGGACAAGTTGAAAATTGTCAGGGTTGGTTTTCTTTCTTGACCATGTGGGACCCAAGGATGGGACTTAGCTTGTCAGAATTGGTAGCAAGATTCCTTACTCATCCACCTCTCTGGCCAATAGGGTTTTGTGTATGTCCTTGAGAGTTCCCAGATCACTTTAACAGGTTCGTGAATTTTCTTCTTTAAGTCATGCAACTTCTTTCCAGTCTTTTGCAACATATTAAGTCTGATACGGACTTTGTTCAAATTGTGCAGAGCAAATGAGATTGTTGCTTGACTTCTGGCCTCAGGTATCTCCTCTCGGCACAGGCTCTTCTCATCCACATTTCAGATAAAGCACTGTGTTTTTGTTTTTGTTTTTTCAGTCTGGGCTTAGAAACTCAGTCCAGTTTTGTCTTTAGGAAGAGTATTGAGCATTCCATTATTTATTAATAGCCATTCCATTTTTTTTTTATTTATAAGCAGCAGCACAATGAGAGAGAATCTGTTCTCTTGATTCTCTGTGTCCACTGTCAGTGTTTCTTCAGGATGGTTATCAAGAGTTGTGGGTATTGCCAGTGTACTGTCTAAAGTGGGCTCTGCGGTGGTCACTCCTGCTCAACTGTAGGGGAGTGGGTGCCCCTTGATCCTTGGCTTAAGTGGTACCAGTCTTTCCATTTCACCCAGTCACAGGGCAGACATGGAGTCTCTTGTTAATTACGTTTGCATTTCACCCTGTTGGCACAGCCCTCATGCAGGTATTGCATTCTTGTCACCCCTTTTCCAGTTGTCGCATGTCAAAGTCTTTACTAGGCTATGAGTCTTTATTGAGTCCTGAAATTATTTATGTACCCGAAATACAGCCATTTGTTGCCACACACACCAAAGTTCCTCTTTTTCTGAGCGTTCAACGCACTTCTGCTTTTTTATTCCCTCTAATTTGTTTAGGGCTCCATTTACATATCCCAATGAACTCACATTTGGCTTCATTTCCTTGACATATCTTGACCTCATTTCTTGGACATATTTGTGTAGACAGCCGTATCTCTTTCAGATCTGCCCTGTGACAATGGTGGCCTTACTTGGGAACTGAAGTATAACTTGCTGAATCTAAGTGGTGACTTTCTGAACTTAAGGGGTCCTTTCTTTGAAGTCTGTTCTGTGCATTCTTGAATGGTTATGGGGTACATTCAGGGCCCATTCCCTCCCACCCCCACTTAAGTTGAATCTTCCTTGCTCAAGCCTTTAGGATTAGAGTCTGAACAAATCATAAAGAAGCACAGCAAGGCATTAGGAGGACATAATTCCTAATGCTTCCTAAGCTGATTCAGCACTGCTTCCTGTTCTACATAATAATGTTGATGTATTGAGAGCATGGTGTGACAGTGACTGTCTCCTGAAGCTCAAACCTGCATTTGCAGAAACCTTAGCTTGTTCTAACACTCTAGAATCTTGAGTGTAAAGTGTCCAAAGAATTGAAAGTACACTAAGTGTTCAGAAAAGAACCAGGGAGAGGAGGACAGCGGAGAGACAGGGAAGGAAACAGAATGTGAGGGATGAGGTTTTCCTAGTTGGAAAAAGAAATAGTCTATGAGTCATAGCATGGACCTTTTATGGGATTCCTCCAATTCCAAAAAACCTGAGAAACAAGGGCTCATGTCAGTCATGAAAGAAATAGGTACACTTTGTTCCCAAAGGATGCCCTGGGTTAAGCATTAATGAGGGGGGGTGGATAATAGAGGAACTAGAGATTTTCAAGACATGTGATTAATGATTAAGGGCATATTCAGTGGGAAGCAAGACTAGTATACAAGGCAAGTGTGTGCATGAGTGTGTGTGTGTGTGGCAGAGAGAGAGAAAGCATGTGTGCGTATGTGTGCATATATATGTGTGTGTAAGAAAGAGAGGGTATGTATGTGTGTGTGCATGTAGGCCTGTTGTGTACATGTGTGCCTGTGTGTATGCATGTGTATATCTGTGTGTGTATGTGTACATGTACATGTGTGTGTGCCCCCTGGGTGTGTATGTTGTGTTGTGTTCAATGTTAGAAAATAGCCCTTGTCTCCCTTACTTATCTTACATTAAAGGAGGACTGTACCACTGAGCTACATCCCTGCCTTCTGTCCTTCTAGATTGTTTCTTAAAGAAAGAATCTCACCAAGTTACCCAGGTTTGGCCTTGAACACATTGTATAGTCCAAGCTTACCTTGTGGTTACCAGCTCCTTGCCTCAACTGCTCAAATAGCTGGGCGTGGAACTATGTTACCATGTCCAGACTTAAGCAATAGCATAAATTCATCACCTTTCTTTAGCAAATAAAGACAGAGTAGAAAAATTATGTTGTCATGAGTCCTCACTACTCCATCTCCCTCCTTCGCCACATCCAAGTAATCTATTTTGTTTTCATATCCTTTTTACTAGTGATTTAACTAGAGAAAATTCAGTAAGTCTTTGAGTCATTCCACCCTTAATGCACTGAATTTGCTTTGTTTTTCAACCATAAACTAGAACCCAAGATTTTGCTTTTGACCACATGTCCAGAGAGACATGATATTTTGAAGAACAAAGAAAAAGAATTATTTTTGCTTGAAAATTCTGTTATTTGGTTTTATGCTATTTGGACTTACTATTAATATTCAGTAAAAGTTTTGCTCTTGGTATCTTAACAGTAGTGAGTTCACCAGTGGAGAAAAGTCTGGTTTGTTTGACCTATGTTGGATAATGATAGGTTCCTCTGGGCAACATAAAGATTACATTTTTCCAGATAAAATTGATTGAAGCAGAAGTCATGTCTTACTGTAAAATTTCCTTGTATTCTTTGAACTTTGAACTTTGCTACTCAAGATCCGGTCACGAGCAGACTAGGGTAGTATATTTTCATAAGCACAAAAGTAGCAGTAGGTCTCCTTCCTCGTTTATTACAATTTAGCCTAGGGCAACAACCCTGGATGTGGCTTTCAAGTCTGTGCGCACCCACATGCACACACACACAGACAGACAGACACATCTTCTACTTAAGTTTTGACATCATGAAAGGTTCTGCTTTTGCCTCCTAAGCATGGCATTATCACAAACCTGAAGATAATCACAACTTAACTTCCTTAGTCACAGAGTGTTTGAGGTGTTACAGTAAGTGTGGTGGATAGAAAGATTATGAGATTTAATTATTATTGATGCTACTGTTATAATTATACCTTGGAGCTAGAAAGGCATTTGCCAGGATATAAAAATACACGTCATAGAAGATGCTTGAATTACTGCTTCAATAGAGTATCCAGCGCATTTTCTTCAATCACCTGATGGGGCTGTTCAACTAATCCATTACAAGCTGGGGTTTTTTTGTTTGTTCGTATTTTGTTTTTGTTTTTTGTTTGCTTCGGTTTTCATTTTTTTCGAGACACGGTTTCTCTGTGTAGGCTTGGCTGTCCTGGATTCACTTTTTGTAGACCAGGCTGGCCTCGCCTCAAACTTACAGCGATCTGCCTGTCTCTGCCTCCTGAGTGCTGGGATTACAATGGTTTTTAAGTCAGCCAAGCTAGGCAGGGAAAATGACTGATGCCTGTGCAGTAATGCCCATATGACATTAGAAGTGAAATTAGCCTTTTTATCCCTCAAGACCTTGCCGTAGCATGTCCTACTTTGAGCCAAAGGTATCTACTGCAGAATCCTTTTATGTCATTCTTAGCCACCCTTGTCTGCTAGAGGTTATCCGCCATGCACACTGCTCTCCAAAAGCTTTATTGCAATACTTCCTCCTAGTAATAAACTTCCTGTGCTTCCTCACCTCCTGCAATAAAGGCTGTGTACTGCTGGGCTCTGGCTTGCAAAGTGCTTTTCCAGCAGTCTAAACGGGAGGTACAGAAACAAATGATGCTGCTTCATCCGTCAAGGCAACTGCACACGTGACTTCTGTCTGCGTATCCGGTCCTTTCTCCTCGTTTCATGCAATTCACTCTTATCCTTTGCTGACCCAGATCTTCCATGATGTTCTCAGGATGTCTCTTGTGACCTCTCAACCTTGAAAGAAATAACCTTTTCTTTCATTTAGCGGATTGTGTGCCTGTCTGTGGCTGTCTTGAATCTTGCTTCTCTCGGGGAGAATGTGAGCCTTAAGGGTTTGGGGTCCATGTGAGATGTAGGCTAATGCCTATCAACAGGCTGGTTTCTGCTGCATGGATGCCTATTAGTTTGAATGTCACTCAGAAGCTATTTCACCTTCAACTTAACTGGTATTTATTTTGCCTGGGCTGTGTGACATCAGTGAAGAGACTTAGAAGATCAGCTGTCAAGGATGCACAGGGATCTCTGCTTTGGTAGAACTTTCATCTCTAGATGCAGGCGGGCATTTTATACATACAAGTTTTATCTTCAACTCCATCAAAAGCTCCATGAGAGAAAGAAACATGTCTCCTGTTCAGACTGCTCACTGCGCGTGGACACTGTCAGCCTTCAATACATATTGAATAAATGATTGGGCTGGCCAGTCTACCCCCTCTACAACAAATTAGGTTCATGATTTGCAGTTTTGTCTATGGCATTTTTAAAATCTAGAATCCATGTTGGGCAATGGATCACACCAGAATGTCTGGCTCTAAATTTAGGAGACAGAATGTTACAGGGCTAGCAGCCATCTGTTTCCTTTGAGCAAATCTGTAACTGTGAAGTGTGAATGCAGATTTTTATAGCATTTATTGGATTTTTAAAATCATACCATTTTTGATTTATTGAAGAAAATTTAGAAATTGAAAAAAAAAAACAAGAAAAAGTAAAAATTATCTAGAGGTAATTTTTGTAAACTGTGACTAAGTCTTTATTTTTCCTTTTAGATGTTATGTGTATCTGCAAAGTGTATGATACATACATATATATATATATATATATACACACACACATGGCAATGGGGTAATTAAGTTTTGAATATAAGCAATGTACAATAATACATAATTAATTTATGGTACATTATAATACTTAATAAAACATTATCTGTATTGCCCAAAGCTACTACAGTATATGTGCTAATGGACATTATATATATATATATATATATATATATATATATATATATATATATATCCTCTTATTTGGAGTTTAAAAGAATTTGAAGATTATTTCTCTTTAGTTTTACTAGCAAATATTTTTTAATCAGGAATTGACAAAATTATATACAGTCAGTGACTGTGAAAATACAAATTAAAATGAATCTTACTTTCATTTATATAACTCAGGGAACTCCCGCTTATAGCTCCTCTCCACAGCACTAAAAATTACACATGCCTGAGAACGGGACACAGGCAGCTTGGACCCAAGCAACGCAGAGTTTATGGCTGTACTGGATGGCACCCACACAGGGCAGGCAGATTTACAACCACGTTCTTACGGACCTGAGATGCTGATGAATGACATCAGTAGGCTTACTTGCCAGGGCTGAGCAGAGTGGAAGGTCCTGTAGATATCCCTAATCACTTTGGTGTTAATCTCCTCACCAAGACCATTAATTTCTGTTAACTGTTATGGTTAATGAACACATCCCCTGGCGTATATTTTAGTGATGATATTTTAAGTGTTATGTATCCATGAGAAATAGAATGGTTCTCGTTATACTTACTTTAAATCTTAGGAAAGCCTAAAATTTAATTAAATTTTATCCACAAGCATTAAATTTTGGAAACATTGTACTGTTTGTACAAAAATATTTTAATTGAGTTGCCAAGTGAAAAATAATAGCAATAAATATCATTGGGTTAATGTACAAGTATATGTTAATGTATACACATACACATATGACTAACTGTAGGCTATATGTGGCCATACCACGTGGCTCCTCCATTTATTTAACTTAGAATATTAAATATCAAATACAAATTTCCCAGAATTTGTATTATATAGACTATATAATTATCTGTATTTCTCTATATTGCTTTTTTCAATCAGTAAATCATTTTGAACACTGCCTTCTTGTCATAAACATTCTTTAAATACTGCTGAAATTATTCCCTGAAACTTGTTTACTTAGACATTGTACTCATCTGTTGAAATAGGAAAATGACAACCATTTATTGAATGCTTTCTGTGTGTCAGAAGTGCTAAAAATTTCCAAACATATTCTCATTTTTTTTACATGTGAAGCTCAAAGTATTAAAGCTAAGTTTCTAACATCATTTGTGATGTCGTTAAATATTTTCTGATAAAAGATAATCCTATTATACTAAGCTGAATTAGAGAGCTTTGGAAAATTATAAACAGCAAACACTGACTACTTTCTCTTCTAGGTAGTACATAAGACCATACAAGAAAGCTAATTTTAGGAATAGGTATTTTTTTTCCCTAGCTGAGCTTGGTAAAGGCTTCTTGTTTACAGGCTGTCTTGTCTTTTAACCAGCTACATGAGGAGGTCCCAAACAGCTCCAGTCTCTGATAGTCTGCTGCCTACTTGACCTAAATCCTCCTCAGAAACAAGGCTTCCATAACAAAGGCAGACACACTGCCTTACAACAACAAAAGTTTCTTTGTCTGCTGGTTCTGGAGGTTACAGAGTTAAAAATTGCTACCCACAGACTGAAGCCTACTTTGTTGACTTCCAAGATAAACCTCTTTTGGCCTCTCTTCTCTGCTTTTTGTAACAACACGACTGTATTCTGTGTCTCCATCTTCACAGAACCTTCTCTGTCTTTTTCTTTGCCATTTCCTTTTCTCTCTTGTCAGGGCAACCCCCATTAGATCAGTTTTACTCTCATCCATGATGCTTTTTACTCAACATATGTACCATAGATATACTTGCAAAGACTTTTATTCCATAAACCCATTATATGTCATGGCGTTAGATAAGACACGCTTGACAGCCAGTATTTAACCAGTTGCACCATAGAATCTCAATCTCTGCCTTGTGGAAATTTATGTCAACTGAAAGAACTGGTTCTTCATTTATAAGATGAAGTAAAGAAAAATGAACGCCCTGTCATTATTATTAGTCTCAGTCTTGCTAGGTTATTTTCTATGAAATCACAGTGGCATCCCAGCCCTACCTCTTTGGGCAGTTCTTTGCATACAGAGACCTGCATCACTGCTGCTGCGCTTCCCCTCCACCTTCTATGATAGTTTAGGCAAGCAATTTATGCTCTGTGGAATTCAGGTATGGCTTATATAATGCTGGAAAAAAAAAAAAGAACCTGGCTGTACAGGGTTGCTTTGAAGTTTTAAGTAACAGCATCTGTGCAAGTTACCAAATCTCCTGGCACACGATGCACCCTTGGTATGTGTATAGAATTTATACTTTGGCCTTTTTCTGACTTACATTTCTAATTTGGGTTTTGCTCACAGGTGGCAGACCAAAGAACCATATCCATGGCATGTAGGCTCAGCTGTAACTCTCTGAGAGCAATTTTCTCCTGTATTTTAGGTTCACGTGAGGCAGCTCAGTCTTATGCTAATGTTCTGAGAGATATGTGAGGCTAAATCCGTCTGCCTTGGAGGTTTTTTTTTTTTTTTCCCCATCTTTCAAAAGCTATTGTCCTAGGCTTGTTCAAGGTTTATTAAATTACTCTCCCATGAATTTACATTTTAGACAAGAAAGATGGCTGGCTGTTCTTGATTCCTTCAAGCCCAAGAACAAACTTGAAACAAGGTGGGCCCAGCTCGTATTGCTAATGGCCTTTCATTTTAA
Organism: Acomys minous; assembly: GCF_964271855.1. Lineage (NCBI taxonomy): Eukaryota > Metazoa > Chordata > Mammalia > Rodentia > Muridae > Acomys > Acomys minous. The sequence continues at coordinate 29,058,639 of NC_140491.1, read as the reverse complement.
ATGACCATTCTTCATATCTACATATCCTTTTCCCTCCTCGGGGTTAAGAATCCATTTTCTTCTCTGCTTCATGGAATTAAGCTTTAATTTTGAGCAAGGCCCACTCCTTTTTCTCGGTGGGGAGAAGACAGAAGAGGTGTGCAAGAAGGAACCAGAGGTCTCTCTGCTTCTCCCTGTTCCAGAGGCAGGCACATCTTGTACAATGCCAGCCTTGTCCCTTGACATGATGGTGAAGGTCAGAGTAAATGGATTTGGCCACTTTGGGTGCCAGGTTGCCAAGGCAGGCTTCTCATATGGCAAAGTGGAGATTGTTGCCATCAGTGACCCCCTTCATTGACCTCCACTACATGGTCTACATCTTCTGGTATGACTCTACCCATGGCAAGTTCAACAGCAAAATCAAGACTGAGAAGAAATAGCTTGTCATCAATGGGAAGCCCGTCACCATCTTCTAAGAATAATATCCTGCTAACATCAAATGGGGTGCTGCTGGTGCTGCTATGTTCTAGAGTCTATTGGTGTCTCACCACCATAGAAAAGGCTGGGTCCCACTTGAAGGGTGTGGCCAAAAGGGTCATCATCTCTGTCCCTTCTGCCAATGCCCCCATGTTTGTGATGGGTGTGAACCATGGGAAGTATGACAACTCATTCAAGATTGTCATTAATGCTTCCTGCACCACCAATTGCTTTGCGCCCCTCGCCAAGCTCATCCAGGACAACCTTGGCATTGTGGAAGGACTCATGACCATAGTCTATGCCTTCACTGCTACTCAGGAGACTGTAGGTAGCTCCTCTGGAAAGCTGCTGCATGATGGTCATGGGGCTGCCCAAAACATCATCCCTGCATCCACTGGTGCTGCCAAGGCTGTGGGCAAGGTCATCCCAAAGCTGAAGAGGAGGCTCACTGGCATGGCCTTCTGTGTTCCTACCCCTAGTGTGTCCATCGTGGATCTGACATGCTAACTGGAGAAACCCACCAAGTATGATGACATCAAAAAAGTGTTGAAACAGGCATCTGAAGGCCCTCTAAAGTGCACCCTGGGCTAAGCCGAGGACCAGATTGTCTCCTACAACTTTAACAGTGATTCTCACTCTTCCACATTTGACGCTGGGGCTGGCATTTCTCTCAATGATAACTTTGTAAAGCTCATTTCCTGGTATGACAATGAATATAGCTAAAGCAACCGAATGGTAGACCTCATGGCCTACATGGCCTCTAAGGAGTAAGAAGCCCTGGACCACTCACCCCAGCAAGGACAAGAGAGCAAGAGAGAGGCCCCTGGCTGCTGAGGAATCCCTGTTCCAAGTCAGGCCCTGACACTGAGATCTCCCTTCAAAGACTCCATCCTAGACCTCCAGAATCACAGGAGGGGTCCAGAGATTCCTACTTTCTCTACTACCATCAATAAAGTTCACTGCACAAAAATTAACAAGCAAGCAGAGGGAGGGAAGAATGGGAGGATACAAGGGATGAGATAACCATTGAGATGTAACAAGAATAAATTAATAAAAAAAGAAAAAAATCAATAGAGAAAAAAAATGAAAGAAAACATTCAAGGACATTTTCCAAGATCCCAAAGTGGGTAAGTGGCAGTAGTTACAGTGAAAGTCCTCTCCACATCTGTCATCTTTTTTGACCTCCACATCTGTTGCTCTCAGCTTGTATGAGGTTCCCCTGAAGATACTAGCAGTTGAACCTTGATTCAAATCCTTCCTAGGGTCCTGTTGTCCCTATATAGCTAAGGTGCTGACAGATCAGAGTCAAACTGTTCTTTTCTGTCTGCAACATTGGAAAACAGGTCTGTTTTACTTCTTGCCCTCCATGTGGGCTGTCTCATCCCTGGTGTGGCTTGTCAAACGTTTAGACTCCAGATGGAGCTCCATCGCTTTCTTCTCCCTGTAAATATCATCTCTACCTTTGAAGGATCACTACAAGCACTTAAGACCCTTTGATGAAAGGCTCCTAATTGAGTCTTTTGAATAAATGAGTAATTATTATCCTTTCATCTGGAATATGCTGGGCAGGCCCTCATAATGGGAATTGGCAAGATCAGAGAGGTGCCTAAAGTTAGGTCTTGCAAGCCATCATTGCTCATAATTAGTAGAGATGTGTTCATTAGCTAGCTTTGTCCCTACTTACAAGTAGAGCGTGAAATGGAGTCCCTCGAGAAAGTGAGTTGATGAGTACAGAGAAACTGAGCCATCCATGGATAGTCAGACGCAGGGGCCATGCAAGGGCTTCCTCGGAGGCCTGATGCCCTCATACACAAGTCACACACAGGCTACGTTGGATAGCCATCGCTTGTCATTGAGACTCAGTTTCTTCATCTTCCAATGAGGAATGAGTTAAATTTTGACCAACCTTAAGCAGCTTTTGTGTCCCGAATGGATGCTGAGTGAAAGTTTTTGTAGTCCTAAGCACTGGGCTAGGCATCTGATTGTCACGTGTACTCGTAAGGTTCTACTTCCTATTTTATGCTTTTTGCTTGGCTACTGTGTTTTGACATGGACTTCTTACATCTTAATTCCAGCTACATTCTCATGGATATTCAACAACAAAAATCAATTCCCCATTATTTCCTTTCTCTTTTATCTAATTTTTCAAAGTTCCATTGGCTTCCTTCCTTCCCTTTCCCTCCTTTCTTTCTTTCCAATTTTTTTAGTTCCCTTACTGACATGGCACAATATTTGCTGCCATTTTACCAACACCAAATGTTACTTTTGTTCATCTTTAAACTGTATGTGTGTTTATGCACAAGCGCATGCAAAGGCCCTGCCTGTATCCTTCCTCAAGAGAAGTTCACTTTGTTTTTGAGACAGGGTGTCACTGCAACCTGGGACTCACTGATCAGACTGGAACAGTGAGATCCCGGTACATCCTGCCTCTTCTTCCCCAGCACTGAAGTTCCAAGAGTATCTCACAGTGCCCAGCTTTACACGTGAGTTCTGGGGATCAAAATGAGTCCCTGATGCTCACATAATGTATTATATTCCCAAGCTGGGGTTCACTTTTCCTACAGTAAACCTGGACAACATATGAGCTTTAACTGAATGGTATGCCTTATAAAGATGAATCCAGTTTCCTGTTGTATTTGCATTGACTAGAGTTTAGCCAGTCCTGGCTAAACTTAGCTCTAAGATAAAGGCTTGTTTCCCTTGACTTTCATCTTCTCGGAATAATCAGACACGTGAATTCTCTTCTATGACTTTGATCATAGAATAGGCATCTATGGAGGATAGAAACCCTTATGACCTATCACATTCTGCTGTTTCTCAAATGGTAGTTAGCACCATAGGTTACAGCAAATCATGGTGTGAAGACAACAGTCAGGGAGCAGAGTGAAATCAACAACGGTGAGGCAAGGCATGGTAGCCCCAAAGCAGATAGTGGCAAGATAGGATATTTGCTGAACAATATCCTAGCCCATCAGCATGATATTTCAAGTTGTTTATTCTCTGAAAATTTTATACATTTATCCATATATCTTGATCATGTCCAAAATACTTTTTAATTTAATTTATTTATTATTCACTTTACATCCTGGTTATAACCTTCTCTCTCCTCTCCTCCCAATTTCACCCTCTCTCCCTCTTCCCTCTCCCCTGCAGAAAAGGGGAGTTCCCTTAACTACCGCCCCCCTCCCCCACTCATCAAGTTGCATCAGGGATGAGGACATCCTCTTCCCCTGTGGCCTGGCAACGCAGTCCCACCAGGCAGAAATGATCAAAAAGCAGACAACTGTGTTCATGTCAGAGACAGCTCCTATCCCCTTATTAGGGAAGCCGCATGAAGCCTGAGCTACTACCCACTGGCTACATCTGTTTGACAAAAAATACCTTTATCAAATTGGTAGAAGAAAACCAGTAACTTTCATTTGTATTTCTTTGATAGCTTCTGAGAGATTTTTATCATCTGATCCGTTTTAACATTTATTACATATTTTTTAGAATTTTACTTTCCAGTTGTTCTCATGGAGTGTCTTTTCTTAGTAAATTGTCAGAGAACTTTATATACTCAGAACAATCATTTGTGAGTCAGGACGTCAGTAGCCTTCTGCCTTTCCTTGTGAGTAATACTTAGGAATGTAATGCTTGATGGCGTTTGGTTTATGAGTTCTGCCTCAGGGCATGGTTAGGAGCTCTTCTTACGACAAGGCTGTGTATCTGTGTTTCTTCTTGCCCTGTTTGGTTTTGATGCTTTTATTTCTCCTGTTTTTACCAATATGCTTTTCTCTAGTATGGCTTTGAAACAATGTTCTTAATTATCTCCAAAAATTCATCATATTTTATGTTTAAGACCATACATAAGATATGAATTCCTCAGGGACACAGGGGGCCTTGGAGAGTGCATAATTATGAGCAAAGTCAGCAAGAGCACATAGAACACTGAACCGACCGGGTTATTTGCCAACAAAGCATTTTCAGGGAGTTTTTTCATTCTCTCTCCACCAGGTAGTTAGGTACAGGAGAGAGGGAAGGAAATTCAGGAGCCAGATCACATTGTGGTCCAGGCTTGGAGTTTAACTCAGAGACAGTTGGTGGCATTACTTGCACAGTAAACAGCAAGGTGCTCATTGAAGGGCTCTTCCATCCAGCCTGAGCCATCCAAAATCAGCGGGCTCCTCTAAACAGCCATAAACAGTCAGCTTATACCCCCCCTCTCTTTCTCTCTCTCTCTCTCTCTAGTTCTTTCTTTCTCTTTCACGTTTTTGGTTTTGTGGTTCTCTGTGTAGCCTTGGCTGCCCTGGAGGTTTTTTTTTTTTTTTTTTGTGGATCACGCTGGCCTTGAACTCACAGAGATCTTCCTGCCTCTGCCTCCCTCCTACCTCGAGTACTGGGGTTACAGGCATGTGCCACTGCCCAGCTTTTACTTTTACCTATATTATAGAATCCTATTCCTATGAGCTTCTGAAATAAAGCTCTGGCATGCATGGTCACCAAGAGAAGCTAAAGGCAAACGCATGCAAAGCACTGAAGGCACGAGCTATATAAAATAAGCACTGCATATGCATACGTATTGAATAATGGCTTAGTGGGGTTTATTTTTTACATTTTAATTTTTTTCAGAACAAACCTGCTGCCCATGCCAAGCCAACCAAAGTCAATTTTTAAACTCTATCTGAAACTTTGCATATTTTTCTATCTCCTGAATTTATAAGCTATGAAGAAAGCCTTGAACTTCTGAACTGCTGGCATACCATTTTGTCTCTGCAAGAAGGTATTTCATTTAAGAATTAGGACAAGCATAGAGGAAGGAGTTCTGGAGGAAGGGAAGGACGGAAAGACATGCATAGAGAATGAATTATGTTGTGTTATTTGAAGCTTTGATTTTAACCATACTTCAAAGTGAACCTTAACCCCCTGAAATCTCTACGCAAACATTTTCTCTCCCTTACCTTGCTTTGAACTATAATGCTTATGTTTAATGGGTACAACAGTTCTTATTAATGGTGGTAGATTATTGTAAAAGTACTCTAGTGTACAGTCATGTAAAATTACAGAGTTATGAACATTGGCTCATTCATTCATCTGTTATAACAGTAGATTTGCTGGCCATGCCTCCTGTGCATGGTAAATGTTATGCACACACAATTCTTGGGAAAGCCTGACATATAGTGACCTATTGTGTGCTTGAGAAAACCATGTGTTCCAGTGAGTCAGGGCAGTGCTGGCTTACATCCCCTAATGCAGTCCTGTGACAATCATTTATAACACCCATCTTTACTCTCAGGAAGATTCTGGTTGTAGAGGTAGGTCAGCTGATTCAGAACACAATGGTATCCCATCTAGGAGGACATTTAAGAATGCAATCTTACAAGGTCAGGGTTCACTGGTTCATTTACTATTGTACCTGACATGTGTGGTTCACTTTATTAATACAGAGTACGTGTGTCCAGGGTCATATAGGGCACGTGACTATGAATGTGGGTCAACATGTAAAAGTAAACTGTCTTAAAAATGAGATTTCTTTTTTGTTTTTTATTACTTGAGCTTCTGGCTCTCTAGCACTTATGCTGTGGACGACAATGTCATATTACAGTGTCATATAAAGTAAATATGTTTTTGCAAAGAGTGGATCTTGGGTTTGATACTCTTAGATTATGATTCACAGCCCTAGACAAACCTTCTTTGTCCTGTGTGGTTCAGGAAAGACAAAAATCTTAGACCTCCCTAATAATTACTTGTCAAATGAATGATAAAAATACAGTCTGGGAGTTAATGCAGGGAAGGGAGCACTAGATTTGAGACACAAAGGCTGGGTAAGGGCTTTTTAAATGATCAAAAAGAAGCAGCATTTGTCAAGATAAATAGGATGTGTGTGTGAGGAGATGGAGGCCCCAATAACACTGGGTAACTCAAAATTCAAAGTCGGGGAAAACAGCACAAACCCAACAGAGGCCTGAACCCCAGAACTTCATGTGTGTTCTGCTCTCAGGAACAAACATCAGTTCTTCCCTGATAATAATGGGACTGACTGGGGAGAAGGGGGTAGTGAGCAGGTGATCAGCTTGTGGTCTTTCTGAAATCCTTTTTGCCAGAGTAGGAGGAATTCAGGAAAGGGAAAAGGGAGTGTGAAAGGCCAGTTAAAAGACCGTGTGTAAAGCAGGTAGATGACTGTGAACCTGAGTGTTTATGTGACTTGGTGGCCTCCTTGAGTAGATTCCCACATCTCCCCAGCATCATGAGAACAGGCTACACACATACATCCAATTAGGCACAGTTTGAATCTTTCATTTAAATGCTTTCTCCTCTCTGTAGCACCTAAGTCTGCAAAATTCCAGTGATTATTCTTTAAAAGAGTATTCCCGTCCTGATAACAAGAAGGACAGTTTTATGGTAACAGTGACCATCTACGTCACTATTGCCACCTTTTGGAAAAACTTTTTACACAACTCTCAACTCACTGAGATGATTCACCTTGTCTAAAGAATAGCGAGAGATGTCTTTGGGAGACTATTATGAAACCAAGCAACTCTTCATCTTTAGTGGTGCAGATCTGTAGCCCTAACATTGCAGAGACCACAGTATCAGCATTGTGTGTTCAAGCCTAGTTCAGTCTGTTGAGTGAGAGCCTTCTCATCCAACTAAAATAATTAAAGAAATGAGTAAAACTGAAGTGAAAAACAAAACAAAACAAAACAAAAACGGTAGCCACTGTAACCAGAGAGATAAAGCATCCTTGTTTGCATTAGCTGAATGTTTTCTCTGTTGTACATTTTGTTCATAGTCTTTGTATTCATCCTCAGGAAAAAAGAACTAGGCAGCTAGACTTAGTCTAGATGATCCCAATTCTGTTGACAACATCTAGAGCATCATCATCAGGAGTCAATGGAACACATGCCTTCTTCTCTCCATTAGGCTTTATCAGGTATTGGCTTTGGCCACGCCAATGGCATAGAGTGTATTTATAGCCTGTTTGATGTGGTGCTGGGTGCCTTTGATCTCCACAGTGAACTCAAGTGTGTTGTCTTCTGTCTCATCCATGCCTGATTCAATGGTCGGGGGGGGGGCGATTTGATGATGTCACACTGCTCAAGCTTGTTTCTTGTGGGCTAGCTTTTTCAAGAGCATTTGGGTTGTTTCCTGAGCAGCAGGGTCTTGAGCTGCTGGGAGGTGGGTGATATGCAGATCTTCTTCAGCTGTGGACGCTTTCAGCCTTGCCTTCTTGACCTTCAAGGCCTTTGCTTTGGCTTCGGCTTTTGGAGGGCAGCAACTTCATTCTTTGGTTTCAGCAACATCTTTGCAAAAAAGAAGGGCTTGTTCCTGGTCTTAATGCAAGTAACTCCCTCAGCTATCCACTGCCATGCCCTGTTGTATTTATTTCCTGCACTGAGATTACCACATCTCTTCTACTTGTGGAATATAAATATATTTTCATCTCTTGGACAGCAAGCAGCCTACTGATAGGTGAAGCTCTCCTCACACAAATCATCTGGCACTTTCTTTTCCGAAACTAAGATCCATTCCTTCATTCTATAATAGCGGGCCATTTGTGGTACATTGATTTATGCAAACACTTGGAAAACTCAAGTTCAGTTTACACCTTTGAATGATTTCTTCACTCTTTAAAGGAAATGTCACTGGGAGATGCATGGCTCAGAGACCAATGCTCATCTTTCAGACTTCAGTTTCACTCAGCAGAGAGAAAGATTATTGCCTTTAAATCAGTGTTTCTCCTGAGCTCTGTCTTAGGGTCTTGAAGCTCTTTCGAAGCAAATAGGCTGGTTTCCGTCCACCCACCCTATCCTAGCTTTCTGAAGTTTCGTAGAAAAGGCAAAACAGGATTTCTCTCACCACCAAGTCGTTATTAAGTAGGAACTCACTTTGACCCAGATAACTCCTCCATCTGAGAATCTCCCCATGTTTTGGAGTGAGATACAAATGTCAAATGCATTGGTGGGTCTGGGATTCGGTTGTTTTGTTGTCGTTATTATGTGATGCTCTTCTGAATGGAGAAAAGTGGCTAAAACTTCAGAACATAAACTCTCACCCTGAAGATTCTGACAAAAAAAGGTAAGATGCTTCGAGGGACATAAAAAGAAGAACCGAAGGAGAGGCGTTTTTCTTCAGTCTAAAGGGAGAGGTGAAAATTGAGAATTCACAGTCAATAAAGGACTGAAATGTGACCTTTTAGGCTTAGCATCAATGATCTGAGGTAATTGGGAGGGCCAGGACTATTAAGTTACCAGTGAGAGAGGAGAAAAGCCAACAAGAGAATATAAAGTTCCAGTCTGAAAGCAGTTCATAAGCTGTGGAATGTGGAACTAGTCAGTGACAACAGTCACCCAGGTGACATCACTATGATGCATATAAAGGCAACAGGCTCAGAATGAATCAGCCTGGGACCAGAAAGTTTCTTCCTTCAAAGATACAGGATGCCTCAGACTGTCACAAGTGAAAGACAAAGATCCTTGTTGGAGACTGACAGAGGGAGCCTAGCTCAAGCATGGACAGGAAATGCTCAGAGGGTTTGTGGAGTAAGGGACTTGGAAAAGCAAGACAGACTTCCCAGACCGGTTTCTGGGCTTGATCTAGACTCTCAGGGGCAGGGGGTGGGGCGGGTGTCCCAAATGGGTTTCTTGGAAGGGCTGATGTGTCATGATCTTGCCCCTGCCCATAGGTGACTCAGAGTCTGCAGATAGGTGACACTTCTGACTTCATTCCCAGGTCTGGATGTCTTTCATTTAGACAGCTCTCTTCAGATTAATTTCTCTGGCAGATTGCATTGCCTTTGTATTCTTCCGTACTCCACCTGCCTTCTCTTTCCACTTCAACTCTTGACTGTAATGGAGTCAAGAGTTCAGGAAGCCAAAGGTCCCTTTTGATTTTTCCTGTTTATACCACCTGTCACAGTGCCGGAAGTAATAACTGATGTAGAGTGATAACTAAACAATAGCCAATGAATGAGTTACTGAATGAATTATTATTATTATTATTATTATTATTATTATTATTATTATTTGAAATTTGTGTTTATTACTATTAATTTTATATCCTTGCGTAAATAAAAAAATCTTCAGACAAGAGAGAGAAATAGGGGAAAGTGTATATAATCAAAACATATTATGTACATGCATGAAAATATCTTAATGAAACCCATAGAATAAAGTTCGCACATGCTAATGACAACCTTGAATTTATCTCAGCTGCTTTTCCTTAATTCAGACCACAGTGATATCCATGCTACAGTGATAAATCTTCATCTGTAGTTACAGCTGAGATCCGAAGCAAGGATACAGACAGGAATTCCTAAAATAAGTCAGAAGTGAGGATCAAGATCGAAGTGCAGGTTACCAGAATACTACAAATCAATCTAGGTTCACTAAAGACCAAACGTAATAATAGTAGGACAGGTGGCTTTGGTGGATGCTCAATGAATCTAGCTCTAGGGAAAGGAGAGAATGAGCAGATGAGACCTACATGGACCAGTGTGTCAGTGAGCCAAGTTCTGCCAGCAGTGGCACAGAGAAGAAGGGGATTGCTACTCTTGCTAGATTGTGATCACTGCTGGTCATTACCAGCTCTGGGTAACCAAAAACCTTCACTATCATTTAAAAACTCAGTTTGTCCTGAAGGGCTGTTACTTTAAAAGTTAACTAGACAAAGATTTTCTAGATGTTTCCCCGGATAGTGTCTAATTTCAGAACTGGGAGAATGCACACAGATTTTTGGAAGTGTTCTGTCCTAAGCACCCCTAAAAACCAGCCACCACCCAGGAAAGTCCGAAAATCTGAGCTTATCATTTCTTCCTTGCAAGTCCCGGCTGGATCGCCATCAGATCATCCTCAGTACAAACTTTTGCAGGAGTGTCCTCAGACACCTGCTCCCCGCGTGAGCATGTCTGCTGTCATGCCTGTCTTTGGTGACATGCTAGTCCTCTGGCTTTCTCCTTTCACTTTTTGAAATGTCAAGCTTGCTTGTCTCTAGAGACATTGCACCTGCTTTTTTTTTTTTTTTTTTTTTGCCTCATCAGAGATGATTCTGCATCAATTCTCAGCATGAATAGGCCATCATTCTACAGGTCACAGATCGAGTGTCACCTCTCTGTGGAGACCTCCTGACACCTTATCAATAGGATCACCTCCCATCCATCGCTGTGTCACATCTCAGCGTGTTGTTTTTATTGTCTCATTGCAGCTATCACTCAGCCTGCCCTTACAAGATAAATTGCTGTCACCGAAGAATGAAAGCACCAAAACCTGGGACTCTTTCATACTCCCCCTTGTCCTGGCTCCATCATTTAAAAGAAGGTTTAGCATGGAGTGAATGGCCAATAATAGTGCATTCACTAGACTGCGAGAAGATGAATGACCCTGGGATAAATGGCAGTAGCCACACCTTGAAGCAAAAGTCCCTAAAAATAACGGTAGGCTGAAAGCAAAGTAGTACAGACATTTAAATCTTGGTCTTGATATTCAAACCTCATCTGCCTCTCTCTTGCCTCAGTACCAACTCTCCATAGTTTATCAGTTTAGACCTTTGTGCACCATCAGACAAAGCTCAAAGTCTGCCTGGTCTTGTTTCTTGCAGCTCCAGCCTGCTGAAAACCCAATGGTTCTAGGAAGCTCCCAGTTGCTTCTCCCTTGTGATCCTTGCTTGTGCCTACCACATCTAGTTTGAACTATTGTTCCTCTACTTATTCTTTCAACATCTTCTCCATCATCATCATCTCCAAGAAGCCCCCAGTACCCCCGCCATCTTTTGCCTTTCTAGTAGCTGTGTTATTATACTTTGTTTTCTTCTATCTCTTCCTTAAAACACCCTGAGTCTGAAGCACTTGTGAGTATGTTGTTATGTGTAACGTAAGAGTCTGTGTGAAGAGTGGGAGGTTCCATATATTGTTCCTGGAGCCCTTGGTTCAAATTTTGACTTTGCTGGCCACTAGGCTTGCAACTTAAGTCAAGGTTCTTCATCTTTCAGCAAACGAATTTCCTTATTTATACATTGGGCATGTAATACCAGTGCTTCTCTGGATCTGTAGTTTGCATAAAGCTCTGGTGTGATGCATTTGCATAGCTGTACTCTAGCAATTCCACTTCCTGTCATCTTACTAATCTTATATATAATGCCTGTCATAGAAGCACTTACATATTTCTGAACATAAGGGAAGGAGGAGGGACAAACGCAGAGCAAAAATAAACCACCAAGAAGGTTCCTAGGCTGCCACAGCAGTGTAATAAAAGTGATGTACCTTGAAACAAGAGAAAATGCCCATACAATTATGGAGACTAAAGATCCAAAATATAGGTCCCATGTTTCCCTTCGCTCAAGGTAAATTCTGCTGTGTCTCCCAGGCTTTTGGAAGGGATTTGGAATCCTTTGTGCTTCTGGCCTGGAGCTGTAGTAGCCAAGCTCTGATCCTGTCTTTCATATAGAGTTTACCCCCAGGTTTGTGGTTTCTCATCTATTCCCAGGTCTTCTTATGAGGTTATCGGCTATATTGAATTAAGGAGCCATGTACTTCACCTCATCTTAATTATACCCATAGGGAATGCTTTGCAAGGACTCCAGAAAGCTGTTTTATAAGCAACCAGTTAAACAGATACCCCCATCTAGAGACTACCTGGTAAGTTGCAGATCACTGATTCTTCCATCTATCTCTGAATTATACAAATGCCTCAAAAACATTATAGACTGAATATGGGGTTTCCCCAGCTACCCAATTGCCAAATGGCACAGAAGAAGGATTTATTTCTAGACTACCTTTGGGAGCCCTGGCTCCTTATTCACATATCTAACCTTCACCAGTACATGAAGAAACAGATGCAGGACACTATCTACGCATGGCCTGCTACAGGCGACTCAAGGGATTAGGTCTATGCCCAGTTTCCAAGTCCCTTATGAATGATGACAGGTACTAGCAGTTCAGAGGAGACACTATCCCAGAGTAAATAAGCAGGGACAGCTTGGTGGAAATGGGTGGAAAATAGGTTCCCCAAGGAAGTGCTTGGAATCCTTTTCTTTTAGCTTCAGTCCACATTCTTTTTTCCCCATGTCTTTCTTTTTTACCCCCTTCTCTCTTTGTTGAAATATTTTTACATATAGTTTATTCCTACTAATCAAAGATAGAGAGGGTAATGATGGGCTAAAGGAATAATTGTATCAGAGTCTATCTTGGTAAAGAGATGAGTTTATTGGAGTTATTTACAGAAGCATGAATAAGGGATTATTTATGTGAATATGGAGAATGTGGGCAGGTACATCAGCAAAAAGTCCTCCCCAGCATGAGGGTGACTTAGGAAAGCTGGGGCAGTGGAATCCGTGTGCTACTGGCAGGCAGCTCTGGAAGTGTCTGAAGAGTCTCATCCTTTCCAACCTCCTTACACAACCTTGGAGAGGGATATCCTGAGTCCAGTGAGCTTCATGATCCTCCTGAACCTTCCTCTTCTTCAATGAGTGAATGGTTCAACCAAGAGATAAGAGCTAAGTAACAGCATTTGTGTGTGAGGGCGTGTGCGTCTTTCTTGCTATACACACATTATAATGAATTGATTGATGTATCTGCCGTGTCTGTTTTTAGTACAGAACCGACCATTGTAAGACTTCTCCCAACCCATTCCATTCATTCAGCCCTGATCTAATCCGAGCTAGAACCTTTAAGTGGTGGATGCCCCTACATTATAGATTCAGGCAGACTCTATTTATGTTATGTAGGACACTGAACAAATCTGCCACTTCTTTCCCTCTGCTTCACTGTTACTCGAAAGAGAAGATTAAGAACTCCAACATTGCACAGCCAGCCACATAGGCTCTGGCATCCGGCTCAGGATTATTTCCTCCTAGGAAGCACATGAGCCTTAAAGAGGGCCTGCTTTGCCTCATCCTCTTCATCTCCATGCACCTGTTTCCAAGATAAGCTTCCAGGAACCCTGTGTTCAGTGCAAGTGGCGGTATGTGGAGTTCAGAGACAGCTGCCTCCCCAAAGTGACACACATCAACGGGAAACTCATGGTGCAAAGGGGAAGCCGCTGCCTGCAGAAGTTTCCCGGAATGAAAAAGTAGACAGCTTGCAGTCCTTCACCTTTACCAATTTTGTTTTGCTGTGAGCAAAACCATTTAGAACCCTATGGGTCAGACTGCATGCAGTGCATGGAAGCTAGCCTTCCCATAAACTACAGAACCATTTTCTGCTATTGGAAGACTGTGATAGAAAGCATCCCTCTTTGGCCCACAGTGTTGGGAAGTTATTGAATGAAATCTATTGTAGTGAACAGAGTCTAATCAGCCTTACCTCATTTTAAAGCACAATATCTCTTTTCTCTTTTTTGAAATATTTCAAATGGCTCTTCAATATTTGAAGTGAAGTCTAATCACCTGTGAAATCAACCGTGGACTCTCAGGACCTCATAAACAAAAGAAAATGCTGGAACTATTCATCATTTCAAGTACATATATTCTATAATTTCTTTCAGGAAGTGACATTACATCTCTATTATTCATTTTTTGCTATCAGAATGTAGGTTGGCTTTAAGCATAATTCTACCATAAATTCAAAAGTTTATTATGGAGACTTATTATAGTTTGATTTAGTACCGATCTATCCTATTGCAGCCAGTATTTTAAGTTACTTGCAGTTGCTTTCTGAGATTGTTGTGTGGTCTTTTGTTTTGCTTAGGAATATGTCCCTCTGCAGAGTGGTGGCAAAGATAAAACACTTGCTATTAATTCTTTGAATTTGTACAAGTGAGAAATGGGTGGGGGAAATAGAAAAGCCCACTGGATTTGTTACATTCAAGAATTTAAACCAAGAAGAAACATTAGAGTTTTTCTGTTTGGGGCTCCTATTTGGTTGTTCGGCTGAAAGATAGTTACATTAGTTCAGTAAGAGTCCTTGTGATCTGTGGCCTGCCATTAGCTATATAGCCATCCAAGACACGGGTCACATTAGAGAAAGTAGATGGTACTCAAACCTGTCCTTCTAGGATGTCACATGCCACTAGAACTGTGTCTGCTTCCCCACTTTTTTTTCTTGTCAGGGTTTCCCCACATAGTTAATCCTAAAATTTGAAGATCTCTCCTAAGATGTCCCAATTCTCCTATTCTGTAAGCCACACCTACCATAACTTCTGGTTTTTGGGCAAGGTTTGAGTAAGTCACATCCATACATCAATGGAAACTATTGTTGTATTTAAGGAGAGATTCAGTGCCCCAAATATTCAAAGAAATTGTGTCATCACCATTTTTGTGACCGTCTATTTTTTCCATAGATATTACCAACAGCCCTCTTAGCTTCTGAGTCCATTCTACAGTTCACCTGCCAAAACTTCTCTGATATTCAGAATGAGATTGAGTCTTTGTCACACTAACCTTGCATTCTTGTTGATTGTACTTGGCTTGAATCACACATGCTGTGGTCTTTTCTCAGTCCAGGCATTTGGAAACGTCGATCTCACATCTCTATCATTTGAAAATGGTTTTCTTGGAACCTCTGTGAGAGCGATGTAGTGATGTAGAAGCAGATTACTGGGATTCAATACCGTGATGTATTCCAAAACACATGACATTTTCTTCCTTTTAAAAAAGATTTTATTTCATTTTATTTATTCCTTATAGATCTCTATGGTAGGCCCTCCATCCTATCCTTTCAGGCTTGGTCTCCCTCCATCTTCCTCCTATCCCCCCTCTCTTATTCCTCAGATAAGGGGAGCCTCCCCAAACCTATGGCCCCACATCAAGTACCATCAGGACTGTGCACATCTTTTTCTCCTGTGTCCTGGCAAGGCAGCCCCACCAGGGGGGATGTGATAAAAAAGCAGGTAAAGGAGTCCATGCAGAGACAACCCCCACTCCTATTTCTAGAGGACCCTCATGATGGTCAAGTCAAGTTCAAGCATGGTCCTTGATTGGTGTGTCAATCTCCGTGAGGTTCCCGGGCCCAGGTTAATTGGCTCTGTTGGTCTTTTTGTGGAGCTTTCTGTCCCTGCTGTGCTGTGTCCTTCTGTTCTTCCCCCAACTCCTCTACAATACTGTCTGAGCTCCCTGCAGTGTTTGGCTGTGAGTCTCAGCATCTATTTTAATCTGCTGCTGGGTGAAGCCTCTCAGAGGACAGCTATGCAAGGCTCCCTTCTGCAAGATAACAGAGTAACATTAATAGTGTCAGTGGTTGGCTCTTTCCCATGGGGTGGGTCTCTGGTTGGTCTAGTCATTGGGTGGACATTCCCTCAGTGTCTACTCTGTCCTTATTCCTGCTCATCTTGTGGGCAGGGTACATTTTTGGGTCAAAGTTTTTGTGAGTGAGTTGGTGTTCCCTTCTCTCCACCAGGAGTTCTGTCTAGTTAGAGTGTGTCTTCTTCGGTCTCCATGATCCATGCTCCTAGGACTCTCAACTAGAGTCACCCTGATACCCTCCCAGGAGCCTACTGTGTGTAGGTCTCCAGCTTGTCTCAGAGATGCCCCTGCCCAAACACATTTTCAATCATTCAATTGGGAAAAGATCTAGTTTGCATTCCCACCAGCAATGAAGGAGTGTTCCTCTCTCCCCACATCCTTGCCAGCATGTGGTGTCGCTTGAATTTTTTATCTTAGCCATTCTGATGGGTGTAAGATGGAATCTCAGAGTTGTTTTGATTTGCATTTCCCTGATGACTAAGGAAGTTGAGCATTTCTTTAAGTGTTTCTCAGCCATTTGATATTCCTCTGTTGAGAATTCTCTGTTTAGTTCCAAGCTCTGTTTCTCAATTGGGTTATTTGGTTTGGTGGTATTTAATTTCTTGAGTTCTTTATGTATTTTGGATATTAGACCTTTGTCAGATGTAGGGTTGGTAAAGATCTTTTCCCAGTCTGTAGGCTGTCGCTTTGTTCTCTTGACAGTGTCACCTGCCTTACAGAAGCTTGTCAGCCTCATGAGGTCCCATTTATTAATTGTTGACCTTAAGGCCTGGGCTGTTGGTGTTCTGTTCAGGAAGTTGTCTCCTGTGCCGATGTGTTCCAGGCTCTTTCTCACTTTTTCTACTAACCGATTTAATGTCTCTGGTTTTATGTTGAGGTCTTTAATCAACTTGGACTTGAGTTTTGTTCATGGTGACAATTATGGGTCCAATTGCATTTTTCTACATGTAGACATCCAGTTAGACCAGCACCATTTGTTGAAGATGCTATCCTTTTTCTATTGAATAGATTTGCCTTCTTTGTCAAAAATCAAGTGACCATATGTGTGCAGATTCATTTCTGGGTCTTTGATTCAATTCCATTGATCAGCCTATTGCTGTGCCAGTACCATGCTGTTTTAATTACTGTGCCTCTATAGTACATCTTGAGATTGGGTACAAAAATTTCTCTGGGGGATCTTTTATTGTATAGGATTCTTTTAGCTATTCTGCATTTTTTGTTTTTTCCATATGAGGTTGAGAATTGATATTTCAATGTCTTTAAAATATTGTGTAGGTATTTTGATAGGGATCACATTGAATCTGTAAATTGCTTTTGGTAAGATGGCCATTTTTACTGTGTGAATTCTCCTGATCCATGAACAAGGGATATCCCTCCATCTTCTGATGCCATGTTCAATCTCTTTCTTCAGAGATTTAAAGTTTTCTTTTTCAAACAAGTCCTTCACTTGCTTGGTTAGAGTTACTCCTAGATATTTTATATTGTTGGCTATCATGAAGGCTATAATTGAGAAATGGGCCTCAGAGCTAAATAGAGAATTCTCAACAGCAGAACATTGAATGGCTAAGAAACACTTAGAGAAATGCTCAACATCCTTAATCATCAGGGAAATGCAAATCAAAACAACTCTGAGATTCCATCTTACACCCATCTGAATGGCTAAGATCAAAAATTCAAGTAACACCACATGCTGGCAAGAATGTGGAGAGAGAGGAACACTCCTTCATTGCTGGTGGGAATGCAAAATAGTACAACCACTTTGGAAATCTATCTGGTGCTATCTCAGAAAACTGGGAATAAGGCTTCCTCAGGACCCAGCTATTCCATTTGTTGGAATATACCCAGAAGATGTTCCAGCACACAACAAGAACATTTGCTCAACCATGTTCATAGCAGCCTTATTCATAATAGCCAGAACACTGAAACAGCCTAAGTGTCCCTCAGTAGAAGAATGAATAAAGAAACTGTGGTACATTTACACTATGGAATACTACTCAGCTATTAAAAACAAGGAATTCCCGAAATTGGTGGACAATGGATTGAACTAGAAATGATCATAATGAGTGAGTTAACTCAGAAGCAGAAAGAGTCAAATGGTATATACTCACTTATATCTGGACACTAGCCCAAGGGGCATGTCCCATGAAAAACATCACTTATTAGGAAAGTGGAACAGAGGGGAAGACTTCCTATTGGGATTCTAGGTGAGAGAAGCATGGGAGAATGGGGAAATAGAAGGACCCAGAGGGTCCTAGAAACCTACAGGTAGAACATTATGATGGACGGATATGGGCCCAGGGGTCCTGCTCAAACTATGGTACCAGCCAAGGATAATATGTGCAGTAAACTTTGAACCCCTACCCAGATCTAGCCAATGGACAGGACATTCTCCACAGTTGAGTGGAGAGTGGGGACTGACTTACACACGAACTCTGGTGCCCCATATTTGACCACGTCCCCTGGATGGGGAGGCCTGGTAGCACTCAGAGGAAGGATAGCAGGCTACCAAGAAGAGACTTGATACCCTATGAGCATATACAGGGGGAGGAGGTCCTCCTCAGCCATAGTCATAGGGGAGGGGAATAAGGGGAAAATGGGATGGAGGGAGGAATGGGAGGATACAAGGGATGGGATAACAATTGAGATATAATATAAATAAATTAATAAAATATATTTAAAATGTGATGAAAAAAATAAATATAGTGAGCTTGTGATTCTAGTAGAATCCTTTTATCAGATGTTTTCATAGTTAGAAAAAGAGGAGCTAGGGAAAATGTGGTTAGTGGCAGTTGACTTTCTAGGAAGACATACAAAGAAGCAACCAGTAGTAGAAAGAAGCCACTGGGGAAAAAATCTAAAGGAGGAAATAAGATATTTCCTCAACCACAGAGTAGCTTCCTTCAGTAGAATATCATGACTAAAGATGTGAGTTGAAGGACTCAGTTTCTTTGGACCCGTTGATGTCCAACTTATTGTTAGCTTAACCAAACAGAATCACCTGGGAAGGTAGTCGTAGTGATGGATGCCTAAACTGAGTTGGCCTGTGGACATGTCTGTGGGAGATTGTTTCTATTAAGTTAAGTGATGGGGGAAGACCCAACCCAGAGTGTACACCACCATTCCCTAGGCATCGGATCCAGAACTATGTGAGCGAAACAAAGCCACACTCCTCCATTTTTCCTCTGCTTTCTACTGTGAATGTGATGTGACTGGCTGAGTGCCTACCATGATGCTTCTGCTATTATGGATGATAACCTGGAATTGAAGGATGAATAGCCCTTTCCCCCATAAGCTGATTTTTATCAGGGTGTTTTTTTAAATCACAGCAACAGAAATGATCTAGGACAGGTTGAGGAATCCTGGAAAACTTGTTTAACTTCTTGGTGCCCAGGAGTCCTACACAGAAGGAGCTTAAGATTGCTATGTCTGTGAAATGATCTAAGCAAAGTGTGCAGGTTAATAACGGCTGCACGATGTGAGCAAACTGCCAACTAATGTGAGCTGAATGTAAAGCAAACATGTTTCAGCTCCCTGTAATTCCTTCTTCTCCTGCAAAAAGCCTCTCTTCTCCATTTCTTTTCTCTGTTCCTGAACATCTATTGTGCATCTCTTGAAGCACTGAGGGCACGGCAAGTTCAAATATCAACTTAGTAAAGAATAAGTGTGCAGTTTAGAAATGTTGAAGAAGCTGTCAAAGGGCTAATGAGATGGGTCAATGGATTAAGATGCTTGCAGGCAAGTGTGATGAGAACCTGTATTTAGTTCTATACAGAGAGAGGAGAGAATCAACTGCAGAAACACGCCCACATACACACATGTCTTCCACACCTCTTTGTTGTGGTACACACTCACATGATAGGAATTTTTTCCCAAGAAGTAAATACTTGAAATGGATTTGGAACAGTCCCAGGAGTTTTCCATGGAAGCTGAGCCTTTGCAGCAAACATAGGGCTTTGTGCTAAGTACGGAGAGAAGCTATGGGACAAGAAGAAAGGGTCTCCAGTGTTACCATTTCCCTGCTCTGCCACATAGTCTAGGTAAGCAGCCCACTCCTAGACATTGGTGCTCCATTGAAAGAATTTGTTTTACTAGAAGCACAGAGTATATATGCATTATATGTATGCACATCCACTTATATGCATAACATATACACATATACACATATAAAGACACATGCACATATATACACATACAGACATATACAAATATTCAGCAGACACATATACCCCACATACAGATATATGTATGTATACACACATACCATAGACACATGTACACATATATACAAACACACATACATATATACACATACAGATACACACCATATATGTATATATGTATACATACCCACTTACATAACATACACATATAACTACATAGACATTCACATATATACACACATACAGATACACACAATTGCCTACTCATTTGTGCATATATAATTTTTGCTGTGACAAGTCATCTTTTGAAGCCAATGTCAGAAATAATTGTTTTGAATATCAAAGTTTTATTTCTAAGTAATTGCTTTCTCGTTTGTGTTTTTCATTTATAACAGGAGACTCTGAACACACTACAGCTCAACTGTGTGGGAGGAGAACTTAAAGAAAAGGGGTTTTTCATTTCTCACTTTGAGTTAGAACTCTTATAGGCAACAGGAAAGAGATGAGGGACGGGGGGGAGAGAGGGCGAGAGAAGGGAAGGAGGAGGAGGAGAAGGGAAGGAGGAGGAGGAGAAGGGAAGGAGGAGGAGGAGGAGGAGAAGAGAGAGGAGGGGTGGGGGAGGACTAAACAAAGAGTCACAACCTTGAACGTGTGAGGAATCATTCAATGAGACTGAGGTTCAAGTTCCTCTCTCTGCCTTTGGGCCTATAGAATACAGGATGCATAGATGTGATGTGATGGGGGTCCTTCCTGCCATGTCACCTGCTGCCTCACTGATCAACAGGGCAGATTCAGCTGAACGGGCTGGCAGAACTGAACTATGCAGGAGTTCCCTGCCTCTCTCACCACTTGAGATGTCTTTGTTCTGAAGTTACCTGCTCTGTGGAAGAGGACCGTTTTCAGTCAATAAAACCCTAGCATTGGTGCTGCCTACTAAACTTCTAAACAAACTCTGGAGGATAGAGGCCCATGGTTGAGGATCTCATGTCATAGGCCACAGGAGCCATCATCAGGACCACTCCAGAAGGTGGGTTGCCAGCCGAGCCAGCAAATCTCCTTGTCCAGCCTAGCAGGGGTGTACTCAGAGGCATGGAGTGGCATGTGGAGACAATGGACGTGTGAACTAAGCTCCTAATCTCTAGCTGTAGAGAGTGTCAGAAGGGGAACATTAAAGCATGCCTTATATGCCAGAAAAGGGGAAGGCATTAGTTGAAATTGGCTGCATGCCTTAAGGACCAGGGAAGGGGAGGTAAGAAAGCCAATACAAGTGACTGAATCAGACAAAAGGGATGTGGGCAAAATCCATGACATCAGAGCGTGTGTATAGTGGTCAGTCACCAAGGAGTGCTTTGCACACCTCAATGCCCTGAAGTCTGAAGTTAAAACCAACACAGAAACACAACTAAGGAAAATCTTGAATGAAAACTCTGTAGGTGTTGAGCTAACTCTTAATTGAGAAAGTAAAGTTTTCCACAGGAAGACAGAAAGAAATAGAACCACAAAGCAAATTAATTTGCTTATTGAAAACAAAGTACATTTTGGCCACTATCCTCCTTTCATCAGTGAATACGCAGGGGCAGTATAAGAGGAGCATCTATGGGGACAATGAAAAGGACAAGCTGAAGAAAGATAGACAAATTTAGAGGGAGGGAGGGAGGGAGGAAAGAAAGAAAGAAGGAGGGAAGAAAGGAAGGGAAAGAAAGGAAGAAAGAAAGAAAGAACATAGAAAGGGAGAAAAAAGAAGAAAAAGGGAAGAAAGAGGGATGGGTGGAGGAAGGCTGGGGAGGGAGGAGAAAAGTAGAAGATTAAATGAATGGTGGCAGGGATGAGTGGATGAAAAATCAGTAAGGTGTCATACTACATTGATGAAACAACTTTTTCTTCACGTTCCTGAGCCCTTATACAAACATACCTAATATGTATGGAAATTGCTTGCCTGGAACTATTTGTTGTTTGAATACAAACAAACCTTGCCATCACTCTTGGTAGAGCCAGTGCTTTTGAGGAAGGCATGCATTCTTACCTTCTTCCTTGGACATTTTCCTTTGCTCTTTGTCTCTCTGCATATGACTCTGCTGTGGGTTAATGGGCACCTTGGCCATTTAAGAACATAAAATGTACAGTGTCTTTATAACCCATCATGTGTAACTAGGCATATCCCATCTTAAAGGCATTAAGCAGCCTAGATTATGGTCATATCAAGGGCAATTATCCCTCTGACTTCATTTTATAGCCGTAAACCCTTTAAATTAGCAATAACAGCAGCCCCCATACAGACCACCAGGACAGAGGGCAGGAGACAAGTAACCCCATGCCAGTGTCTGGACTGTTAACAAGTGGAAAATGGAGCTGTGCTATACTGCCAGATGGTCACCGTGAAGCATGTCTCACCAGAAAGAAGGTACAGACATGGATCAGTGCAGAAACAGCTCTGCAGGCCAGACTTTGTGTCAGCCCTGGACCAATTCCCCCTATGGATGCCTTTTGAGTTGCAGCCCCATTCATAACACGCAGCCTCCGCCAGAGGCATGTTTTCCTGGCCACGTCCTCTTGCAACCTGCTTGCCGTAATCAGTATCTTGTCTTTCATTTATTGAACATCCCGCCATTAGTGTAATCCTCCTTTGACCTGTCTCATGCTTTCTTCTGAACCAACATCTGCCTTACTGAAGCCTTTCTGATTAAAAACAAAAACAAAAGCAAAAACAAAAAACAAATATAAACATGAAAAAAGATAGACCCACTTGTTAAACTGTGGGTTGGGGGACCCTGGGATAGGATAAACCAAATGCTAAGATTAAGATGATCTTGACAGCTTGATGAATATACAAAGGTGGAAAGACAAGTCTTCCTTCTGGCACACCGAGAGCTGCTTTTTCCCTGTGTAAAAAGCGAGGAGCTTGCCTCCAGCTCTTGGAAAGCATCACATGCCATCTGTTGCATAATACCATTATCCAAGTAGCTATGATGCAGGAATGCTCTTAAAAGAAGAAGTTTTCAAATATTGAAAAGGAAACACATTTTGTGGTTATCTAATATTTAAAGGGCTCTTAGGATAGGGTGTTATAGCTGACAGAGCAAGTTTTAGTTCCCTTTGAATCTGTCTTGTTTTTACAAAATACAATAAAATGACCATCACGGCATTGCCTACTTGCTTTGTCTAAATGTCTCGTATGTTTTATTGTATTTTCCTCACTTACTATTGATAAAAGCCACAGGACCTGGCACACATACAGGGACCCCCTCTGAGGGCACCTCCTCCTGGCTCCACATTCTCCATTGCTGAGGAAAGAAAAGGTCACATACCTCCTAACATTTATAATGAAACAGGGTGATCTTTGTCTGACTATGAAGAGTGATCTGACAGGGTTTCTTCCCATTTAACAGATGAGACTATTTATACCAGCAAGACTAAACCATGCAGAAGTGGCCAACAGCTGAGGACCCCTTTCTAGTCCTGACTACACTGTGATGCTTATGTTTTCAGGGTTTAGTGTTGAATGATGCTCCATGGACCAGTGATGCTGAGGGAATGATCTACCTAAGGCTGCTTTCTTCCTTCCCTCCCCGACCATCAGAGCATGTAAGAAAATGACATCATCAAGGATTTGAGTAGCTCTTAAGAGATGACACACTTGAATGCTGTTCCCAAGATACTCAACCAGAAAAGAGTTAACACTGCCTACAGTGGGAAAAGACATGTTCTCTTGATTAGCTTACGAGAAGTTAAGGGGACCTTAGTATATGAGGAATCAACTAACTGTGCCTAAAGGCTTCCTTAAGAATGAAGTAGAACACAGAAGAGTTCATGGGACCCTTTTGAGATCCCACATTTATTGCCTAAAATGATCAATAACTAGATATCTCT
This sequence comes from Acomys minous, assembly GCF_964271855.1. Classification (NCBI taxonomy): domain Eukaryota; kingdom Metazoa; phylum Chordata; class Mammalia; order Rodentia; family Muridae; genus Acomys; species Acomys minous. The sequence goes on along the minus strand of NC_140491.1, from coordinate 29,035,003 downwards.
CATCAGTGCTCTTTTCCATTCTGACCATGAGAATCACGGGACTTCCCATGACTGTGAATCCAGCAATCATTCATCACTGACCACTGCATTGAGAAGTTGTGGTTTTTTGCCGCAGCCATGTACTGGATCTCTCTGTGCAACTCTATCTCCAGTGTTTGTGTTGAGTGTATGTATGTGTGCACTTGTGTGTGTGTGTGTAAATCCATGTGTCTGTGCATGTATGTGTTTGTGTAAGTGTATACACACACACATTAATGTAAGCTATGACTGACAAATGCAGGGACTACACACACTTTCTAGAATTCTTTGTGGAGCTACAAATGAGGCTCCTGCCTGCCTCCTGTAGCTCTATCCGGATGACATGTTCTGAAAAGTAGAGTTTAAAGAAGAAAAAGAAAATCACACCATGAAAGGAGGCCTTCAAGTTCCGTCCACAAGTGCGTTGATCACCTGAAATGCAGTACTCCATGGTACTTCTCTCCTTCAAAGAGATAGAAGTCCAGGAGAGGGATTTGCTGAGAGCATCCCTTTGGGATCCACCCATGATTCAGGCCATGGCTTTGCTTCTCTGGTTTGTTTTCAAGAATGAGTAGGGAGGGCAGGTCCCTGGAATCAACCCATCCTTAGCCAGCATGGCATTCTTCCTAGGCAACCTTTACTCTAGAGTTTTCATCAGCCTGGTTATGACACTTCCAATGCTGTGCTTTAGCTTCTCCATCCCAGGACCGTTGGTTGTGTAGGATATTACCAGAGATAGAGAGTAAGATTTGAGGACCCAATTATTTCTTATTTAGCTTTAAAGTAGCTCTGGCTCTGGGTAGTGTGTGTGTGGAAGGAGCCCTTAGCCATCTCTTGGATGTGGAAAAGGGTGATCTTACAGTGTTGGAAGTAAAAATGACGCTTAGGGACTAGAATAATTACCATGGCTTCACTGTTAGCACAGAGGTATAGTGACATTCAGATGGTGAATGCCCTTATAGCTACAGTCTAGCTCAAAGTGTACTGACTGGGTCTGTGAAAAACCTCTTGTAGCAATTTCCCTAGTCTCTCGAGTGTGCAGTAAGATTGTTCAAATTAAAGTCTGTTTGTGAAGAATCTTGTCATGGGACTTAAGCTGTGGGGTCAGGGCTATCATAATAGGAATGCCACATGATCCCCTATGGCAATGCTGTGTTTTCCTACATGTGTTTGCTATGGAAGACTGCAGGCATTGTGTGAGCCAGAAAAAGAAAACATCCCTATAGTAGGTCTATTCTGTGGTCTAGGCAACTCTTCCAGCAGATCTGACAGTGATGATAGTGGTGGCAGAAGATGCACTATGGAGACTATGTCAAGAAATAGTGGGAGGTCAAGAGTCCCAGAACAATAACATTCTATGCAGAACAAGTACTTATAAGGTAGTCACTTTCAGGTCTAGACCACTTTTCCAGAGCAGGGAAGTTTGAGAGGAATGATGCTGCTCTTCTATGGCAAACACACACAGTTATAATAAACACAGAGCCTTGATCATGAGTCACCAAATAAGCATGTATCCTGCCTGCCTTCTAAAAGTATATGCCCGAGCCTCCTGGGTACATATGACAGATAGCCCCACAGCATTTGACATCTAATATGAGATGAAAATCAGACACTGAGAATAAAGACTAAACAAAAAAAGAGGCATGAGTAGTTGGCAAAGCCACATGGCCTTGACTCAATAGTGTGCATGTGTGTGCACGTGTGTGTGTGTATGAGTATGTGAGTGAGTGTGTGTGTGTGTGTGTGTGTGTGTGTGTGTGTGTGTAAAGGAGAGAGCCAGAGAGACAGAGCCAGAGGCACAGTGATCAACACATCATGTACTGAGCTCCTCCTGCCACAAAGCGTTAATGCACCAAGTGACTTCTTGCTTTGTTCATTTATTTGTCTGTTCTTAGCAACAGATTGAGGAGTTAAAAATGGCTTAACTCAACTTGCACGTTGACATCCCTCTACATGAGGAGCCATTCTGTCATCTTTGGTGCTGATGTGCAATACAATGATCTCTGCCCTGTCCTCACCAAAAAAAAAATGTTGGCTAACTAATATTTCTTCCTTTTTTCAAAAAGGACTGTGTGAATGTTAAGGGTCTCAGGGTTGGTCCAGGAAAGAACTATAAACAGGAAAGAGGCTAACACAGCACCTGGGGGATGTGCGTCTACAGAGTTCATGGGTGAGTCTCATAGGAAGAGAACTTGCTGTGATCCTTTCACAGTTACCACCTAGACGGGAAATGGACCAAGAGTAACAGAGAGAAAATCTTACTGGGTTCTCATCTCACTAGGTGCTACACCTTGTGTCTCAGCAGCGAAAGTCCTGAGGTAGAGAGCTCCTTTGGGGAGCAGCAATGGGGGTTTATCATCCTCTGGTGAGCTGATGTGGTGCAGTTTTGCAGGATGTGAAAAGATTAGTCTAAGCACTTGAAGTACATTTCCCTAGACTCTACTTGAAGTTGGATATACAGAATTCCGATTTGATATCCACAGGCTGCTGGCTGCTGGTTCTAGCTGACTGGGATGATAAGAACAGTTTGGGGTTGATGCATCAGAACCATGGCTGGCACCTTACATAACAGAATCAGGTGTCTTGCCCTGGATTGCACACCCTGGGAAAGGTGAAACAAGAACTGAACTGAGATTAGCATCCTCCATTCCATCAGACAAGCATTATCTGTGCCATTCTTTGCAAGATGAGCTTTCTCAGCTCACAAATAATGGGTATCAAGTACTAAGGGGAATTGATCTCCAAAGTGTCACTAACGAAGACAGTGAGGCAGAGTTTCAAAGAACTGGTGCCTTCTTTTCTCTCTGAAATCTTACTGGAGAGAGGAAGGAAATGAGAAGGAAAGAAAGAAGGGACCTGAATAGGGAGAAAGGGGAAGGGAGTGATGAAGGAACATGGACAGAAATGGTGCAATGTCTACCCATCAGAAAACAGCATGTCACATTAATCCAGGGCTGTTTTCATATGGATTTCTTGGAGCTTTGAATTCTCACCACACAAAATAGACTCCGTTTGTCTCTCCACATTCACTTCCCTCCTCTTGCCTGTTTGCCTTTGCCTTGGCCTTTATTTGAATGAGAAGGGGCTGCAAATAAACAAAGCCTGTTTTGCCTCCAGTGTTGATAATGAGAAAATGAAATCTATGTCACGAGTAACTTACAAAGGAAGAGGGCAAGCACCTGATATAGCTGAGTGGAAGAGAATTGTTAAAATGCTGCTGTTCTTCAGCTCTTAAATTTGACCTCCTAAGCAGCTTTGTCTGTCTACCACCCTTGTCCTATTTTCTTCTTTTGAATATTTGGCCTTTCTCCCCCTTTTATGTCTCCCTACATTGTAGGAATCCACAGGCAACAACTTGGATGCAAGATGCTCACCTGTCAAAGCATGTGACTCTTCAGAGAAGAAGCAAAATGCATCGCCTGTGAATCTTAGCATGCTGAAGAGCACATTATGTGGATAAAGGAAAACTTAGAGAGGCTATTTGCCCTTTAAGTCAATAGAAAGGGTGTCTCTCTGCTCTTGTGACCTCTGATAGACTATCTTAATTTCTTTGGCTTTAGTTTTCCAACTGGAAAAAAATTGGAAGGGAAAAAATATATTAAGCACTTAAAATGTGTCAGCTATGTAAAATCTGCCCATCCTACTTTCTTTCACAATGACCTGTATGGAAGGCAGGGGGAGGGGGGCGGGGATCAGACAGAAATGTTTTGTGTCCAGTGTTAGAAGAAAAGTTCTAGGTCACAGACCAGAATCTGTGTGGAGACCTGACATTCTAGTTCAGTTGGTTAGTCCCTTGTGCAAGTGACTCCTGGGAGGATGGCTCACCTCAAGCAATGCTAAAGACATAGGTGGAATAATTAGTCCTTTAATCAGGCACTAGATTTTCCTTCCCAGAGTCACTGCTCCTAGTGCAGATGCTTTTGGACTGCAGTCACCTAAGGTTGCAGGCCTCCTCACTTTTCTAAAAAGTCTAACTTTTCCTTCTTCTGTCTCTTCTCTGAGCATGTTTTTCTTAACACTGTTTCCAACCTCTATATGTGGGCTTTCTTTCTCTTTCTTTAAAGCCCCTCTCTCCATGGTGTAGGTGCTTGTCCGCCATATGAGCTCCATGCCAACTTAAAGTGACACGACTTCTTTTTATTACTCCCCTTCATTCTCCTTCTCTCAATAGGCACTGAGGTTTTACAGTTTTCCTACCCTGGATTCTTCTTTTGAAAATAATTAAGTTGTCTTGGAACGCCTGTTTGAGTCTATTCATAAATTCTTTTATTCGCAGACTAAGAAGTCTCCAAAGGGACCCTCAACATTTTAATATTTTTTCCTATTGTTTAACGTGTATAGTGTGTGTGTATGCTTATACATAGGTATGTGTGTGAACACGCATTAGTGTGATGGAAGCCAGGTGCATGCTGCCATGTTTGACATTTACGTGAGTTCTGGAGATCCAAACTGAGGTATTCACAAACAACCACTGAACCATTTCTCACCTTGATTTTTCTGACTTTTAAGCTTTTTTCATCAATATTATTGACTTTTCTGGTTTCATTATTAAATATATTAACATGAAACTATTAACATATTGTTTGATTCTCTGAAGGAGTTGATGTACTTTGGGTTTATTTTTGTGTGTTTGAGGAACTACACCTAGGGGGGCTAAGGCTGTGTGTTAACTTATTATACTAACATTATATCTTGGATTAAATTCAGAGATTCAGAAAAGGTGTAACAATATAACAATGGATTTCATTCTCTCTCTCTCCCTCCCCCTCCATAATCTATATGTATTTTATGTTATATAATTGTGATCTAGTTGACACAATGGTTGTAAACTTGATGCCACTTGGGTGAGATCTTCAAATGAGAAATTGCTTCCATTAGATTAGCCTGTGAGAATGTCTATGGGTTATTTTCTTCATTGTTGCTGATGTAGGAGAACCATACCCACTGTGCTTGGTACCATTCCTAGGCAGGTGGCTCTGGACTGTATAAATAAGGTAGCTAAGCAAGCCAAGGGGATCAAACCAATAAGGGGAGTCCCTCATGATTTCTGCTCCAAGTTCCTACCTTAGCTTTCCTTGGTGATAGATTATATCCTGTAAACCAAATAATCCTTTTTCCCCTAGATTAATTGGGCTAGTGTTTATCACAGCAACAGAGAAGGAAACTAAGGCAAAGATGTATAAAGGAAAATTATAGGTGTTATGCCCTTTTCTTTTTTAATTTAATTAATTTATTCAGATTACAACTAAATTGTTATCCCATCACTGTATTCTCCCATTCCTCTTAATCTCCTGCTTTCACTCTATTCCCCTCCCCTAGGTGTAAGACTGATGGCAACCTCCTCCCCCACTATATGGGCATAGGCTATCAAGTCTCATCTTGGTAGCCTGCTTATTCTTTCTTTGAGTGCCACCAGGGTTCCCCACCAAGGGAAGGTGGTCAAATATGGGGCACCAGAGTTCATGTCAGAGTCAGTCCCCACTGTCCACATAACTGTGAAGAATGTCCATTTCTATAGAATAAAAATGTTTAGTTCTTATCAACAAGAACATTCATTCATATGACTATAATATAGTTGTCAAAATTAGGAAGCTGGCCACTGATGCAGGCTGGTTAATTTCTTGGGTTTTTTTCTTTTATGTGAATTAAATATCTATCTATCTATCTATCTATCTATCTATCTATCTATCTACCCTTAAGTCTTCATATTCATTAGCCAGAAATTATTTAGGATAATTGATTGTTCTTTCCTGTGCCCTCTATGTTGGTATTATTTTAATGATTATTCTTGTTGTTTTATTAAAAATTAATTATTACAGAGGGTTTGTGGAGGTTTGAGTGAGCCCCATCAGCTCATATGCTTGGGTACTTGGTCCCATGTTGGTAGAACTGTTTGGAAGGAATTCTTGACCTATCATTTTAATCTCTTATGCAAAAATATCATAACCTTCACTTCTAGTTTTATGTGTTCTTGTTGGGAGAGGGGTATCACTGACGGGGAGGGACATCAAGATTTCCAAAGCCTACACCATTCCCAGTGAGCTCTTTCTTCTCTGCCCTGTGCTTATGGATCAAGATGTATGCTCTTGGCTATTGCTCCATCTCCACGCCTGTCTGCATGGACTCTAACCTTCTGAAAATGTAGTTCCTAAATAAACACTTTTATTTATAAGCTGCCTTGGTTATGGTGCCTTATGCCAGCAACAGAACAGTAACTAAGACTGGTAACTAACTTTTTCTTACCTCAGACAAAATGCTATTTTTTTTCAATGTTATCTGTGTTCTGTTTGCTCTAATTCAAAGCACTTTTTAGGCTTGGCACTTCCTTTCTACTTCTTGTGTATTTATGATACATCGGCTCATCATCTCTTCATGCAACATTGGTTTTCCATGTGGGATCAATTCAATTAACTTTGATAGAAGAGCACTAAAATGCCATTGATGACACCAGTGTTTGTTAGAAAGTGTCATTATTTTACCAATACGCAAGAAGAAAAGATGGGACATGCTTGATCTAGAAGGAGGAGTTGGCAGTGAGGCTCCTTGAGCGTGCTGCTGCTGACTTCTGCTGTTGCTGTAGAGTGGTTGGCTACTTGGGCAGGTCCTTCTGCAGGTATCATTTACTTTGTTCATGGAAGTATTTAGAATATTCTCATGCCATCTAGTGCTTAGTGCCTCATCATGGTGCATCTGAACAAGAATTTTTTTTCCGTCTGAGTTCGGAGCTGTGAGATCAGAAGTGTACATCTTTCTATCATTCTTGATTGTTTTTAGCTTTAATTGTATTTAAATGAATCTCACATCTCTTGTCCCTAATATCTGTATCTGATGACTAGATCATCACACATTTTTCTTTCATCCATACTTTTCCTTGTCCTCCTGTGCTGGAATTTGGAAGAAAGCTCTTCTCATGCTACCTTACAGGTCCCTATCCCTTCAGCTCTTACTAACGATTTTGCCTGGCATATCTGTTTTATTCCCAAATTTTAATTGCTGCTGTCATGATTAAGTATTCTATTTAGATACTTCAAGATCTGTTTTGTCATGTTTAGAGTCTCATGTTACTTCTTTATTAGAGTCTCTTCTTACTTCTTTATTTCTTACTTAATAAAGTGTTTTGAGTGCCATCTTTCATAATTCTGAAACCTATAATTTTTGCATGTTTCTTTCTCTTATGAGACCTTTGTAATATCTTCCTGGAGTCCCATCATGATTTTTCTTATAATTTTTTTGAACTGTGTGAGGGTAGGGAAAAAGAGACAGACTATCCCATGTTATACATTAGATCCCCAGAACTTAGTGCATTTTTGACAGGATCTCATACATCCCAGGTTTGTTTACAACTTTATACAGCCAAAGATGAGCCTAAACTGCTGAGCCTCCTGCATCTACCTCTGAGTGCTGAGACTAAAGTAATGTAGTAGCGTCTGTAGTGTAGAGTATTGTAATGGCATCAGTGTGAGGGAGCACATAAAACGTGTGAATAGAAGCTTGTAAATTGGAGGGTGCTGGTGAGGAACATGTAGGAATGCAGGCAGATGTGTGTGTGTGTGTGTGTGTGTGTGTGTGTGTGTGTGTGTGTGTGTATTGTCTGTGTATGCAAGAAGAGAGAGAGAGAGAGAGAGAGAGAGAGAGAGAGAGAGAGAGAGAGAGAGAGATCACTTAAGTATGCTTATCAATTTATCATCATAATGTCATCCAAGTTAAGGATAACCCCAACCAGGAGCCACTAGCTTAGCCAAGTGTTTTTATAACCAATGATGAAAAGTACACTTTGTTTTTTCTCATTGTAGGAGAAAATCAGAACTCATTTAAGAAATTATACCTCCAAGAAATACACCAGACACAGACCACACACACACACACACACACACACACACACCAGCTAATCTGACTCAAGATTTCCCAAGATTCAGATTCCGTGTTGTGATGTGGGGCTTAGAAAAATATCTTAGAGGACTGAGCTAATATATAGACCCTGCTCAGCTTGTGAACTGAATAACTATTCTAGATACTCTTTTATTTGAATCAACAGTAAGTGAAAGAGCCAGGCAGTAGCAGCACACATGCCTTTAATTTCAGCACTTGGGAGGCAGAGGCAGGTGGATCTCTGTTACTTCTAGGCCAGCCTTGCCTACAGAGTAAGCTGCAGAGCCAAGGATACACAGAGAATCTCTGTCTAGAAAAAAATAGATAAGTGAAAAAGGAATGGCCTTGCCTAAGCCCACAATGGTGCTAAGGAAGGACAAATGAGGATTCGAACTTGATTCCTGCCACCTGGAACAGTATTCATATGCAAACTATAGAAACCTCGCTTTCTATAGTTCTGTTCATTGGAGCAGAACTTGGCATTTTGAACAATGTCTTGCCTCACTGACAAGAAATAACACAAAAGTAGTTTGACAGATCTCTCACATCCTGTGCTACAGCAAAAAAAATATATATATAGGGAAGGGATTTAATTCTCTGGCCTCCTAAACATATGCCCTCAATCGTCTACCCTAGAGAAAAAATAATTTCCATTTAAAAGGTATTTTGACGTTGATTAGTTGAGAGTCAGGTCCCATGTAACTCAACTGCTTGAAAATAAAGTCATAGCTAATGGCTCTTCCTGGACTCAGGCAAAGAAACAGGGTACACGCGCTGAAGAAGCATCTGTCTTTTCATATGTATGAACAGGTCTGTTATAAATCCTACAGGATTCTGCAGCTTCATTATGACGAGGACTCTGTATGATCATTTGAAAGACCATCTGCTCCAGGGTTAGGATCATATCCTAGCTGGGCTTCCTGGAGAGCCCGATCCTGCAGGCAGGAAACATGCGGTGCAACTCCCTGCTCACCTCACCCTGCCCTGATGAGTAATGCAGAGGGGACTGCTGAATTTTCCTTTGAATTTGTGGCTTGAGAAGAGCCAAAGTTTTCGTACCCCGTTTGGATGTTTTTCAGCTCTTTGAAGTAATGCTACCTTGGAGCTAAGAACCATTTTCGGAGCTCTAAAGCTCAGGCTATCAACACTGGGAAATTTATTTTTATCAGTTCTTTTTTTTCCCTCCCCATTTGATACATTATTGGGCTTTTAGAAATATCAGCTGAGTACCGTGCAAAGGAATATTTGTCGAGCTGTCAGCACCTTGTGATTAATACAAATGTGGCTTGCAAAGAAAAAAAGCGTAGAAAACGTAGTTGGTATTATTTGAGTTTGAAACCAGAAAGACATCAAAGACTTTCTTGATGTTGCTACAAAATTTTACCAAAGCAATTACCATTTTACACCCCGCCTAAGCAGTAGCATCTGCGGAGAACTCTGCACTTCATAAGACAGGAAGACGCTACTGGAAAAACTCGGTATCAAAAATGCAGGGACTTTAGTTTATCTGCCATCCTTATTGAGATGAAGCTATCCATTGACTTTACAAAGCTACAAGCTCCTGTTCCCCTGCCAAATTCCTGCGGCCTGGGAACAACATTCTCTAAGTGAGAAGCATGGATTCTTCTGAGGGTTAGAAGCAGGCACACACAAGCCATTTGTTTTCCATGCACTCTCTCCCTTTCTGTTTCGCATAGAGTCCAAGTGGCAATTCCCCTAATGTAAGCTCAAAGATAGGATAAAATAGGGATTTCCACGTTGTTTCACCAGCCTGAGTGTGGGGCATTCTTTACAAGGGGGGAGAAGGCAGTCCTCTGCTACTTACCTGTGTGCAACTGCAGGTAAGTTGGGTTTCTCTTTTCAACCTATTTTCAAAAAATAGGACGCAGAACTAAAACACAGTCATGGATTGCAAAAGAATGCCAAGGGACATCCTCAATGTGGCTTATAATTTACCATGGAACCTGTGTTTGAATACTCACTACTTATGCTGCCTTATATTTCTCCTATATGTCTTTTTTTTTTTATCTCTCTCAAACAACCTTTTTAGTCTCCTCTGGGCAAAAGATCAAGTTTATACATTCTTTGTATTTTATTAGAAGCCATTTGAACTAGAAGTATACAAGTTGGTCAATTAGCATTGATTGGTTGTAAAGTGTGCTTAATTGATTGTGTAGCTAGTACAGTAACACTCCGTTCCTTGATTTGGTTTCTAGTCACATATTAATTTGGGGCTTAGTATATTTGACCACATATATACTACTGCTGCTGTTGCTGCTGTTACTACTACTACTACTACTACTACTACTAATAATAATAATAATAACAACAACAACAACAATAATAATAATAGTTAAAGTCAAGTACTGCTAAACTTGGATAGAGCCTTTTGCATACTTTTAAGCATTCCTGCAGTTGGGTCACATCGTCAGCTGTGACATCACAGAGAACACAGACAGGTCCTATTTCAGGCAGGGCTGGCCTTGCTTACCAAACAGTGGGATGAATGTAAACTTTCTCTGTAAGTTTACTGGATCATTATCCTTCATCTGAACATGAATTATATCTTTTCCAAGGCCCATCAAAAATTCATCTTCTGCTTATCCCATAGATGGGTTGAGAAGTAAATATTTGTCAACACATGAGGTAATAAATGATGAATAAGTAAGGAACTAAGTCTTTAATGTTGCACAGTCCTTCGTATGGAGGAGTGCTCAGTTCCTCCACCCTTGAACACAAGGCAGTTTCTCCAGCAAGTTACTAAAAATAAAGGATGTTCCAGGTTCTGCTCTAGTCTAGTCCAACTTCGATCGAAGCTTACATCTAGATTTTTTTTCCCCGATTCAAACAAAAACACCAGGAATGTGAAGGAATCTTATCTTCCATTTTTTTTTGGGGGGGAATAGATTTCTATGGAAAGAGTTAGGTATGCAATTAGAGATTAGAAACCTCAGGGGAGCATCCTGCTTCATACTTTTTAGTCATCCCTTGAGCTGGTCTTTATATTGTCTGGATTTCCCACATCAATCTGATGGATAACAGTAACTGCCTGTCACATGAGAGTTGGCACATGGTACAGTGGGACAAAGAGAAACAGATAAAGGCAAAATCCCACTCACAGTCACACCATTTGGGGAAATTTCAGAAAGAAAGTCTCACAGTAGAAAATTGAAAGAGCTGAAAAGCCATCTGAAAAACTGAAACAGCCATCTTATGACATTCTGGTCATCTGACTTTGGGTCCTGCACTGATCACACATGACTGGATATGGTATTAGTGCACCATTATACCCAGCAGATATGAGTCCATTGAATGTATGGTATTTGTCATAAGTGAATGCTAGCCTCCACTAAGCCACGTCTGGAAAAGATACATTCCTTAAAGCATTAGTTAGATGCATCCATATATCTGCTTTGGAAAGCAGAGATATTAAATAAGAATCATGAGTGAAAGCACATGGCTTAATATCTTAAGAACAATGATTAAATTATATCATAGTTATCATAAAATAGTCTTAATGATGGTTACCTCCAAGAAAGGAGAAAGTGGATGGATATGGACAAGTTCTTTGGTCCTACAAAAAACTAGTTCATGTTGCATTTTGACTTGAATTTTGTACAAAAGTACAGGTGTCTGGTTTGGGGGTTCTTATCTCTGTGTGTTTATATATATATTATGTATTTTGCAGGGTTTCTGTGTGTGAGAGTTCTGTTGTGTGTCACTATAGTGCATACAAGTGTGTAGATGTACATGCCCATACACATGTGAAGGCCAAAGCAGGACATTGGGTGAGGTTTCTCCCCTCTTGCTCTCCATCTTTTTGTCTTGAGGCAAGATTTCTCACTAAACTGGAAGCTGAGCACTTGTGCTAGCCTAGCTGTCCAGCAAGCTCTCAAGATATGTCTATCTCTGCCCTCCAGTGCTGTAGTCATATGCTAAGACAGCCACACCAAGTGTTTTAATTTAGATACTGGTGATTTGAATTCAGGTCCTCATGATTGCAGAATAAGAAGTCTTATCTAGAGAATTATCTCCCCAGCCCCAAATAATATCTGGATCTAAGATCAAAAGCAAAGTTTATAGAAAGCATTTATTATTGAAAATTATGCTCTGATTGTAAAATATCCTATGATGTGTACTGACAGTGTTTAATGCAGCCTAAAAGAACGAGTTTGCTCAGATTGGTTTAATTGGTTATCATATTTACGTCAGCAGATACAGTTGGATAAACTTTAGTTCTTTGGTAACTTTTTGTGACGTGAAAAGTCCCAATTCACTAAATAATAGCTGCTAATGTGAGAACCCTGTGATTCATCAGAGAACACTGTTCTCTTTGCGGCAGCGTGCTTTAACATCCCAGTTTCAGTCACACATAGATTTTGAAATTATTTCTGAATTCCCTCCTGGCAGTGGGCAGTCTGGTCAACTTTTATCCAGTGAGTCACTAGATAATTCATAGATGGTCAGGCACCCTACTTTGTGTAAGCACAGACGTGAGGTGTATAAGTGTTGTAACATCCAGCACTGGAAGCCAAATGCAAGATGGCATAGTGGCTGCCTCCCCGACACAGCAGGAGCTGAACCAATCACTTCCGGTTGTTCCCCTTTGTGGGGGCTTTGCTTGATTCACCAGTTATCACCCTACTCAACCTTCTTTAAAGACACTAAAAAAAGTTTAATTACATCTGTGAGCCCCTCACTCTGCCCACATTTTATTCCTCGTTGAAAAAAAGTCACGTTGATGAGAAAATTATGTTCTGCGGCATTCTTTCGCTTTGCTTGGCTACTGAGCAAACATTACCAGGATCATAGGCACACTGTGCCATAAGAGAAGAAAACATTGTAGGATTCAGTATAAAGACTTAATGTGTCATGAACAAATAGCTATGTACATGTACATGTATTGTAAAAGCGAACAATCTTCAAAGAAACATGAACAGAGAATGGCAGATTTTCCTGGGGGCTAATGTGGATTGCGCTGTATTGTTACTATGATAGTCTTTGTGAAAATGTTTTTGAAAAGCAAGAAGAAGCTCCTGAATGGAAGGGACCTACAGGCCATCCAGGTCTTCTGACAGACTTTGCAACTCCACATCTTATGGAATTGTGACTTTAAACCTAATCCCTCAGATACACTCACTCTGTATAGGCTTTCACCAATGCTGAAGATCATATTCGTTTACCCCCAGGTACACTCTGTACAGACTTGTGCCAACCCTGAGTATCATATTCATTTCTTTTCTTCCCTCAGCATCAACCTGATACAGGACAACTTAAGGTGAGGAGGACTTATTTTGAGTCATGTTTCAGGGTATATAGCCCATCATAGTGTCAAAGTAATAGAAAGTTCAAGATAGCAGACAGACGAAGCTAGGGCTCCTCTGGTTCCTCTTGTTGGAGGCAGAGAGAACCAGATCCTGTGAGGCACTCCTAAGAGATAAGACCTACCTCGTAAAAGTAGGTACCTCTGACAGAGGGCCAGATTATGGGGCCATAGCATCCAAGTATAATACCCTACAAGAAGTTTATCCTCACATCTTTAAAAGGCACATAGGCTGAGGTCCTTCCATCTAAGAAACAAAGATGTCGCTGTCAGGTGTCTGTACTCTGATCTTCCCCTCTTGCTGGCAAAGATGGTTCAGACAGGAACAGTGATACAAAAGTGAGCTCACTGTACTTGTGCTCTGACGATGCTGACATGGGCTGAAGGAATGACAAGAAACTAGGCACAGTGTCTGCAAAGTGCAATGGAGTCAGTGTACTCATCATCTCAATGGTGAGGAAGAGGCCTGAGAGTGGGCAGACCTGAGATGCTCATACAAGGCGTTAACCAAGGAGGGTAGCAGTCCTTTAGATGCCCTTCATTGATCTTTTATGCTGTCCAATAGGCACCGTAAGGCTTCTATGTGACACTCCCAGGAGGCAACCTCAGATCTGACATTCCCTCCATGGCTAGTGCTGAATAGGGCATGGGCGACAGATAATTTTTATCTGGATGCGTAGCACACTATTAATCCTTTCTTGTGCTCCTATCTTGGCTGGAGAAGAGAATCACAGAATCAGAAAAGAAATCTAAAGAAACTAGGAACTGAGAAACAGAAAGAAAGCTAATTTGTCTGTTACAGTTCATTTCCCATGTAGAGGGAGTTAAGACAGGAAAAGGATATCTCAGAAGGTAATTATATATTGTCTGCAATCAATAGAACACACTGGGGACAGAAAAGTGACTCATGTTACACTCAGAACTGAGGTTTTACTCGCAGCTTGAATTAGTCTTCCCTCATAGCAGCTGGGGCAACACAAAGCCCTAGGTGTCCTCAAAGTTTGTGATTCAAGTTCCTCTGTCCTGATACCTCTTTCAGGGAAAGCATTTGTTCACCACCACATTCAAAGTCCTAATAAAACACTGTGACCTGTCATGACAGATGATGGGCATCATTTTCCACACTAATATGTTATTAAGTGAGGGTCTCTCTGAGGACTTTGCTTCCCCCACATGCTTTCCTGACACATTGGTTTTTCATATGTGTGACATAGATGTGTATGTATGCATATTTGCATGTGTGTGGTCACATGTGGGTGTACACATGGTTTCATTTTTATGTGAAGGCCTCTGGTTTATGTCAGGAATCATCCATCAACTCCTTTACTTTATTTATGAGTCTGTCATTCAAACCCACGGGTCACTTACGTTACTAGTCTTGCTAACTTACTCTGGGGACCCTCTATCAGAGTGGAATTTCAAGAGGACAAATATGACCACTTAACTTTTATGTGAGTTCTGTGGGTTTGAACTCCAGGCTTCATACATGCATGGGAAGAGCATGAACCACTGAACTATCTCCTATTCATTGCTTCTTACAAGGGTGAGGATGGAATGGAAGACCTGGTACATTAACAGTAGAATTTAAAACAGGTTATACCAAAGGCTTTATGACCCATGCTAATGTCAGCATGTGTCACAATGAAAACCACTTTCACATCATGATCCTTATTGACAGGTGCTTCCAGGTTATGTGTTCAAGTAGGACTTCCTTTTCTTCCCACTCTGCCTCCCTGCCACTTGTCATCCTGCTGACTATACTCTTGTTTCTCTTTTTTGAATACTCAAGTCAGGAGTCTTAAGCTTTCTTAATTTCCATGCTGTCTATTTCAGAACCCTGTCTTTCCAGAGGATGGAAATGCAGTTCAAACAGGTTTTTGAAAAGAATAAATATGTGTGTGGAACTGGCAAGTCAGTTTCTGAATCTGCAGTCTGAGGATTCTAACAGTAACAAACATTTATTTTCCCTTCTCTTACATTTCTTGGCATTTATTTTCATTGACTTCATCTTAGCATATTATATTATATAGCATATATTATATATAATATACTACATATTAGCATATTGTACTATTTTCAGAGAACATGACCAATGGCAATTCTAGGCTATATTTTACACATAAAAGAACAGATTACAATTCCAGAAATCTTATGGCAGTCTCCAAGGACTGTGTTTGGGGCTTTCCAACCTCGACAAGATGGAATTTATCGACCTAGATTCCATCCCTCCCCAACTCATGACATTAGATGCCTTAGCATATGAAAGATGATGAATGAGAGGAGAGTAATCAGCAGCATCCGCACTCCTCTTCCTAGGTGCCAGGGAACTGGCAAGCCATGTGGGTCGTACATTCTAATTATCTCTTGAAATACTTTCCTCTTCATGCTCATCTGCCATTTCCTCCATTTGGATCACCACTATAGCACATGGTTGGTTTTCTTGGTTTCTTTTCTGGTCTTCCATTTATTTTCGAGTCATCTTCTGCAAAACCAAAACTTTTCTGAGAGATTCTCAGATGCCCCATCTGTATGCATTGTCCTTGTGACCTACTAACATGTAAGTTCTTCTCCAGAGTCAAGGTGCTTCCTGATGCTTCACATGTTTTCACAGACTGTTCACCATCTTTGTTCCTTGCTCCTTGGTGAAATATACATCTCATACATTGACAAAGATGGACGCAGAACTATGTCTTGTAGGGAATTGTCTGGTGCTATGTGTTCTAATGCTAATTACTGACCCTAAAATCTGGTTGCCCCACAGATGAGTGGATTCTCACATACACCAAGTGTTCTGTAAACTTTGCTTGCCAATATTCTCTAACTGGTTAAATAAAGTAGCTGACAGCCTATAACTGGGCAGAAGAGATGTAATTGGAGTGTTCTCAGGCTTAAGTTATATGGCAGGAGAGAGAAACAGAGAGTAGAAGGAGAGAGGGAGAGACGGAGAGAGAGAGAGACAGACAAAGTTGCCATGAGGCAGTATGGACCTTGAGCACAGGGCCATGAGGGCTGCCTTGATGGAACAGAAGCAGTCCCCGCTGCATCAGTACGGAAAGTAACTTGGGGAGTGTAGCTGAGAAATAGCAATATAGCTTAGAGGGTTAATACTTCCCTAGTTACTGTTCTTTAAAGCTTATTGTAAGCCAAGAGGTTTCTGTTATGGCTTTTTGGGAACTACCCGGTGTAGGGAAACTCCCTCAAATCTAATTGCCACTTTACAACAATGTCTCATCTCACAGGGTCTCTTGGACCTTACCACTCTGCCATCAATGCCCCTCTCCACATTTGTATGGAATGCTTACCCACTCATAACCAATAGAATTGGAAAAAGAGCTGCATTAACAGCCTAAGTCTAGGAAATAAAGCATAATACAGCTTCTGCCTTATAAATTGGAGTACATAGCTTTGGGGTTCTGAGCTGCCAACATAGGAAGTGTAAGTACCTGGACACTGTCATGCTGTGAAGAAGCCTGGGACACATAGAAAGTCACATGTCAGCAGGTATTAGAGCTGACACACAGCCCCCGCTGCCTTTCAGTGCAGAGGAATAGCCCAGTGACAGCATCAACACTGTAGATTGTCTCAAGCACTCTCAGCTGTGGCCACACATCCTCTCTCAGGAACAGAGGCAAACATCCTCCATAAGGTAATCAATTCCTTAAGCAGAGGAACTGAACACACTCAACAGTTTAAAGGTGCTGTATTTGGAGGTGGTTTGCAATTCTCATGCATCACTTGGGGCCCTCTGTCTCATCCCTAACCTGGTAATTTGTTTTAAACAATTCAAATTTCTATTTAACTAGACAGTACTTTTTTTTTTTTTTGTAAATTTGTGGGTGTGTAGGATCCTATACTCTGATGTGAATTCTGTTGGTACATATACCAACTCTCATGTTTGCAGTTCAGACAACCAGTGCATAAGCAAGCAAGTATTCATTTGTTCAATGAATGTATGAGTGAATCAATGCAGCAGGAAAGACTCTTGTCTGCATAATAGTTTGGATATTGACTTAGAATTTCTGTGAATAGAAGAAATATTAAAATCTAAGGACAATACCAATGATATAAAAAAGATCAGTAGCCGAGTATGAAAGACTACTCTCTAGTTCCACTGAGATTATAAATCAGACTTTAGAAAATTGGAGAAGCAAATATGTAAGGAAAGTGGGACTTTAATATAAAGAAAGACAACAAAACTAATTCAAGACATGAGCCTTACAACTAATGGAAGGAAATTGAGGACAGAGACAATACTAAGTTATTGACTTCATAGTTAAGGCCAGAAAATAAATCTTATCCTATGAGTACATAAAGTCCCCAGTATCCAACTCCTGATGCCCCATTCTCAGGGATTGAATAATGGCATACCAGCTGGGCTTACTAATTAAAAAGCGAGCATGTTGATGACTGGCTTAGCCTCTGCAATTGCATTTACACTATTTATTCCTTGTTGTTTCATGGTTCTAAAAAATGGCAAAGTTTTATTTTCATAAGCCTTTTATTCTGCATCAAGAAAACATTTAAAGTAGGAACAGTGTCTTAAGGATGAAATACACTTCTGAATAATATCAAGCTGATAGTGACTTTTCCAGGGTTCAGTCCAAGATGCAAAGGTGAGGCCTTCATCATCAAAACTGTCAGGGACCATCAATCAGGTAGCATTGTCCTGCCTCACAGTCCTGGAGAGTGACAATAATTATTTAAACTAATTCAGAAATCTTGAAAATGGGCTTATTTGCCATTTTGCATTGCCTGCTGTTCAGCAGTCAGTCTGTCCATCACTTGAAGCTCAGATGCCCATGCTTGAAAGAAACACTTCAGATTACATTCAGATCAATGGGCTTCTGCTCCCTTCGTACTGCACAGCCCACACCATGATCTCTATGATGGAATACATTGCCTCTGTCAATCTTGCTTCAGCAAAGCTGCACTTTGCTAAATATTTATTTTGCCACTCAAGATTTAGGGCCTGCCTCTTCCAGATGGTTTTTTTTAAAATGAGTTATGAAGAATATTAATTGTAGTCTACTACAATACTTGATAATTCATTGAAGTTGTGTCTTAAATGCCTTGTCCTAGTAACTTCCCAATGAGGGAGGACTCAGATATCTTCATTATTGTGTACCTATGATGAGGTATAAATTCTTGCATCATTTATTATATTCTTTCAGCTGGAAGAAGCACCAGATACCATTTGATTCAACACTACATCCCACTTAATCCCTCAAGCATCTTGGGAGATTGATTATTGGAGGCACAGTTAAAGCCTGTGGAACCTGAGTGACAAGCAAAGTATCAATTCTTCTGTCTTCAAGTCACCACATACTCTCTAAGAAATAAAAATGAGCAAAGATTAAGGGAGCCATCTTTTTTTGGTAACAGGCTGAGTTTCTCACTCTTCGACCCTTTCACATCTGCTGTTGGCAAGCCTTGAATGATGGTTTGATTCATAAACAAATGTGCTTTAATAGTTTGAAGTAGCTTTTCATGTCACTAATATACCATCCTGTGACAACAACTGAGACAAAAATCAAAGCAAACAAATAAACGAACAAACACCCTGGCTTCAAAGGCTCTGACCCTTTCGAAACACATCAGTAAAAGGATTGACTTGTGGTTGTTAAGAACAGAGATTGGAAATTTAACCCATCTTCCTCTTCAGAAACAGCAATAGATAAAGGGGTTAAGTAGCTCCAAGTCTTCACTGGGGCCTGGATACAAGTTTTAGTGTCTTCAGACAGTGGAAGAATTGCAACACTCAGCACAAGATGCCTATAACAAAGCTGTCTGGTTTCAGATGTTGCCTGCCTGTCATTATCTTGGTTCTGGTTGCACACGGTACTTCCAGGGAATTATGGCGGCCATCGGTTGGGAGAAGCAATCTTGTTCCCATGAGCTGATTACCTACTACAGGTGGCAGACATGCCATCAAAGATGCTTGCCCTCATTTTGGGGTTGATATAGTTTGTGATGATCACTACTGCTTGGGGGAAGGTTCTGTCTCTTAGAAAGACGCTTATTGATTGATCATGTCATTCCCAGACTCCAAGGTGACTCAGGTGTGGGTGCCTGTGGGGAGTCTGGAGCAGGTCATTGTGAAAACTTATACTAAGATGCCTCCAGGATATGGATGTAAAGTGAAGGCAGCAGTGCCAGGCTTTCATCCTATTTTTAGTTGGCTTGTAAGCCCAAGTGAGCAGTCAATGCTTTTTAGCAAAAGCAGCTTCTAAGTGCCTGTTAAAATTTGGCAACATATATCTAAAGCACTGAATTTTAAAAAAGTCAACCAAGATGGTCACTGGCTTCTGCCTATAGAAATCAACTTTCGGTTTATGATATATCAACTCTCAGTTTAAGAAAAAACTGACAGGCGAAAATTTGCATTTTTTATGATTAACATTTTGACTGAACCAATAACATCATCCTCATCTCTATTTTAATTACTTCTTTGTAGAATACATTAGTATTCCAGAAACTGGGCTAAATATAATATAATCATTGCTTGATTTGGTTAATTTAGGTAGATATTTCTGTAATGAAGAAATCAATTTTTTAAAAAAGGCTTTACAGTGTTCCATAGAAATCAGTCAGGCTCCAGGGGTCATTCCCAAGGAGTCAGCTTCTTTAATTTGCTTTCAGTTCAATAGCTTTATTTTAACTCTATATATTTTAAATGTATGCTTACTTTGTTTTCCAGAGGATGCCATATTTATGGTTCCAGTGGCTTGTCCATTTGGTTATTGAATTGCACATAGCACATAGGTAGACAAGACTGAGGGAGAAGACAGTCCTTGAGGGCAGCTGGACTTGGGAGTCTGAGTCATTCCTTGACAGAACAGCTCTAATTAGGAGCAGCAGCGTGCAAAGACAATAGTGCAGTGGTTCTCAACCTGTGAGTCAAGACCCCTTTGGGAGTCAATCAACTCTTTCACAGGAGTCGCCTAAGACACGGAAAAAACATATTTACATTGTAACTCATAACAGCAAAATTACTGTATGAAGCAGCAACAAAAATAATTTCATAGTTGGGGGCTCCACAACATGAGAAACTGTATTAAAGAGCCTCAGCATTAGGAAGTTTGACAAGCGTGTCCCAGTGACTTCCCTAAGCAGATACTTTGACATCCCAATGGAATTTGTTTTCCATTGCATTGAGGATGAAAAGTAACTTCACTGTGAAATGAAATAGGGGTAAAGAATTCAAGCTGAAGTCTCAGAAAACCCCAGCCTGTGGTATGTTAGTTGACTCAGGCCAAGTACAGGGACTTTTCCACAACAGAGTTCTGGGGTTCAGTCAGCCTTGATAACACCCACTGTGTGATGCTGTGAGCACAACAGTTACTCTATGAATCATCCACTTAATGGAAAGGTGGTAGGCACTTGATTGACCTCGTAAATCATAAACATCAAAATGTAAAATGAGAGATTGGCAAGGGTGCATTTTATGTGACTAAAAATTGTGTGAGAAACAGTGTCTTTAATCATTGTAAAGTGCAGTGTAGGATTAAAGTACTCTAATTATGTAGTAGATCCTGAGAGTATTTTTTATGTATTTTAAGCCATACCAGTCATAAATGTGTAGTGCATATACATATAAATATACACATTTATTTCAGCACTGCAAATGTCAAAATTAGATGATATTTTCATATAGAAAAATAGCTAGAAAGAATTATTTCCCAAGAATTAGTGGTTCAATTTTAAGACTTTTGGAGAACAAAGTGTTGTTATCTGACACGGTGAAATTAGTGAATAAAGATGTGGGTATAAAAGGATGAGCAGCACATCTTTTTGTAAAGATTATTTCACCTCAATTTTAAATAGATGTCCATGAACAAGATAGTCTCATCCTACTTTTTACATGAAGGACGTAACATTCACAGGGGCTGAACTCATAATGATCACAGGTGGGAACCGGTTGAAACTCGACTGGCACTACCATCTTAGGATCTCAGTTTGATAATCACTTGGTGTATATATATATATATTGTATTTTACATATACAATATATATATGTGTGTGTGTGTGTGTAGAATATTCTTTCAACTCATGATTAAGGCTACAGTTTATTACAGAAAAAGAAGTAAAGGCAAAAATGTGAAGACTCCAGTTAGATCCACATGAAAAGCAGAGAGGGATAGATGAGTGCATTCCTAGCTTGTGCTCAGCACTTTTCCCTTACACAGTCCAGGATTTCTGTCTAGGAACTGTTGCCAACAAAAGCACAGTGTTAGAGTGTTGTAGGCTGCACTGAACGGTGCATGTACTTAATATCCATGAGGGACAGCTGTTTCTGAAAAGTTAGGGTGCTGTATGTTGCCTGATCTCTCCATCTTCCATGAGAGGATTCCTGTGACTCAGGATGGAGCCTGGAGCACAGAACACCATTTAAAAATCACTAGGAGTGCTCTGCGATCCCAAACTGTTTGTTTGAGATCACTTAGTGCTTGGTTAGCATCTAAAGCCAACTGGACTTCAGCTTCTAGAATGGAGATTTCCTGGTTCTGTGTCCAACACATGAGAAGAGCAGAAATACACTCTCTAAGCAGATTTAACTCCGTGAATGGGCCTTGACCCTAACATCATGTAAGCAGTCTTAACTGATGTGATTCCCCTACCCTGTAGGTTTTTGTCATGCTAACTCTCTTTTCTAATAAGAATCTTAACTTATGCAATGCTAGGGGCTCATGTATGACATAAAGTAGAGGAACTAAATTCAGATGGATCTCATTCGAAATCCAGCACGGCTTTGAAAAGCCATTCTCCACAGGCCTCAGGAAGCCAAAGTCCTCTATAGGCAGATTATAGTTAGGGCAGAAAAGTAAAACATTTCTTTCACTATTCCCTGCTTTTTCCAAAGGAATTTACCCCTCTACTTAGCTGAACTGATTACACAGCTAGTGATAACAGAAGATCCAAGGAATAACTGACAAGGAAAGACCGAGGTGGCTTAGAACCTTCTCCAAACATCATTATCCAAAGGGAAAAAAAAGTTGAATCTGCTTTTAGCAGGTGATATGACTTTAAGTAAATTTAAATAGGGTATCCACGAGACACGATTTCTATATTTATAAACTAAGAATAGTGCATCCTCATTGTGATGAGCTAGGGTTTAGATCGGATGGAAATTGAAAGTCTCTAGTGGTGCATTATTTCACTTTTTGTTATGACAAATTAAACCGAGGCAGGCTACTTTATAAACAAGGAAGGTTCCACCTCATTCACAGTTCTGGAGACTGAAAGACCAAGATTAGTTTGCTTTATTGTTTCACTCGCTGATGAGAGCCTAATAGAAGATGACGTATGGGAGTTGATAGGCCAAGGAAAAGAATCCCAAGGCCAGACAAACAAGACACAGAGAGGTCCCATTATCCCTTCTGGGGAGATGCTATCTTTGACCTAAGTGTCTTTCATCACACTAAGCTTCACTTCTTAAAGATCTTTTGACTCTCATAGAAACATTTGTGGAATTCAGGCCACATTCAAACCTATGGCTAGGGTGACCAAGTTCTTATCAACTACTGGTGTTTGATGTATTAATAACCAGGGCAACATACAGTAGCGACTCCAAAATCAATGGCATACCATACCCTGACTCCTTGTACAAGTATGATGCTAACCAGCAATGTTTATTCAGAGCTGACATTTTGCAGCTCACCAGAGCCTGGTACATTTCCTCATCATCCAGTCTTCCTGCTGTCCTAGTCAGGTGTTGTGGGATTCCCCACTTACTTTGATCATTATTTTGATGCTGCCTGCTGCCCTGGCTATGTCCCCAAGAGAACACCACAATGAGTGATCATCTGAAGTTCACAGTGACCTACATTAGGCCTCATAGCATCCTTGCAGCCTCAGCTACCCTGGCTAGGACACTTGGGATAGTCAATGCAGATGCTAGAGAAATCTTACGTTAATGTTCATTCCAAAATGGGGATGATTAATACATGTCACAGCAAGCCAAACTCTGAAGTTCATTTGTTGTTGTTGCCTCCTTGTTGATTTCTTGACTGAAATTAAATTTTTTTTCATCAAGACTTTTTGTTCTTTGAAATGAGTAATTCAAAATAAAAATTTAAGCTTCTAAAAAGCATTTCAGGAATACCACAAATTATTTGATTCTTACTTCTCTACTTTCCTGGTACAATGCTACTTTTGAAAATGCTAAAATGATAAAATGATTCAAAGCAATCCACATTGTCCATGTGTGTAAACTTAATGAAAACAGTAAATAACCAGAGTAGTTTCTTCTTGGGTAAGAATAGGACTTGACCCAATAAGGGAGACTTTCAGCTTTATTTGAGAATGTCAACTTTTAATAGTTACCTCAGGATGACAGATGGTTCTACCAAGAGAAATCCTGCTGGGGGTGGTGCTGTCTTTTTTTTTTTTTTAATATTGTTTCTCAGTTTCAATAAGTGTCTTGTAAAAATCTTCCCTGTTCTTGCACACAGCTAGACTGTGTCAGGGATGTTCAGGGAATGATCTACTGAGAACAGGTGCCTGTACCTTGCCTTCCCCAACTCTCTAGCAGAACAAGAGACAGGTGGTCCCATAATTCTACTTGAGGCAATGCTGTCCTTGACCAAAGGATCTCCCACAACACCATCCCTCACATCTTGAAATCATCAGGAGGCTCATTGACTGCAAGCCACAAACCCCATCTCATTGTTACTGTTCATGTAGCAGGGAGGGCTTTCAGGGCCCCACTTACAAGTTCCTCGCATTCCCTTCTCAGGGTCCCAACCAGTAGATAGGCAGGACCCTAAGATTATGGGTTAGCCTAATCTTCCTACACTATCAGGAGCAGGTGAGGTGCTGAAAGTGTAGGGTTACGTCTTGAATGCATCATTAAAAGACTTCTTTTAAGGAAAAGTCTTAGAGAATATTAGATCATCTGTTTCCTCGTAGGACTTTCTGTAATAAATGGTACCTGAAGAGTAAGAAGAAGCATTGACAGCTAGCTAATTATGTCTCCTTTCCCCCTTGAAAATCATTACTGCCTCCATTCCATTTCCCACAAAATGCAATCCAGCCCATCATAGCAGGCTGGCTTCAGAAGCAGAAGAACCCACCCCACCCCACCCACCATAAAACACATGAAAAGAGGTCTTGTATTTTCCTACCGCCCGATACTACATTCAGTACAGAGATACACTTCAGTGTGCTTGACTTCTCAGTTGCTACTCAATGTAGGCCAGTGTTTTACGGCCAGCTCCAAAGGGTAAAATGATATCAATAACTTATAGATGGAGATCCTAGAACTCCAACATGTCAGTTTCAACCGATTTCTACAGTGAACAGATGATAGAAGGGGGAGGGGTGATGGAGGATTGTGGTGGTAAAGAGCAGGGATCCTATTTCTCGCATTGTGTCCCCAAGATTAAAGATGTGAGTGATGTCACTGAAGGAAAGAGAGAGAAGGCATTGCTGTCCCATGGCCATCTGCTCAATGCCAAGGGTTGAACTACATGGAGTCCTTCTAGTTCATCATGGGGTGCTTGCCAACAGGAATCACCGGCACTGCAGTATTCCCTGAAGAAGGGATATATTATGTTATTCTTTTGTTTTGGATATGCTTGGGATAGAACCCAGAGCCTTACACATGTTGGGTCAGCACTCTACCACTGAGCTTGGTACCTCCAGCCCTTGAAGGCTTTCCAAGATTTATTTGTTTGTTCATCTAAACTGTATTATGCTTGTTTCCAACATTTAACAGTTTGTGAAAAGAAGAGGGGACAGGATATGAAGTCTTCCTTGGCCCATCAAGATCAAGGCCCTGGACAAAAGAGATGAGGACAGGGAATGAGAAAGAGGGAGCATGGTGGAACTCACCAACGCATGCAAGGGACCCTGGATCTATGTTCTTCTTGTTCTGACTGATTTATTTTCTATTTCCTGTTGATATATTTTTTAAATTTAAGTATAATGACATTGTTTTCATGTTTTCTTCTCTTACCTCCAATCCTTTTCCTGCCCCCCATTTTCTTTCAAACCCATGGCCTCTTTTACTTTATTGTTGTATATGAATAATACATACATACACACATACATACATACATACATACATACATACATACATGCAAACAGTGTGTGCTTACATATACAAACACAGCCTGCTCCATCCATGTACTGTTATTTGTATATGTATGGTTTCAGCCCCACCACTCCTTTCATGAAGATCTAGAAGAACTTTAACTCAAAATGAACTCATGCAGTATTTCCTGACTTTAATTTTTCAAATGCAAGTTCATATCTATTGCTCATTTTTTATTCTCAAAAGCATGGTGGAATATGATATTAGTGTCATTAGATAAGCGTGGACCAGGAGAAGATCCACTTAAGGTTGGTCCTATCTGACTGGCATAGTCATAGCAAACCTGAAATTCTCTTTGTGTGTTCTTTACAACACACTCCTTTCTAATCTATGTTGGAAAGTCAGTAATTGACATTGTACCATACAGATGCTAAGAGCTTCATAAAGACACATATACTTAGGTTAATTTAAAAAGACATCTTTCTATCTCCATATAATGCCACCTTCTTCCCCTCCACAGAGACATATCAATGACAGCACGCTAAGATTTCCATCTGAGACAACTTTGTTTGGTTTCATCCCAACCTAGTCCAGTAGTGATTTTTCTATTATCTCTTATTTTTTTCCTCTTGATAGTGGAAAAATCCTCCTGTGATATGCCCTGGAAAACAGGATTTGGATCTCTGATTAGCAGCAGGCTGATCTTATTTTGTGTTGGTGTAAATTAATCTCTCATGTTCAGAAAGTCCTGTCCCCACAGGATCCTAGCTTCTGTGTACTTCAAAGCATGTCCCCTGTGTCTAGGAAGCTGTGAAGATTCTGACTTAAACACTAAAACATAATGGATTTTCTTATGCATAACTAAAGGCAGGTTCTGAGGTCAGATTTGCTTTTTGTTGTTGTTGTTTTATTTAGAATCAAAGAGATTTTGAGTAGTAAGAAGTCACTGGGATTTTAACATTGTTTAGGATCATTGCTGAGGAATTGTGACTTCTGTTTTCTGTCTGTCCTTGAGGATGATGTTTCCACGCATTGGTCATATTCTTGTTGAATCTTCTCCCCTCATGCATGGGAAGACTCTTCTATGAACTTCCTGCCATTCAACAGCCAATCAGCTAGGACATGGGCTCCTCTCTACCACTCAACAACCAAATAGCTCTGCATGCAGCCTTCTCCTCTTCTGGTGTTTCTATAGGTTCTGTACAAGCATCACATTATTTGTCATCACGCTGATTTCAAATATCCAATCAACGGTCTCATGAGAGGTTGTGCACTTTCTGAGAGAAGGCATTGGGATAGCTGTCATTTACAATAATGAACAGAATACTCAGTGTCTAGTAAACCTGAATTAATGCTGATTGAGCAGATAGCAGGGAGCATGAGTAATGGAATTAACAGCCTATCTTCACAACAACTTTTCATGAAAGGTAACAGTCCTTAAAGTTTTGAGATGGGAAACTTAAGAATCACAATTCATAACAACATGTGCATAAGAACAAACCATGGAAGTAAGACTAAATTCCAAGGTTTCAAATGTCCTTTTCCTATATTAAAGTTTGTAAAAATATATAGTTCTGACTGCTTGTTCATATTTAAATTGTTTACATTTATTTATTTTGTGTGTTTTGTGTGTGTGTGTGTGTGTGTGTGTGTGTGTGTGTGTGTGTGTGTGTGAGAGAGAGAGAGAGAGAGAGAGAGAGAGAGAGAGAGAGAGAGAGAGAGAGAGAGAGAGAGAGAATCTGCAGGCATGCCACAGTGTACTAGGGTCCAAGGACAACTTCCAGAAGTCACTTCTCAGTTCCCTCCTACAATGTTGGTTCTGGGAAGTAAACTCGGATCATCAGTCTTGGCAACAGGTGGGAAGAAGCTATCTGAGTTATCTCAGGTGCCCAGACATTAATCTAAGTTAATATCCAACTGTTTTCAGGTTTGTTTTTTTTTTTACAGTTGCAAACAGTGTTTTAGTATAGTCTTTAAACACAGAAGAACAAAGAGTTCTTGGTCTGGGGTGAAATCAGTGAGATTCATGATATGGTCATTGGTGTCGGGTTTTATATAATTTCTCCTCTATGAGCCATGTCAGTATCCATATTGTATCAGTCAAGTTCTAAGGGACTCCAAGTTCTCACTTACAGTTATAGTCATTAAAAAGGAGCTAGTTCACAGTATTTACAATGCTAGGGCATTATATTCTGAAACATAACAAATGGTATCCATACCAATGAAATGTGATCATTTGTCTTTTTAAAATTATTAATTATAGTTATTACCAAAAATACATGCACAATATATACTCACTTTATAAGTGGAAATTAGCTCAACATAGATGTCCTTTGAGAGACTCCACCAAGTGGGGGATCAGAACAGATACTGAGACTCAAAGCCAGATGCTTGGTTAAGAGCTGCAAGTTGTATGGAAGAGCTGGGGGATGGAAGGACTAGGAGAAGGATGGTTGTCAGGAGCCCTGACTATTCTTAGAACAATTATTTCAAGTGGTAAGTATAGTCTAGTGGAGGGGGAGACCTGGTGGCACTCAGAGGAAGGACAGCAGGTTACCAAGAAGAGACTTGATACCCTATGAACATATATAGGGGGAGATAATCCCCCCCAGGAACAGTCATAGGGGAGGGGAATAAGGGGAAAATGGGAGGGAGGGAAGAATGGGAGGATACAAGGGATGGGATAACCATTGAGATGTAACAAGAATAAATTAATAAAGTATAAAAAAATTAGTAATGCAAGTTTGACAGCTACAGGAGTGCTAGAAGATGTTTTAGATGTATTAGAAAGAGCATCTGTCTCAAAAGACAAGAAAGGCTCTGTTGTTCTGGGATTCAACAAACTAAAGAAAACAAAGGGATATGATCCAGTGCTGAAAATAACAAGAAAACGGTCATGGATGATGACACCCAAGGACTTGCAGACTGTGGATGAATCACAAAGGGGGTGGAGTGGGGTGGGGTGTTATATAGGTACTCCTGGGTTCTGCTGAGACTGCACAAGTCTCTGGTCCATGGGATGGAGGAACCTCATTGATAACCAGCACATTTACTTCTGAGTTAACGGATAATTTTACACATTGTATGGCCTCAGACACAGCATCTGAAGGTCAACAAAATCCTCTTCCATCGAAATTTCATTAAACAGTTTGGAAAATGGCTGCAAAATTTGAAAGCAGAAATGAACATAGCTAGCCAGGGTATCTAGTGAACTGCACACATGTCAAGGTAACCACACTTCAAGTTTTATAAGGCAAATGACTATTTGAAAAATTTTAAAAGATTTCCATAGCTTCATTTAGTCTATTAGAAATGTACATCAGCAAAGGAATCTGAGATAGCCATAGGAACTTGTGGGGTTCTGTGAGAACACTGAGTGTTCAGGACCAGCTCAGCTCTTTACTGTGATTTGGACGTTTTGCTATTTCTATGATCCTCAGACTCTTAATATGGGAGTCCTCAAACCTTTCTTTCATGATAATGTGACTTTATGAGACAACTTGCCATGAAATACCAAATGTCATTTGTTGTAGAGCTCTCATGGGGTGGGATAGGGTGGGGCTGTTTTTAGCCTTCTCACCTCAGCTTCATTGTCACTAGCTGTTTGAATTCAGCAAATTCTGTCACTGATCTGACCTTGCCTATTTCTCATCTTCAGAACCAAAAAATTTAATAAAAAACCTTACAGGTCTATTGTGAAAATGGATGTATTAATACTTACAAAACTCAGATCGCCTAACAAAGCAGGCATTCTGAGAGCATTGTGTTTCCTTTATTAGAATCCTTTCTCTCAGGAAGTTCCTCCTACTATAAATCAGAGATTCATAGTAGCTATTGCCAAAGGTGCTGGTAACCATCGGAGCTCTGTACTGATCACATTATAAAGCCTCACAAAACTTCAGCTGTTAATATTATGAGACAGTGACTTGTGGTATGTCATTGTCAGTCAATTCTCTGTATGTAACGTGCTTTTTCTTAAAGTGCGGATAGCAAACAGGGTTCACATTCAGTAACTTCAGGGCTGGCCTTTTCTGTACACTCTCTGACAAGGCATTGCGTTAAGGAGAGCTGTGCTTGTGTTTTGTATTTCCAGATTGAAAGACTGGGCCTTTTATCCATGCTCACTGGAGCATGGTGCACTTCTTCAACTTTCAAAGCGTGCACTCAGATACGGGCAAGCAAGCTTCATAAAAGCTGACAGCATTTTCCATGCTTCTCAAAGCCTTTGTGTGTGTGTGTGTGTGTGTGTGTGTGTGTGTGTGTGTGTGTGTGTGTGTGAGAGAGAGAGAGAGAGAGAGAGAGAGAGAGAGAGAGAGAGAGAATGATGCTGATGATTGCCATGTAAACAGATCAGAGATGATTAATAAATCAGGTGTAATGGCAAAGATCTCAATTGGTTATGGATGAATAGATGTCTTTCACTTACAATACTACCATCATCTAAGTGAATTTTCTCTGGGGTAAAGGAATGACTGTTGTATTAGAAAAAAAATGTACAGTGCATGAAACCTGAAGTCCTGGTTTTCATCTCTGTCTAAGCAAATGATATTTGCATTCTGGAGACAGACGTGTGAGCGTCTTGATCCTCTTTACCTTCTTGGGTGGTCATGTAAAGAGTGAGTCCGGGATGTTGCATATGGTTACAAGGTACCACTTCACAGATTCTGCCATGTCTCACATGTTATCATTAACGATTACTATGCCACAGGACTGATCACCCTTTGTGAAGTGTTAAGGAAACAAACTCTAGTAAATACGTTCAAGAAGCTACTATCTCTCTCTGGAGAAAGATGAGATTCACGTGTTTTATTGGATGAATAGATGATGCTTATCCCCATTTATATTCATCTCAGAAACACTTTTTAAGTCCCTTGTCTCCAAAACGAAGAGAGAAAAGTCCCGTTTTTGAATGTCCATCTTCACATGGATACTCAGTGATGCTCAATTACGTGAGACATCTCCAACATAGTTTTTAAGCATGATTTCTAGACCAACTTTGGATGTGATGAAAATCACTTTTGGTTGGGATGTGTGTGTGTGTATGTGTGTGTGTGTGTGTGTGTGTGTGTGTGTGTGTGTGTGTGTGTGTTGTGCATGCGCACATATCAATAAGTGTCTTTCTTAATCACTTGCCTCAGATTTTGAGACAGTCTTTCCCTGATCCTGGAGATTATCGATTTGGATAGACTGAGTAGCCATCATGTCATGGTCCAGGGTACATGCTACAAGAACAAGACAGTATGTGCACTCTCAGGCCAACCTGGACAGAAAGACTTGCTTTGTATACTACCTGGGGCACTTCTGCAACAGGGCACTGAATCCCCTTTTCCCTTGTTTCTCTTGCTTATTAAGTGGGAAGAGCAAGTCTTCCTTTCCATTGATAAACAAATGAGCAGTGAATTCGAGTGGTAGGAGGGAGTTTTATAAAACAGATAAAACAGAGCTTAGCAAGCCATAAAACTCTTGCAGTGTGGGTGTTAGGTATTCTGCCAACCACCACCATGCCTGACACATGCTTGAAGTTTCATCAGTGTCTATCAAATGAATGTTCTTTTGCGTTTAGCTCTGTTGTATCTGCTGAGCCTTGCTAGCCCTTCCTCAGCCAGTGTCAGGCAACTCTAGAAATAGCATAAGGATATGTACTTACTCGCTCATGCTATGTTAGTTCTTCACACTTTTCATGTAAAAAGTAATTTTCTTTTAACAACTTCTAGTAATGCATTGAAGGAAATTACAGTTGTTTGCATGAACAAAGTTTCATTTGGATATTATTAATAAAGAAAAAGTTTCTAAGCAACTTTTTAATTTATAATAGATACCAACAGGTTATCAGTGACTTTTAAAAAAGAAATATTTACTACTCCACATCATATTTATAGTTCCTGGCTTCACTAACAAAACACTAAACATTATAATGAAATAACACATGGTTTTATTTCATTTTAACATCTTTTTTGATTCGATCTTGTCAACTGTGTGTATTTATGTGAAGCCAGGTCATCTTAGGGCAAGTTCTGGGTCTGAATCATTTGTTGTTCATGAAACATGTAAATAAGTGAGTTGAGTATGCACAAATTCAAGTTTGTAGGAGCCTCTTGTGTTGTTCCAGAAATAAACCTACTGTTTCAACTTCCAGAAAGCAGGTTCACTGGGACCAGTGATGACCTCATGTGAAAACATCTCATTGCCACTCGCTCTTGACACCATGCCTATCAATAAATCTAAATATTATCTTTTATTCCACAGCTTTCTGATTCACCTTAGCAAACAATCTTAACAATCATGAGCCAGAGGAAAAGCTATTTCTCTTGTGTATGGATCTGCTTCGTTGTGAAACACAGAACTTATTTTCTTGAAACACTGGAGTCTAGAAGTTGAAGACTTCTTCAACAACTTGCTAACATGGACATGTCTTAGACAGAATTTTTCTCTATTGCAAACAACAGCTTTCTTACTGTGTCCTCTCAAGAGGAACAGAGAAAGAGAAAGAAAGAAGAGGAAATGAACAGGGAGATGGTGGCTGAGAGAGGAGAAAGAAGGAGGAGGGGGAAGAGGAGGAGGGGGAAGAGGAGGGGAAGGGTGAATACTCTGTTTCTTTCCCAGTACATAACTCCCTTTCTAAGCATCTCAACCAGTGACCTCAGTTCCTATTGGCCATCACAATGGCCCCATTTCAAATACCATCACTTTGTGCTTATGGTTTCCTGGAAGAAACTGAGTCTACACCACCTCATTCTCCCACTAAGGGCATTTTATCTCAAGGAGAGCATCTGCCTTGCCCCAAGGGTTGATCAAATGCAGACAAACAGAAATGAAGGTAAAAATGGAACCTTTCAAAACTTCCCACTCCTTATTTCTACAGTCTTTCAAGGGAAAGAAACTCTACAATTCTTTACTTTTGAGTCCAGATAATTCTCCAATCATTCCCACTTGACTTGGCACCAAGTAACAGATCAGTCAGCCTCAGCTGGGAGATCTTCTGGTCACGAGTAGTGGGAAAAGCTCATATTAGATGGTTGACTCTAGAGTTGCTGCTTACCGTGAGGGAATATTCAGTTTAGTTGATCCCATGAAGAATGAGGTGGCCTATAAATTCAACAGTGCCAGGGTTGAAAATCCTGGACACAGGAGAACAAAGACACTGAGTGTCTTGTTTTGGTCTCTGTAGTTTCCTTATGCATCAGGTGATCTTACAAGTTTGGTGACCACCTTCTGTGGCCAGAAGTCTCAGCTACCACTTAGTACTCAGAATTGCTGCATACCCAACTTCCGATTTTAGTTTTAATAGTCCCTGATGTCTCTCAATGTAAAAATCCTCTGTTCTCTAAAAGCTGGTCTATTTGTTTCAGGTTCAAGGGCAGCTGCATTCAAACAGGTGAATCACTAAAGAAGGGGGAAGGAGAAATAATTATACAGAAAAGACTGTCATACCATGGAAAAGGACAATAATAATAAGAGGTGGAGCATGGAGAAGAGTGGCAGAAAAAAAGAGGAGGAGGAGGACTGAGGAGGGAGAAGGATGTCAATTTGGGATCTAAAACTTTTAACTAGGGCTAGTAATGTCATCATAGGAAAGTTTAGTTTTTCTGAACCACGATTTTTTCTTTCTTTTTCTTTTTTCTTTCTTTCTTTCTTTTTTTTTTTTTCCTCTTTTGGTTTTTTGAGACAGGGTCTCTTTTTGTTACCCTTGGCTGTCCTAGACTTGCTTTCTAGACCAGGATTGTTATAACTTGTTCAGGAAGGTCAGAGATAGACATTGATAGTTGATCACTTATAAATCTTACTAAATACTAAATCACGTAATTATAGAATAAGCTTTATTTAGTTTTGAGTATATGGTTTCAAAGGAATAGATAGATGATAGATAGAATAGATAGATAGATGGTCTTCAAAAACTCAGAGATCTACAGAAAATGGAATTTAGTAATAAAGGGCTTTTATGACAGAGACACTTCTGTTCCTGGCAGCACCTCCAGTCTAATTATACGAGCATGAAGAAACGATAGTGGCAGATAGCCACTGGTCTGAGGAACTTTGCTTATTTTTTCTGCTGATGACAGAATGACCATGCATTATGATGAAGCCTGATACTGAGAAACTGGCTGCCCAGCCTTGCAGAGACCAGGTGGGCTAGTCCTTCAGGATTCATGCTTCATAGCAGTCTGTGAGATGCTTTGAGCTGGGTGGCTGAAGGTGGGATGCACCTACGATGGAGAGAAACTTGTGGCAGCCCAGAAACAGTCTGTCAGATGCCTTGGGCCAGCTGGCTGAAGACTGGATGCCCCGACAATAAAGAGCAACTTGTGAATATCTAGACAGTCAGCTCTCTGTCCTGTCAATACTTGTGGAAGTTGCTTGCTTACACTTCCTTCATATTAGATAGTCTTTCCTTCTGGGGTCTCTGATGGGGTTGAAGACTAGATAGCCACAGTACTAATATAAGTTTAGTAAAAAAAAAAAAAAAATTAGCCATTAGGATAAGAATCAGTAGCATAGGATGGTAGAATAATTTCTTTCTTCTTTTTTTAAAATTTTCATTTCATTAATTTATTCTTGTTACATCTCAATGGTTATCCCATCTCTTGTATCCTCCCATTCCTCCCTCCCTCCCATTTTCCCCTTACTCCCCTCCCCTATGACTGTGACTGAGGGGGACTTCCTCCCCTTTATATGCTCATAGGATATCAAGTCTCTTCTTGGTAGCCTGCTATCCTTCCTCTGAGTGTCACCAGGTCTCCCCATCCAGGGGACATGAAACCTACAAGAAGAACATTATGATAGGCAGATTTGGACCCACGGGTCCCACTCAAACTATAGCTCCAGCCAAGAACAGTACAGGCCATAAACTTCAAACCACTACCCAGATCTAGCCAATGGACAGGACATTCTCCACAGTTGAGTGGTGAGTGGGGTATGACTTTCACATGTACTCTGGTGCCTCATAGTAGAATAATTTCTTAAAAATAGTTAACAACAAATGGACTGGTCTTTGTAAATTTTGACTTAATGGATAATTCTTATTTTGTTGTATATAGCTTATTTTATTAAATAAAAAGGGGGAGATGAAGGAGAAACTAACCTGTATTTTAGGATCCCAAGTGTGGGATCGGAACAATCTTGTGAGAGAACAGTGAGGGTAATCCACTAGAAGACCAACCACCTCGTGCAGGAGCTTGATTTTTGTCAGTTGAAAAGGTCCCATGAACAGATTCTGGGAAAAAGATGTATAAATGAGCCCAGAACTGGAGGCAGGGCTTTTTGGAGACTTTGGATAGTTTTCACTGTTCATTGCTGCACTTCAAGATGCTCCTAGAGAGAATTGCTTGAGGGAAGGCTTCGGGGCTCAGGAAAGGCTTTGGGGCTCTGGCTCCTACTGAGGTTCTGGGTTTTGGTTCCAGGTTGCAGCAAAAGAAATCCTGCTGATTATGCCAGGAGAATCCTTCCTCAGAACTGATATCCTTACGGTTTTATTATTTTCTTCCTTAAACCTCTTTTCCTATTGGTTTGGTTAGTCTGGTTATAAGTGATGTATGCTTGGTTAATAAGTTGTAATAAAATATATTGGTTAAGAAAAGTGAGCCTACACAGGCTAGCCTCAAATTCAAAGTTATCCACCTGCCTCTGCCTCCTGAGTGCTGGGATTAAAGGTGTGCGCCACCATGCCCGGCCCCCAGTTTTCTTGTTTGGAAAGTGAAACTAATTCTATATATCTTACAATATTGACTATTTGTATACAATTATTTGTGTTTGGCAAGATGCCAAATTAAAGTGATGACAGAAATAGTTATTAATGACAAACAGTCATTAGTCATAATCAAAATACACTATACTTATAATAGTTATATTTCATATTTTTTACTTATAGGACATATTCATCTTACTATACATTGCTTATTATCAAATATTTTGTTTATCCTTATATATTTTATGCATTTAAAATTACATAGCAGTCAGTTGAAAGTGGTATTAATGGTGGAACCAGGTCACATTTCTGCACCACCACATGCTTTCATGCTTTCAGCTACAAGTCAGATGTTTCAGAAGGTTAAGTAACCTGTGTAAGCAACAAGGCTGGAAAAGTTCAGCCCTGGGATTCAAAGTCAAACTTGATTACTTGTGAGGGCTCATTCTCAGTAATGCTGCATTTGGTAATGCAAGGCTTTAAAAGTGGTACAAGCATAAGGCAATAGTTCAGGAGTAAGGAAAGTCAAGGTAGAGCAGAGAAAGAGTTGCTGATATCCCTGACAAAGCATGGAGACTGTGACCACATGGTTCCTGTTGCCTCCTTGGGCCTAGTAGAAGGTGACCTGCTTGCATAAAGGTAGCATGTGGTACCAGAAATGTTCAAAGGGACTTGATTGACTTTGCTCCTGCATTAAACAGCCCCTGCCACAAAGGTCCCCAGCAGTGGGAATGTACAATGCAGTACTGCAGAAATGCTAAAGCGATTGTTCTCCATACGACCTCCTATGTGAACCACTCTGTACAGGGTATCCATTGCTTCCCCCATGGCTTGCATTCAGCCTGTACTTGCTCTCTCATCTTCAGAGTATGCTCTGGGAGTATAGCTCCCAGGTCTTTGGTTAATTATCCATCTAAGGGATGCAACTCCTAACAGGGTGTCAAATTCTCTTTCAACTCCAAGGCCATTGTTCCCTCCCCACCAGGAACAGCTGACCTAGAAAGAAGCTGTATTGTGCCAATGCTGGGACTATTTATTAAGCAACCTATTTTCTGTTTCAGGTCAGCCAACAATGGAAGTGGCAGCACAGAGAGGGGTGACTTCTGCATGGAGAGGTGAGTCCAGTCACCCGTTGGGTGGTCATGACAAAAAAGAGAAGAAGAAGCTGTGTACAATTGATGACATTCAAGTTTAGTAGTGCCATATGCCTGGCAGAGGACATGTAGTGATACTGTCACCCCCCAAACACACACACACACACACACACACACACACACACACACACACACACACACTTCCACTGTGGTGTCTCTCTGTCTTGATTCTCCTGTCTGCCTGTTGGACTCTGTTGCACAGATTGTAGTCTGGACCCAGAAATTGATGGTGATGATAGAATTTTAAGCTGTGGCTTTTCTGGAAGGTAAGCTGTGCATACTACCCTTGTCCAGGGCCCCACTCACCGACCCAGTTCTCTTTGCTGGGCCAGGACTTATCCCCCAAGTGGCTGATGTTCCAAACCAAGTCCTTGGGCAGTGCTTGCACAGATAATTCTTGCCTTCTGCCAGCCTTTACTTCTTTCTTGTGGTCTCTGACTTGTATTATCCCCAACCCCTACCTATGACTTAACATCTCCCCATAACAGGCATGCTTGGAATGCAGTCTTGGGCCAGGTAGGGGTAGAGACAGTTGCAATAGGAAGTAGACATTTTTCACAGATTACTAATGTAATAATGATGAAAGAAGTTGGGACATTTTTCTTGTTGCAGTATTAAGGTAAATCATTTCTCCATGCTTTGGAAGACACCTTAAATGCTGATGATGCTTCCAATGGATGCAAAACCATACCATAGCTGCACAGTCATCAAGAACATTTCCAAGGACAAGAGAAAAACCAAGCAGGTACTATATCCTTTTGAGCATCTCACAAATGACATCACTGACCTTCCTAGACTCCAGGACCTTAGTATTTTTTATGTTAACATAGTCAATGCAGAAGATAAAAGAATGCTAAGCTACTATTTACACAGGGGGCTCAAATCTGCTGGAGAAATTGTGGGAGTCGTTGAAGTAAAGCACCCAAGAATTTCAACCAGGGACTGGTTTGCTAGAGAATGTGAGGCTCCCTCTTTTATCTATCCGTGAAAGGGATGAAGGCAGATGTCATTTGGTTGGCACATCCTTGCATCTTCCAATGACTCACCCAAAGGGCAGCAGAACAATCTGTCTTGAGGATAGACAAGCACCCAGAAAAATGTATGCAAGTGTCAGCAGCTGGGACCTGAGCAGGCATAATCTGGGATAGCAGAGCCAGGGTGCAGGTGGCACTGACCACAAGTCCTCAAGGTGCTTCATTCATAGAATGGTCAAATCATTGCTAGAAAGCATCCCTTTGTGCTTTCTTTTCTGTGTCTTGTGATTTGACCACTGTACTAAATTCTCATAGTGTTATAAATGCAAGGTGTTATGGGATTTCCAGTTTTGTTTTAAGGGACAGAGACCCCATAACCACAGGGGTTTGTTCACACTTACATTCAGTGTAGACACAGGTTTCCCTGACAGAGACTTTGAGCATCTGCTCTGTCCTCGGTCCTCGGCATGCCTGTAAGGATTCAAGTGGGAGTCTCTTCTCCTATCACTAGAGAAATAGTTGTTGATTGAAAAATGACTGAGGAAATATGATCAGGGAGATGGAAAGAAAAGTGGGAGATACAGATGGGAGGAACCTTTGTGTCCTGTCTAACATCCCCATCAATCACCTAACAGGGGAAGAAATAATCCTTTAGCAGAATGTATGGTCTGCATTTGGAAGCTGTAATCATTCACTCCGTGGGACCACGGACAGGACCAAGTTTGTGCAGAGAAACATCCAATAACTTATCCCCATTCAGTCCATCTGGAACTCAGACAAGGAGCAATAGAAAGAGCCATTAGCTCAGCCCCAGAGCAAATTAACTAACGGAAGACCTTAGCCAGGAGGAGCCTGAGACGAGAAAAGCAGACATGCATTTGACAGCAGCCCTCGGAACTTTGCACATTCAAAAAATGCCAGAGCTATTTCTAGAAGCAGGATAATTGTGGTGACATTTGATCAATGTGGGAGGAAGCGATAGATCCTTTTTTTTCCAAAGAGCCTGGGGAGACCACACCCTGACTCAGGCCTTATTTCCAAATTGTTAAATGATAAGAGAACATGAGTCCAAGCAAATAGCAAAGATCCTACTGAGAAATTGAGTGAATGCATTATTGCAGAAAGTGTGGGGTGGTCTATGTGGAGAGCTTTCTCTAATGATGGTTTCCCTGGGCAGTCAATGGATCCTGGATCTTTTACTCTTACTATGGGGCTGCCTAGTAAGAATCCCAAAACACAAACTTTGTTCTGGCTTACTTGCAACTGGGAAGGATGACAGCTGGGAGAGGAAGGCTTAGAGCATGCAGGCAAAGATCTGTCTGTTTTCTCCTTCTCAAACTCTTCCACCTTTGGGGGACCTACTTTACAGTATAAGATGC
Source organism: Acomys minous (assembly GCF_964271855.1). NCBI lineage: Eukaryota > Metazoa > Chordata > Mammalia > Rodentia > Muridae > Acomys > Acomys minous. The sequence goes on along the minus strand of NC_140491.1, from coordinate 28,996,570 downwards.
AGGAGAAGAAGCAATTTCACATTTTTATTCCCCTCTTTTTTGGGGGTCGGGGAGGAAGTTGGTTTCTGGTTTTGGTCACAAATACTGCTTCAGTGAGCATAGGCATGTATGTGTCTCCTCAGTATCTTAACTACCTATCTTTTAAAAATAAAATTCAATGCTCCAAGTCATAAATGGATGGACATTGTTCTGGGCCGGTTTTGGAGTCTGTTCCCTGAGTAGATGGGACATGAGAGTCAAAGAAAAATAGATATCCAACTGAGATAGGGTCATGTGACAAGACCAAGGGATTGAGTACCAGATCCAAGGTTGATCCCTCCACTACTTCTGACATTCTCCTGCTAGAAAAGGTTTCCTTGGGTGTTCTTATCAAATAGCGAAAGAATGGATAGCTTCTTTGCAAGATCCAAATTACAAATAACTCCCATTTACTATTTTTTTCTCTTGAGCCTTGGAGGATGGGTTTGAAAAAGACATCCTATTTAGACATGAGTGTGCCAGAGTGTCTCACTCTGCACAGTGTCCATTTGTGGGTCTCTTTGTTAGTTACCATCTTGTGGGTCTCTTTGTTAGTTACCATCTTCTGCTAGAAGAAGCTTCTCTGATAAGAAAAGCACAGATCTGGAGTACAACAACGTGTCACTAGGAGTCATTTAATTGTTCTTTCTTTAGCAGAATAATAGTCATAGTTTTTCCCCAGGGCCCACTACCTATCTAGGCTCAGGTTCTTGGTCACTTAGAAGTGTCAATTATGGATTCCTTTTCACAAAGAGGGCCTTAAGTCTAATCAAAAAGTGGTTGGTTACTTTCAAACTTTTCTGGCTACAGGTCTCCATTGAAAAGTCAAGTGTTATTCTAATGGGGCCTATCTTTACACATGCGTTTAGTATCCTTTGTTGTTGTGTTTGTTTAGTGTTTTGATTATTATATATCTCAGGGACTTTCTTTTCTGATTGTGTCTATTTGGTGTTTGATATGTCTCTTACACCTTGATAGGTATCACATTATCTACATTAGGGAAATTTTCTTCTATTACTTTATTGAAAATATTTTCTATGTTTTTGACTTGGGTTTCCTCTCTTTCTTTTATACCTACTATTCACAGGGTTGGTCTAGATTTGTTGGTTTGTTTGTTGGTTGGTTGGTTTATACCTACTATTCACAGGGTTGGTCTAGATATTGTTCTAGATTTTCTGAATTTTTTTCTGGGTTTATTGAGGTTTAACATGTTTTGACTGAGCTATCCATTTCTTCTCCTTATCTAGGAGACCTGAGACTCTATCTTTCCCATATTTTCATCTGTAGATGAGGCTTACCTCTGAGCTTTCTGTTTGACTTCTTGGAGTTATCAGTTTTAGTTTTAAGTTTGTTTTTTCTTTGATGATTCTATTTCTTTGTTAAATTCTACTTTAAAGTACTGAATCCTTTTTAGTTAGTTTTTTTTTTCATTATTTGATTGTGCTTTTATGATCTTCATTAAGGCTTTTATTCATTTCCTCTTTAGGTTGATGATTGTTATTTTGAATTACCTTTCTTGAGCTTCATCTCACTTGATTTCCTCAGGGCCTATTAAAATAAAATGTTGCCTTCTGGTAGAGATGTGTAGTCTCTTGATTGTTCATGTTTGTGGTTTTGTGCTGGTATCTAGGCATCTGCAGTGATGATGTTTGAGGTATTTCTTGGTGTAGATATCTGGTGTTCTGACTAGTCTTATGTCAAATTCACACACAAACCAGGATTATCTGAAAGGAGGGAATCTCAATTGAGAAACTGCCTCCACAAGATCCATGTGAGGCATTTCTAAAATTAGTGATTTATGGGGCAAGGCCCAGGCCATTGTGGATGGTGCCACTGCTGGGCTAATAGTGATATGGGTTCTATACGAAAGCAGACTGAGCAAGCCATGGGGAACAAGACACGAAGCAGCACCCCTACATGGCCTCTGTATCACCTCCTGCCTCCAGGTTCGTTCCCCATTTGAGTTCCTGTCCTGACTTTTTTCAATGATGAACAGTGATATGGAAATTTAAGCCAAATAAACACTTTCCTCCCCAACATACTTTTTGGTCACAGTGTGGCATCATAACCATGGTAACTGAGACATGTGTTCTAGCAGTTGATGGCTTGACATCTCATTCTTCTGTTGTTGTTGTTGCTTCCCCATTCTGGGCCCTAGCAAGTGTAATAGCTGTGGAGAACCGGAATGCCACCAAGTGGCTTTGGATCCTTGGTAGAAAGTGTTTCTGTGCATCAATGAGGAGTCGCCAAAAAAAAAAAAATGAAGATGGCCTATAAGGAAAGGTTGAAAAGTGGTGGCAGGAAATAACTAAAGGAATGCTGGGTCCACATCAAGAGGCCGTCTCCCAAGGTGATGGGGTGGACTGTGTGGGCTTAAGTGTTGAAAGTCTAAGGGGATGGCCGCACTTTCTCTGAGAGTTGTCTGAAGAGGCTAGGATGGAGGAGGGAGAGCAGGTCACCTCTCACCTACTTGGGTCCTAGCCAAGTGTGTGGATCCCTGTTAGAAAGAAATGTTCAAAATAATTTTTGGTTTTGGGGGTTGCTCTTCCAAATACATAATGAAAATGTGGGTCTCATAGTAGAGGAAATTTGGTTTTCATTAAATTAACACCCATAATCACAAATAATTGGCAATTTCTTTCTCCCAATTTTTCAAAAGTAGATTTTGCACATTTATTTGCTTAATACTCTACAGACAGCATAATGCTTTCATTCAATTTCATATTGTATCCATAATTCAATTTAAAATTTTAAATTAAGTATTTAATTTAATTTTAAAATTATAATTACTTTCGCAAGAACCCAATCTAAGCTAGTTTTTGTTGAAAATGTATAAAAAAAAAAGAGAAAGAAAAAATGCTTCTCTTGACCCAAAATTACTAAGAAAGTACATCAGTGATCAAAAATACAGAAAATATTTTGAAAGTTAAAGTTTTCAAAGAGAAATGTGAAATACTCACCCACAGTGAGGTCAAAGGTGTGGTTTGAATATGCTTTTCTTTCGGTGCAGTATCTCCTTTCAACAGCTGTGAGCTCCTCACTGGTAAATGACCCACAAGTAGAGAACCCATTAATACCTAAACAGGGTCACCTGAGAGTCCTGAGGAAGGACTACTGAAGTGACTGCCTTTCAGCTGCATTCAGCTGTTCCACCTAGTGTCTACAATTACAACCATCGGACAATGACTCTTTGGCCTTCTTTCCTGAAGTGTTGTTGAGTGTAACACTCACAAGCAGACAGGTTTGGGGAGAAATGACTCCATGATGAGGAGTAGTTTATGCACCTCTAGTTTCCCCCATACTGTGACTACATCGACGTCCTTGAGTCCCCGGCCCTATTTGCACACACCTGCTTTCATTTCTTGCTTTCCTTCTGACAGCCTGCACAGATTCCTGGGCCCAGTTCTGACTGGCTCCCTTGTCCTCTTCCTATCCATCTATCTGCTATTGTATTTAGCACTTTGGGCGCTAAGTATCTGTTGATGGTCTGTGAGATGCATGAGGAAAGGAAGGCTGGAGAGTGTTTTTCTTCACCTGGGTAGCCAAGTGCTTCTCACATGTCTGAATCATTTGTTATACCAGAGTCTGAGCATCCACCAGAAGCTCTGCATGCCTGTCTAGACAGCTTATCTGCTGTCACCATCCTACTGCTGTCACCACCCTACTGCCATGGTCCTGGTTTGTGTCCTCAGAATTCCCCGAAGCCATCAATACTTGCAACTGGCTCCAGGTATCAGAACCTCAGTCACAGTGCCCAGAAAACATTCATTCTGCTGCTATGAATTGTTAAATGATAGTGAAACTATATTCATTCATTCAATAATTTGTCTAACTTTAAGTCAAAAATAGAATTTTATTTCTGGAAGAATGTAATCCCAGTCACCTCATTTCTTACATTTTATTGTGACCTTGTTATAATGAAGTCACAAGGGGGTTCAGGATGAATGTAGGGGTCTCCCACCTTGCACCTGCTTTTTCTGTAGTATTTCCCGTATTCATAGACATGTTGACAGAGTTCAGTTGAACAGTCATATTTGGGGTAACTAGCCAGGTTCTAAACAGTTTTAGTATGTCTGAAATCTGCCATCCAGCTTAGCTGAGAGAGATTCACAGACCACCTATGGTAAACAGGGTTTAAGCACAATGTTTGGTTATTCGGGATACATTTGGTTAGTGCCTAATGACGTAGAACAAAATCCCCCAAACCATACTCCAACAAAAGTACCTCCAGAAAAGAACTGAGACTAAAAACACAAGGCTGTGACAATCACTCCAGGAAATGATGGCTGAGGTGCAGTGACCTAGGGAAGCCTGTTTTTTCCCAAACCTGGGGAAGAAAGGTGGAGCTCCACGTCTCACAGAAGCAAAACACCCAATGAGAGCATCAGTGATGAGGATTTGCTGGGAGGTATGGATGTTCAAGGGCTTTATGGGGTTCTCCCATGTATTCCTATTATTGTGGGAGATTGTTCTCCTCCATCTCAACAGGATGGAGCAGGGGTTCTGAGTGCTCTTCTGGGATGGATAATTGCTTATGAGCAAGAGGATCTTTTTTTTTTTTAAGATTTCTTTATTTATTATGTATACAATATGCTGTCTGCAAGCCAGAAGAGGACACAAGATCTCATTGTAGATGGTTGTGAGCCACCACGTGGTGCAAGAGGATCTTAATCAAAACCCAGCCTCATGCTACTCAAAGGTGTGCATTCCTCAGTGGGCTCACGTGAGTCTGGTGAATGTCAGGAAATCTGGAGATCAATACCCAGAACAATTTAATAATAGGGCAGAAACATTTCTACACAGAAAACCTGGAATAAACTGGCCATATTGACAATGTTTCTATTGTTTGATTTGTGGAAACATTATAATGACTATCACATCTTGTATAAATGATGCATTTGTTATCAGATAATAAAAGAGTATTTTTTTACATTATCTTTTTGCCAAGAAAGTGTATCTGTGTGTGTGTGTGTGTGTGTGTGTGTGTGTGTGTGTGTGTGTGTGTGTACACTCCTGTTCTAGATGAATGTCTCCGGTATTCAAATTGGCTAGCTCTCCTGTGGATCCGGAGAACACGCAGATTATTCTATCTAATATGGAAGCATGTGTGATTATCTGCAAAGTGTTCCCAAGTGTCCAGTAAGCATGGTTTATAAGGCACCGTGTGAGCAGAGCCTGGCAGTGAGAAATGGTGAACGTCTGTCTCACAGGTTAACAAGGCTGTATGGAGTCATCTTCCCGGACAGAGTATTTGCCTTCCTGTTATTTTCCTTTTATTATTAGAACTACAATAATAACATGAAGCATTTTGAAATTTGGCCCCAAGACACCAAGATCGCCTAGAATTATGGACAACATTTTGTTTAGTGCAGACTGTTCTTGTCTCAGCATGAAGCTCACAAAGATATTCACAGATCCCTGTTACAGAAGTTTATGAAGCATGATGTGAGGTTACCCAAGTTCCAGGAAGATATGCCTAGGAGGAGAGCCCAGGGAACAAGTCTCAGGACCCTACCAGGCATCAAGATACTTCCACAGCTGTCTAACTCTTCCTTGACTCCTTTGTCCTTCTGTCCCTCCCCTCTCTCTTTCTTTCTATCTCCTGCATATTCATATGAACACACACACACACACACACACACACACACACACACACACACACACACTACCATATGAGTGTACTTGTCCTTCAAAGGTTCTCCTAGGTCTTTACCTTGGAATTAAGCCCAGTAAACTGGCATGAGACAGGACCTTGAAGTCTAATCATTTTTATGCAAATGTCATGCACAGGGTCCCCATCATCAAAAGCCTTGTGTCTCAGTCATGACACTTACAAAATGGGGGGAGGGGGAAAGAATTGTGTATTAACAGTAGGATTGAAGGATTTACTGAAGGTAAATACATATTAGCCTGGTGTCTAATAAGCATGTCACTGGGAACAACCATAATACTGTCCCAGAGTCATGGAAAGCAGAGTACACCCTGAGAAGCCTCTAGGAGTGATGGTTTTCATGGTCAGGGACCTTTAAGTACAGTTATAGGCTGAACTATGCCCTCTGAACTCATGTCAAAACCCCAACCTTTGGGACTTGGGTGTGTTTGAAGATGTCAGTGAGTAGGGTGAAAGGAGGACCTTAGGTTGGGCCCAAAGCCAAGGTAGCTGATGTCTCATTAGAAGAGGTTAGGGAAAAGAGAAATCAAAATACATATACTAAGGAAATGTCATCTGCACCTTAGGAGGTGGCAGGGGGCGGGGCAGTGTTAACCTGCAGCCCCACAATCTCCCAAGAGAAAACTCTGTTATTTAATGGCTCACAATGGGGTCCTCTGGCACTGGGGTGGAGTTGGGGGGATCTAGTAAGACACCAAGATTTACAAAGTAGTTTTTAATTAGTTGACTGGAAGCAATGTACTCATGTAGAGAATCATACAACAAGTACCCAGAGTCACCCTGGAAATGAATGTGCTGCTTATTTTTGTCTTCTTAATTAAAAAAAATCTATGGAAAGACTAATAAGCACATATTATTTCTAAATTGAGATTCTTTTCTTGCAATTAGTGGTGCTCCATGCTTTGGAACCTGGGCCCATGCTTCACTTAATTTTGCTCGTGTGTGGAATGCCATGTTATGAACTTAGTGCTTTTTATCTCTCAGATCTAGTAGACATTTAGGTTTCAATCTGGATCTGCACTATATTTATTGATACTGAACACCTTTGGGCAGGCCTTTTGGAAAATCACTAGAGAAAGCCAAACCTTTTCCTAAGAGATTATTCAGATGCATTCCTCTCTTCAGTGCAAAAATCTCTCACTGCTACCACAACAGTGCCATTTGTTCTCTGTCATACCTTGTGTTGGGTCTGTACTTGTGTGTCTTTCCAGTTTAAAATGTAATTTTCCCAAGCAATAATGAGAGTAAGCATGTTTTCAATGTCTTATAGGTAGGCATTTGAAATTTTTCTTTATTCAGACATCTCCGCATGTCTTTTTTCTTCTTTTTCTCTTATTATGATTTATTCAGATTACATCCAGACTGTTAGCCCCTCACTTCTATCTTCCCACTCCTCTGTCTCCCTGTTTCACCCTATCCCCCTTCCCTAGGCCTCTGACAGAAGGGAACTTCCTCCCCACCATATAACCACAGCCTATCAGGTCTCATTGGGTTTCCTTTCCTCTGTGTGCTCTCCAGGCCTCCCCGCCAAGGGGAAGTGATCAATTCAGGGCATCAGAGTTCACGTCAGAGGTGGTTCCTGCTCTCCCAACAACAGTGGAGAAAGAGCTGTCCATTGGTTAGATCTGAATAGGGGGTCTAGGTTTACTGCATGCATCATCCTTGGTTGGTACAGCAGTTTGTGCAAGATGGTCTTCTTGTGGGGCTCCTTGACCCTCTGGGGTCCTTCTATCTCCCCATTCTTCCATACCACTCTCATCTGGAGTCCAACAGTGATTCTCAGGATCTGACCCAATCCCCTGCTGGGCGGAGAATCTCAGCACATATCTATGTTTGGCTAATATTCACTTATAATTTTTGTACTGTTTATGTTTGCTGGTGAGAAGGAGACCGTAATAGATTCCGGAAGCATGCCCTTCATTTGTTATGCTATGGGGTTTGGTTTCCCTTTGTGGATCTTAAAGTTTTTCCTTTACTAGTGGGAGTCTCTTCGTGGTGGAAATGCTTAATTTTACCTTAGCAATCTTGTTTTTCTCTCATATCATGTTAAATAAATGAGGCTCTGTCCTGAAGACATTATGATAATCTTCAAGATCATATCCTACCGACAGTGCTGTTTTTCTGAGTCCTTCACGTTGCGTTTTTGGAGATACTGAATTTCCACCCTGTCCACTCTCATGAATGAAGCAGCATGTGGCCTTGTGACGTGAGTCAGCCAATGGGAGTAGAGGGGATGTGATCATCATACAGCCACTTGGGGTTTGATGTTCTTACTCCCCACCCCTTCTTTGTAAGCAAGTATGGAGAAGCAGGGGGCTGAAGGAGGCTGAGTAGGACATGACTCACACTCTGAGGTTAAATGCAGTGTCCCCTACCTCGGAGCACAGAAATCCCTACAAGAAAGATAAGAATGTTTCATCATAATGGAGCCCCAATTTTTAAGGTGACCTTTGATACATAGTTATGAGCATAGGCAGGGAACAGCCCACCTGAGCCCAGCATTATGTGTACAGTGGCCTATTAAGAACCTACTTAATCCTCCGGGTCTTCAACATCACTGAAACTGCAGTATGGTTTCTAAGCTGTCTCTTATAGTCAAAGAAAGGTGGCCTAGAATGGAAGCACTCAAGGACTATTTGGGCTACAGGCCTTTTATTGAACTTGTCTTGGATAGGTTTTACTACCTTGTCCCTTCTGTGATGTTGACGATAACGTTTTAAAGATGCACTTTATCTTTTAAAGGCAGTTAGGGGTTGATAGCAACACAAAGGCTAGTGCAGAGGGCATCTTTTCTGTCACTTCCCTCTACTGATGCCTACTACCTACCATCAGTATCTCTGACCAGAGTGGTCTATTTGTTCCAAGAGATGAGCCTGATACAAAAGCCACAGTTTCCTTTATAGTCTGTGCTTGGTATTAGACCTTCCATGGCATTAGAAGAATGTTCAATGAGATGTTTATGACACTGTGCCTCTTATAAACAAAGTTCGGAGCCTTAAGGTGTGTGTGTGTGTGTGTGTGTGTGTGTGTGTGTGTGTGTGTGTGTGTGTGTTTCACCTCTCCATCCCTCTAATGCCCTGGCCTCTGGCAGCCACTCATCTTTCTCTTGTCTCTATAGCTTTGATATTTATGGATTGGTCTGTTATTGTAATAATATATTGCATATCCTTATCTGATTTCCTTTGCTCACTTAGCTAGGCACATTTAATTTTTTTCCGTATCTTTTCACGACTTGAGAGTCCATTTCTTTGCAGCATAGACTATTACTAGCTTCATTTCTTACAATTTTTCTTATGCACTCTTTATTCATTCAAACTATTGCTTTTACTGTCTTTTTTTTTTCTACCGCACTGTGATACATTCTCAGATCTCTGTGTTTGTATGATAAGTTTGTAACTGGAATAACTTCTCACTGTTTTCTATTGGGTAAACATCAAAGTTTGGTTTAAATGCTATGTCATCATTGATGATTCCACCATACAAATAGGTATGATTTCTTCCAATTTTATACACTTTTCATTTTGAAAATCTTATTATATAAGTGTCATTTTATTTTGATTGCTTTGGCTTATAACTATTTCCCTATGGGAGCTATGTTTTATTTTTATTTAGTTATGACTCATATAATGGAGACATTTTCCTCAGAGATGCTCAATTTATATTCACGGATGGATGTAGGTATGGTGGGGGGGCAGGTATCAGATAATCTTCATTGTTATCCTATTTGAAAAATGATGCATTTAAAAATTATTAATAGCTTCAATAGACCAATTTATTATATTTTATTCTACACAGAAATTCCTGAATTATTTTGAAGGTGTTATTCAATATAATATTAATAATACCTATTTATTTCATTTCCTAAGTAATGCTTTGTTGCTTATCTGGAAAAATGAGAAAAAATAAAGGGCACAGAAACTGAAACCAAAGTTCTCATGGGCCCAGTAATGTAGAGAATTGATTTCACAGAGTAATCAATGCAGTAAGTTGGGGGTTCAGGGCTCCTCAGCAGCGAGGGAACCCAAGAAATGTCACAAGCACAGAGTTGGAGAGACATACAGCAAGAAGAATCTGGGGGTGCAGCCATGAAGTATATGTGGGTTTCTCGAGGTCTTGTGCTGTGTGAACTAGGTTATATGGTGTCATGCCTGTTGCTGAATTTGAGGGTGTCAACTAAAATTAGAACAGAGGTGGGATAAAAAGCACCCAGTCTTCCCTCTGCATCTCATTCTCTGGTCTGGTGAACGTGAGTTTGCCTGACACTCCGATGGAGCCTGAGGATATACAAAGCAGATGAACTCTTATGCTCCCTAAATATCGCAAGAAACTAGACATGACGGAGACCAGAGCAGAGAATTTAGCTCCATTTGATGCTTAGTCTTCCAGGAACCTAGCTGTTCGTATTGATGACTAAATTCATGTCTATCTGAGGCCATAATCTCTCTTCTCTTGTTTAAAGAAAGCATCTCAAGATACGTGTGGAATTAGATCTCCAGCATGTCTAAGCAGAGCTCACTCCCCAGCTTCGAGACCACATTTCTCTCTCTCTCTCTGGTAACCTAATTCCCAGTGTCTTGGAGCTGGGGAGAAGTTACTGTCTATTGCTTTAAGATCCAAGCAGAGGTTACTCACTGGGGTAAATAATCCACCCCTCCCCGCCATCAGTCACTCTAAACCCCAACCTCTCAGGACCCATTCAGAGCACATTAATCAGTGTCTCATGTCTTGAGGAGAAACTGCTACTCAGGTTAAAGCCATATTGCCTTTCTCCATTACTTTAACCATACATGCCTCAGTACCCATATGACCTTATTCCCCAGGGCCTCAGTGGAGTCTCCTCTGCTCTCTGGGTTTCAGGTCCTGTTGTTAGCACTCCATCATTCTAAAACCCATGCCACAGGACCTCACTCCCAGAGGCCACACCCATACCGACCTTTGGAAGCCTAACCTCCCTGTCCCATGAACTATGAAGGCTACCTTCATGCTCTAAGGTCACCTTTTTGTCATTCTATTTCCACCACCCTAGGCCAAGTGTGACATGTCTTTCTTCTTTTTATAATAAAGTTCACTAGACTCCTGCAGCTGAACTCCCAGATCTTTAATACCTGCTCAAAGTGCCTGCTTGCCTCTCACGTCAGAGGCCACACATTTGACTACCCTGGCAACTCACCCTTCTCTTTGCCAACACACAGAATGCTGACTCATTAGATCAGAGGCTACATCTACCCTTCTTGAGCTGGGGCCACTTCAGCCACCACATCCAAGCATCAGCAGCAGTAACCCCAATATTTAACTTTAAATAATGCCCAGCTGATGCAAATCCAGCCACATGGGATTAATAGCAAGCAGAGACCCAAATGGCCATATCACCAGGTGGACCAGGAAGTCATACCAAAAGACACAGCAATGAAAGATATCCAAGACCCATTGAGAAAATACAGGCAATACTATATGGCAAGACCGTATTTGCCACCCAAATGTCACAAATCCCAAGCCAGCTTCTAAATATTCATGTGTCCATTGCTAACTGTCACCCTCTGTCTTATTCAGAGAAATGGCTCGTTTCAGTTACTAGCCATGAATGCTGAGACTCAGAGATAGTCAAATTGCTGAGAATAAGTAATTATTAAATCCTCACTCATAAACAAGATTATACCAGCCCCTGCCCTCAAGACTCAATAAACATTGTGGAAGAGAGGGCAGAAAAAAATGTAGGATCAGGATGCAGAAAGAGCTGAAATGTTATCTTTAGACATGACACAGACACTGCAGCCATGAGCTCACAGGAGCTGCCCTGGGTATTCATATGACCAATCCTAACAATAACTGCTCATGGATGAGGCAGAGGCTCCTAGTCTCTACCCTCCCTTACTATTGGCTGTTTGGGGGATGCTAGAGAAGGAGGTTTAATGAGGGTGGAAAGGAGATAAGAACGATGTGGGGTGAGAGTCATCAGAACCAAATTGCAAAGGAACAAATTTAATTAATAAAATAAAAGACACATTAAGGAAAAACACTGGTGAATTTTTCATGTTGATAACATCCATGAGTTCATCAATAGCATCATTGAGAATCTTGGATTCTGTTCATAAAAAGGTCTTAGTTAAAAGTTAATTTTTTGGGGGCGCTGATGAGCTGGCTCAGCAGGAAAAGGTGTTTGCCATCCTGCCAAGTTTAATGACCTGTATTATATTTCTGAAACCCACATGGTTGTCACCACAGAGTTGTCCTCTGACCCTCATACATGTGCTGCTGCACACATGAGTGTACACATACATGTGCATATGCATACACACACACACACACCACACTGAATTACTTAATAGATAAATAGAATAGTATTGGTATTCACTAATTCTAAATCCCCTTGCTTCTGCAAATTAGGATTTACAAAGACTTCGCCCCTTGTCTCAAAGTATCTATGCATCTTTCCATACTTGTGTGTCCAATATGGTTCTGTCACAATTTTGGCCACAGCAGAATGTGTGAGTTACTTCCTTTTCCCCAGGTTTCACAACTTGTGTCTACTCTCCTTTGCAGCTTTTTTCAGAAGGGCTATCTGTTTTCTGTATCCCTTTAAAGAATTTGCAATAACAGTTAGTCAAACAAAGTAAAAGACTTTAAACATGCTAATGCTGTGGTATGATTTAGAAATATGAGTTATTCATAAGAAAAATGCTAAAATATTTAAAAGGAATTAGAGTGAAGGGGGCACAAGACTGTTCTTATTCTTGGTAAACAATGATGCTGCTTTATCTTTTTGAAGTATGTGTCTGTGTTAATTTGAAAATAAAAATAAAATTCAATTAAGAGATGGATCTGAGAAGTACCTCCCTTATAGGTTGCTGCAATAATGCAATAAGGCGCATCATGAGCTAGCGGGTAGCATAATATAGGAATTCAATAAATGATAGCCATTTTATCTGCTATTTTTTACAGAACACCATTATAAAAACATTAATGCATTTCTAAATATAATGAGAACATTTCACCTACCAAACACATTATAGGCTGTTCATTTATCTTTGTTGTTTTATTCCACTACATACATAATTTTGCACAGCAGAAAAAATAGCTATACTTACAAGAATTGGATCAACTAAAAGTCTTGTGTTTCTTTAGTTATAATTAGTGCTTTATTCCCTATCTGATCAGTGTTGTACCTTTTTAGAAGTATAATCATTTTAATTAATATTAATTAATTGGACATGCTTATGGAGCAGTGTGATATTGAAATACATATATCCAGTGTGTGATAACTACATCTGGGGAATTACTATAGATATCTGCTCAGCCATACATCATTTCTTTGTGTCAGGAATATTACAAAACCACTCTATTTTCCGTTGTGAATATTCAATTAATTGTTATCAGCCATTATTATCACACTGACAGTGGTGCATTGTTTCTTTCTTTCTTTCTTTTTTTTTTTTTGTTGTTGTTTTCAGTATTGTAAATGGAATTTCAATGGCACCTTTAAATATATAGTGATTTGATACTGGGATACTTTCTTCTCTTAAATTCACAGAAGAGTGATTGCTGTGGGTTTGTATATATTTTTCTCAACCCACTTCCACATTATTTTCCAAAGTGGCTTTGACAATTTACATTGCAAATAATTTCTGGGGATATTGATCTCAGCAAAGGCTCTAACAGCATACCCCATTGTGAGCATTTTAATTTCATGGTAAATTCAAGAATTTGATAAAGATAATATGCTATTTTCAACCCAGAAAACTGAATATCATAGCTCAGTGAACAATATTATTTATTACTGTTCCGTTACTCTTGGAAATTATTGTTAAAAATGCATATTTCTGTGGCTTTCAGCTAAGGACTACAACTTCTCTTCCCTCACTCAAAATTCTGACTTCCTAAATGGGGGGGGGGGGGGAGGGAGGGCTGCTAGTTAGAATTTACCGGAAGGGAGCATATAGTACATTGTTTTTCCTCTTCCCTTTGTTTACCGTAAGCCCTAGTTTGCTTTGAATGTGAGTCTTTGGTCCTGCCTGACTTCTGTCACACCGTTGTGTTGCATCACTTCACAGTCTTTCTACACTGTATCACCCACCATCACTCAGCTTATCACTACCTTTTGAAAACTTCTGCATTGGGAAGAAAGCTTTCCTTCAGTCACATTAGAGGAGGACCCAACCATTTTTTTTTTTTAAAAAATATGCTTTGACAAAACAGAAAGGAAAAGAAAATAATTTGTTCAAGTCATTTTATAAGGCCAATAAAATCTTGATATCAAAACTGGATGGGAATATTATAAAAATGAAAATTACACACCAATCTCTTACCAATATAAATGTAAAATTTCAAAGAAATTATCAGCCATTTTGGGCCTCGCAGAATATAAGAAGTGTGGGGTAACAATAATGCTTCATTGAATTGTATAAACAATTAATAAATGAATATCAACATATAAAATCAATTGTAAAGATAGCATACTTTTAAAAACAAAACAAAACAAAACAAAACAAAAATAAAACAAGGAAAAAAGTACCAGTATTGTTCTTATCTTAATAGAGATAAACAATGTATTTACTAAGCTTCATATACATTTGTAGCTAAAAGACAAAAAGAAGCATTTCCACAGTATAATCTACAATATCTTTAAATAAATAAGTATACCCAAACATAATTAATATATTCAATGGTAAATTTAAGAAGTTTCCTCCAGGCAATTAAGAATGTAATAAGATGTATGCATTTCATCATAGAACTTGTTCAGTATTTTTACTGGAAGTCCTAGCTAATACAATAAGAAAATAGACACAACCAGGAAACTGGGACAGAGGAGAGGACATCCTATTGGGACTCTAGATGAGAGAAGCATGGGATAATAGCAAAGTAGAAGGATCCAGAGGGTCCTAGAAACCTACAAGTAGAACATTATGAAAGGCAGATTTGGGCCCAGGGGTCCCACTCAAACTAAGGCACCAGCCAAGGACAATACAGGCGGTAAACTTTAAACCCCTACCCAGATCTAGCCAATGGACAGAACACTCTCCACAGTTGAGTGGAGAATGGGGTATGACTTTCACACGAACTCTGGTGCCTCATATCTGACCAAGTCTCCTGGAGGGGGAGACCTGGTGGCACTCAGAGGAAGGACAGCAGGTTACCAAGAAGAGACTTGATACCCTATGAGCATATACAGGGGGAAGAAATCCCCCTCAGGAACAGTCATAGGGGAGGTGAATAGTGGGAAAATGGGAGGGAGGGAAGAATGGGAGGATACAAGGGATGGGATAACCATTGAGATGTAACAAGAATAAATTAATAAAAAATTAAAAAAAGAAAATAGACACAAATATAGTTGCTTTGTTTGTAGCAAATATGTATGGATAAATATTATCCAGAAGAATTTATGAGCCAGCTAGCAGAATTAATAAGTACATTCAGAAAATTCTCTGCATAGAAGGTAATGAAAGAAATAGAAATTAAATTTAAAAGCTATCATTAATAAGAGAATCTAAACCATATACACAATATGTCAGGTTTTTGTTGCTCTCAGCTTTAAATCCAACTGTTTTAGCATGGATTTTGACACTGTAAGCCACAATTCAGATAATCCTTTTGGTTTCTTAATTACTAAGAATTACTTAATTAGAGTCACCTAGGAGACACCCCTGGTTGTTTCTGTGGGGATGTTTGGGTGACGTTTACCTTAGGAAGGGAAGACCCACTCTGAGTGTAGTTGGTGGTAACACATGAGCTGGGGGTCTGGGCTTAGAAAACGAGGCAGAGTGGTGTAGGTCAGGCTTACATGGCTTAACACTTCCATAGCTTGTTGGCTGCTGAGCTATTACCAAGTTGGTGCTGCACACTCTTGCCAGCAAGCCACACAAGCCACGTGTAACTAAGATGTTGCCACTATGGTGGACTATATCTCTTCCAACCATGAGGCAAAATAAGCTCTCCTTCCTTCAGTTGCTTTTTGTCAGGTATGTTTGGTCACATCAAGAAGAAAAACAACCAGAGTAAGTCCTGACTTGCCTTGCCATCTACGGGCTGGGCCTTTGTCTCTTTAAGGAATCCTCTTCCAAATGGGGATCATTTCCTTTTTCAGCTCTTTCTCAACTTGTTTACTCTGCTCAAACACCTGACAAGATGCAGCTTAAAGAAAGAAGGATTTATTTCTACTCACCAAGAGGATGTAGTCGACCATTGTGGGAACGCTCGGCATGATGATTTTGAGCAGGATGCACACCGTGGACCTGAAGTCCGGCCAGGCCATCACCATCAGTGCCAATTCTGCAGTGACCCACATCCTCCAGCTTCACTCCATGCCCTGTAGGTTCCGCAGTCCACCAAACCAGCCTTTCTAGCTGGGGACCGACCGAGTGTTCAAACATGCCAGTGGGCCCTTGACTGGCAGTTCCTGTTAAAGCAATAATGCTGGTCATGTCCAATGAAAGGCCATTCTGATGATCTAATCTTCTTCATCTTTCCCAGGTTTCTCCCTACTTGCAGTTCTAGCTTCCTCTTACTCAGTGTCCCCTTCTATTCCACTATTACTTTTGTAGGTGGTAGAAGAGAGAGAATGAATGATTTTGTGTAGGAAGGTGGTTTTTTTTTCCTTCATATTATTAGTTGCTGGATGCAACATAATACTTCTGCTTTAGTTGCAGTGCCCAAAATTGTGTGATTCTGCCTACATGGCCAGCGAATAGTTATGGTAAGCAGGTGTGCTGACCAGGTGATTAGCAAACACCTGTGGTGAAACAGCACATTAAGCCCATGTACAGCTTTCCTCCTTCCGTTTCCCCCTTTAATTCTACCGGGATATTTTATAATAGGAACAAAAGAATCACAGAATGGACCTGGAATGCTTACATTTTACTATCGTAGCTAGGATAAAGATACTACCATATTTGACACAAAAAGAGACTTGAATGTTTCTGTACATTAACTATTATTATTTCTTTAATGAATGAATGCCATTAGTACATTTGCTTCCTTTTATTATGATTGAAGAACCTGAGTAAGTGTGAACTTTGGTACTTTTTCTGACCCTGTCCACTTCATGAGAGGTGAAAGTGATATTGGATCCAAGAAGTCTTACCTCCAGAGCACACTTGAAACCACAATGGACCATTGATTTTGGTAGAGTGTTTGGGATGCAGTACATGAAACTGAAGTCATGTGACTTCAGACTACTCAGACAGCAGCACAGACTGCTTGATCACAATTTAACCAACACACCCTGGAAATTCCTGCTCCCCGTACACTATGCTTTAAGCTCTGGAGCACCAAGAGTGAAGAAGTTGACTTTATCCCTGACATTATGGAGCTATAATCCAATATTCCTTCCCCATTTGCTCTTAAGCTTCCCAGGGAAGAAATATTTACTCCTGGGCATAGTTTGTTCAGGTTCTTGGATGTTAGTTTGTGAAATCTGGGTAAGGCTCTTAACTGAGCTTTTTATGGCTAGGTCATCCTTCATGGAGATTTAGTCTCCAGACATCTAAACCTCTTCCCTAACCAGCTGGCTGTTGCCAACTTCTGGGTCATGCATCTAAGGGAGCTCACCTACTGAACAGCAATAGTCTTGTCAGAGCCTCTCTATCAGCTCCCCAATGCACTAGCCAATTCTACCACCCCTTGTTCTTGCTGCTTTGTCCTCAGAGGATAAATGCTACCCAGATTCACTGAACCCACATTGCTCCTTCCAATTCAATATGCTGCCTGCCCCAATTTCTTTTTTCTGGAATGTCATTCTAATCTTTCTACTTATCTTGTTTTCTATGATCTCCATCCTATTATCAACTTCTGCACAAAATTAAATCCTCAGTCCCATGAAATTTTGGTAGGCAATCTTTGAGAACTTTCTCTATGCCATGCTTTGACCACATAGTGTATGCTTGTTTAGCTAACTGTATTCAGAATTCTTTGGGGGCAAGGAAATTTACCTTATTAGTCTTGCTATGGTATCGTTGTGACTCATGAAAATTCATATTGATCCGTTGGTTAAAAGGAAAATGAAAACAAGGTTTTATTTATTTTGATGGTCTATATTAATTCTCTCTCTCTCTCTCTCTCTCTCTCTCTCTCTCTCTCTCTCTCTCTCTCTCTCTCTCTCTCTGTGTGTGTGTGTGTGTGTGTGTGTATGTGTGTATGTGTGTACTTTTCTGGGTATTCTGTCTTGCTATTTTAAGGTAAAGTAAGTTTTTTTCTTCCCAGATGTAGCAAAAAGTCTTGGGCTAATTATGGCTGTTCCTCAGTCATTTATAATTCAGTATTACTGAAATAAAAACTTTTATTAATTCTTTGAAATCAAAGTATTTTGATCTCATTCACCCTGACTCCTCCCCTTAGTTCTTCCCAGCTCCAACCTCATCTTCATATCCCCATATCCCTATCTCCTCATTGTCCTGTCCTCTTGTTTTTTAATACTCCATTGACTGGCTTGATCTTGTGAAAGACTTGTGGAGCCCGTACTGTGCATCCATGAGCAGCGGTCCTGTTACTGCAGATACTGAATTCCTCCAGGCCTCTGGTTCAGAATATCTTCCTATTTATCCTCCACAGTGGTACCTGAGTCTAGCAGAGGTGATGTTAGAAAAATTCCCATTTGTAGCTGCTGCACTTTGACCAGTTATAAGTTTATGTAGAGTGTTAAATACAATGAAACTTCCCCCGATGAAGTCTGAAAACTGCATTAATTTATAGTTTTGGAGATGTGAATTTAGATGGGGTTTGATACTGTGCCCATTTAGCAAAATAATAGTAGGAGGTTCGTGCCTGAGGCCTGTGAGCTCTCACCCGTGGGTCCTTGACTGGATTTGCAGTACCAGGCATGTTTCTCCCTGTGGAACAGGCCTCAAATCCACTCAGAAATCCAGAAAGCAGTTGGTTATCCTCGTAGCTTTCATGCCTCTGTTTTGTACCCATGTGCACATCCTGCCTTCCCAGTCATTATTTCAGTTTGCAGATAGGTAAGACCATTGACGGTGCATTGCCAGACTCTATCCTCACAGCAGATTGTACGTCATCTTCCAGCACCATGAGAACCAGCTAATGGGCAGGAGGCTTCCTGGTCAGCACTGACTTGATTTGTCCATGTCCTGTGGCCCATGTGTGTGGCATCTTCAACAATGGCATCTGACCATCAGGCTCTGTTGGCAACTACGAGCAATGGCAATAGTCTGCAATGTTTTAGGGGTGACCAGGACAACTTTGCCCAATCAGTACATTAAGGAGAGGTATCCCAGAACTGGACTTCTTTCTTTCTTTCTTTCTTCCTTTCTTTCTTTCTTTCTTCCTTCCTTCCTTCCTTCCTTCCTTCCTTCCTTTCTTTCTTTCTTTCTTCCTTTTTTCCTCCTCTTCTTCCTCCTCTTCTTCCTCCTCCTCCTCTTCTTCCTCCTTCTCCTCCTTCTTCATTTGCAACCTATGACTTCTGGGATAAGCATAGACTTCTCTGTAGGACAGCCAATTAAACTCTTTCATGAGACTATGAGCATTAAACTTATATGTACTAGGTTTCCATGTGCACTTAATATTCTTGGATTCACCTATCTTTCCTCTAATTTCTCTGCCCTCCCCTCCCATTGATGGTTTTGTCATTAGAAGGATTGCAAAAGGCCCATTTCAATTCAACGTGTACCAACACTCTGTGGCTCTAATTTTAATTGTCCCCAAATATTAAACCATAACCCCATACTTTTCTTCTGACATGGCTGTTCCTTTAGTACTCCGATGCTTCAGCTAAAGCTTGAAATCATGTGTGGTTTAAATTTATTCATGACTTTGTTGTGTGACTGGCTGTATTGAGACTGTTCCTAGGTGAGAAAAGCCAAGTCAATTTCTTATGAATGGAAATTTGAGCTGACTTCATCCTCTCTGGCTTTCTGTTTCCAAGGGCAGAGCTCCACTCTCCCAGCTGAAAGCCCCTGCTTCCCAGTTTCTTCTGCAGGAAGCGCATATTTCAGGCTGCCTGACAAGTACCAAGATGGAGCAATGAGAACTCTCTCTGACTAGGAAAAAAAAGAATCCCAAGGAGGCCTTTCACACATTCCAAATTCAAATGCAAATGCCACACATGGGAACCCTCAACCACCTTAGGACCTAGGTCCAGCTCTGTCAGCAATGAAATGCAGTGGACTTTCCATGAAGCTCAGATCCCTTATAAATAAGTTGTTAGTTCAGGATCCCAGGTGTCTTTCTGATTTAAAATCTTACCATTCTGAAGTTGGCATGTTGCAAGGGCATTTGTACCAAAATTTAAATGTAAAATGTGTGGGGAAGGTACCTAGCAGGATACAGGGAGCAGAATGGAGAGCATATTCCTGGGATTTACATTTGACTCCTGATTCTGAGGCTCATAAATGGGCCTTGAGCCAGCGACATTTAAAGCCAGAAAACAGCTGAATACCTATCTTGTTGTCACCTCTTGAGTTGCACTTAGTAAAAAGACTGTCGGGTTTGTACATCTTCCTATCCAAGCCCGCAGTGACATACCTGGACCCCCTCAACCTAGAACTGTCAGCCCTGATTGATCCTGGGCTGGGGAGCATGGATGTTGCTGTTTCTGGCTGTTTGCACAGCATCTGTGTGGCAGCCAGGACAGCTGGGCCCTTAATAAATGCTTTGGTTGCTGTTTCCCTCTCCATGCCAACAGCTCAAATGGGCAACGTGTGAGCATGGGGGCTTCCATATCACTTGGCGGCTGTTGGGAAAATCCACCCCCTCTCATTTCAGGACTCGGGACATTTTTATAGCAATTGCTGGCAGGGTGGCAATATTGGAAATAATGAAGTATGCAGCATCTCATTTCTCAAAAAGCCACTTTGCTGTCACACCCTGTAATCCCTGCAATGCGTGGGCCGGGAAATCAGCTGTGACTTTATGTTGCCGTGAAACTGGGAGCTGCAAGGAACTGCCTCATGTTCTGTTTAGTGTTTGCTTTTCTTTGTCAACACGCACAAAAGCCAGATTAAGATTAAAGCTAGCCAAACTATTCTCAAGTAATGTGAATAGGCTACCTGTAAATACATTTAAATGAGCCTGTTTCTTCATGGTAAAACCAGCCTTTGAAGCCTGTGCCATTGCCACACACTCCTATTTACTGATCTCTCTACCTGCACATTGTGAAACACAGGTGTACAATCATTAGGGCATTTGGGGAAAAAGTACAATTCGCTTGGCCATAATAATGGAATAAAACAGATTTTATTCAGATTTTAATTGACATTCTCTAATTTCTTAAAAATGTATGCTTGTGAGAATTTCAAGCATATACACAAGGAAATAAATTATAGCCATTTCTAACTTCACCTTCTCTAAATCCCCCTGTCCTCTCAACATATTCGTCCCAAATTCATATTCTCTCTCTCTGTCTCTCTCTCTCTCTGTCTGTCTCTCTCTCTCTCTCCTTTAAAAATAAACCACTAAGTTTAATTAGTGCAGCCCATATGTGCATAGGTGTGGGACTATCCAGCAGAGAATGCCTACCCGTGCTGATTTGAATGAGAACTCCCTCTGTAGGCTTATATATTTACATGCACAGTCCCCGGTTGTCATTACATAGTTACTGAGCCTAAGTTTACAATTCTACTAAAGCAAAATGGACTAAGACAGAGTGACTGAGGGAAATGAAATATATGGAGTTCCAGGATGACAGCTTAATGTATATGAAGAGGGACCGGAGAATGAGAAAGACTTTTAGGCTGAATAAATATAGAAATGCATTTGAAGATGTAGAGATGAAAATCCTACATGGATTCTTAGGAAATTAATCATTTCTAATAAAATAGTTTCTACTTTCAGCAGAGCTAATGGATGCTAAAGATAAGGGACACGTGAAGAGGGAAAGTATTTTTTAATTCAACAAGGCATTTGGAAAGTTTGAAGTATTTTTTTGACAATTATGTGAAAGAAATAAAAAAAAATGGGGTGTATACATTTGGTAGATGATAGAAAAGGAAAGGAAATATCAAACCAGTTTAATCTTACTCATGGCAGGAAGTGTTTGAAACTGCATTATCCCACTAAATTCTCGCTGTGATGAGGTGACATTGTCTGTTGTAAAATCCTGTTTGCATGAAATAGGAGGAAACCACACAAAGGATTATCCTAGGATGTGACATCTATGGTAGCTGAGCCCTTGCCATTCAATTCCATCAGTTGAGTAGGATTCCACAGCAGCCTGGATCTCTCATGTAGTCCTATCACTACTGGCTTGGGATGCCTATTGGAGCCTGGATCAGTAAACTTGTTATAGGGTAAGTTTTGCAAACCATCTTTCCAAATTAAACTGTTAAATCTAACTGTGGATGTCCTAAACCCACTATAACAGAGTATGACCTTGTTGGGATATAAAGTTTTACAGAGGCAATCATGTGAAAGTTGCACGATGAGGAAAGAGCCTAATCTAACCTAACTGATGTATTTATGAAAAAGGTGATGCTGGGCACAGAGGTACATACAGGGAGAACTCTGTGAAGTCAAGGCAGAGACCAGAGTGCTACACATATGAGCTGGGTATAAAGGTAATCATGTTGGCTCCATTGGCCTGAGATTCACTTGGGAGATTAGCAGGCAAGCTTTTGGTTTTGGGCTCAAAAATAATGGATGCAGTCCATCCAGATGAAAACATCTGAGCCTGTGACCCTAAGTAAATTCTACTTTATGCCCCCAGGCATTTTGTCACAAAGATGAGAAGTCTGAAGGGTAGAGCAAGAGATGCTCAAGATCTCCGGAGCTTTCCAAAGCCTGCAAACACCAGGAACTTGTAGACACCAGTCCTGCTTAGCAAGTAATTTCTGGTTGGTTTGTTTATTTGTTTTTAAGCCACGATGTCTCTGGTACTTTGTTACAGCAGGCATAGGAAGTATGTGTCTAGTGGGACTTGACATTCCTTCCTCATCCATCTTGCCATACATCTGCTAAAGAACATGTAAAGTGTCTGGTATATGTATGGCAGTGTGATGACACTGAGTGAGGCTGACAAGATGTCTAGGACATTAGACATACACAGGGATTTGCTCTGTGAATCCAAATAAGTGAGCTGAAGGTATACCAGTGGCCTGAAAGCTACTATACTCTTTGGTTTCAGTCATAGAAGTCTGACATCAGCCCAAGGAGGTGACAATCCCACCAAGGCCATATCTGCAGATATCATTCCCTTCTGAGAACACTGTCCAAGATAGATATGGGCAATATATAAGAGACCGTAACTGAATACAACCAAGATTGGCATAGTCTTTCATTCCTTTATCCATTCGAGATGATTGCTCTGCCCATTTCTCAAAACTGCATGGACCACATGAGCCCACCCAAAGAGTTAAGATGGGCTCCTGCATCCAATTAAAAATGTAGAACAAGAAGATTGCAATCTAACATCATGCCTCTCTCTCTCTCTCTCTCTCTCTCTCTCTCTCTCTCTCTCTCTCTCTCTCTCTCTCTCTGCCTTTGTGTGTATGTGTGTGTGTGTTATAGTGCATGCCCATGTGTTTGTGTGTGTGCATTTGTCTGCATGCATGTGGAGGCCAGATCAGGTTGTCAGCTTTTTTTCTTTAAGGTTCTCCACCTTGTTGTTTGAGATGGAACATCTCACTAAACTGAATGCTCACTCTTTCTGCTAGGCTGACTGACCAATGAATTTTCAAAATCTGTCTGTCTTCATTTCCCAGTCCTATGGTTACTGCCACCGGAAGCCACTCCCTGATTTTAGCATGGGGTGATGGGGAATCAAACTCAAATGTTCATGGTTGTAAATCAATCGCTTTACCCATTGATCTATCTCCCCAATATCTTCTTTGACTGTGGATATGATGCTTGGAATGGTGTAGGCCCATAGCTAAAATAAGTAGGTAAAGATAAACTCACAAGTGAATGGAAACAAAACAAGAGAAAGGGAGGAGAGAGGGAGCTAAAACATATGTGAGTTCTTGATGACATCTTACCTTGCCCCTGACTACCTCTGGGACAACCAAGCAAGTGGCCACACAGTTCAAACAAATTCTCTTTAAACTTTATACATAGAAATGTTTCATAGTCTGCTGCAGACTGTGCCTGCCAGGCAAAAGGCAGACATTAGAATAAGAGAGATGTCAGGTGCACTTTAAGGATCTTATGGACATTGGAAAAAGAGGACTGGCTCAGAGATTAGTCAGGAAAAAAATCATATGAGTCTAGTTGGAGAAACTAGAGATGTTTATACTGTACTGGTAGCAGGTCTTTCACAGTGGGATCTGACCTATTTTTCAGAGTCTTGGGGAATAACCTTGAGTAGGGGATGGGTAGAGGTATGGATAGATAATTGCATGGATGAAAGGATGGGTGAATGGGTATGTGGGTAGAGGGATGCGTGAATGAGTGGATGAGTGGTACCTTCATGCTGAACTAGCCGTGCATGACCTGCTTGGGGTACAACGGGAGTAATCTAGGAACCAAATGATGATTTCATTACATTCTGCTATAGGATACTTCTCAGTGAGGCTGAAGGGTTTGGACTTTGACAGTTAAAAAACCATCTTATTTTTACAAAGAGTTGCAAATCATTTTATTATATACACCACCTGTACTTACTTGAGCCACCTTTTTATGGGGAAAGCTTTAAATAAATAGCAATTGGCTTTCAGACATGGGGGCAGCACAGGCTTGTGCTTCTTGATAATTCAGGCTCCAGCAATCCATCCCAAAGTGCCCAGATGCAGCCGAGTGGTTGCAGGGTGGGAGGTGGTGCAGGCTCGTGAGTTTGATGTGAAATATACTTTTCATAACACTTTTTAAAAAATGGTTTCCATCTGGTTTAATGGAACTACCAGGCTCAAATGTACTTCTTTTGTACTCATTTACCTGCCTTCTGAAGGCCTCTTATACAGAGCATTTATATCAAGAGCTGAAAGGTGACAGACACACAGAATTACTTTTCTACTGCACGTGTGAGTGTGTGTGTGTGTGTGTGTGTGTGTGTGTGTGTGTGTGAAGAGTCATCAGAAATCAGTAGATCTGTTTTTCTCTGGAACATATCTGCTTCACAGTTCTGTTGGTGTCACTTATGTGATGATGCTTTGGGCTGTTGAGATTTTATGCCAGGATTAGATGGACAGGCAGGCATACATTACACAGACACCTGGCCACTAGAAACTGTACTCAGATCACGTGGAAAAATGCACCAGGAACATTTACAGCTGCCACAATGTTGATGAAAAGAGCCCGCCACCCTCTTTCTGTTTATTTATAAATGATACATACATCAGATCTGTGCAGTGGTGAATTTCCTGGAGTTTAGTACTCCTGGAACACTTTTGACACTTGAATAAACTACTTTGATCAGCTGAAAAATCCTTAGCTGGTGAATAAGGAAAATGGGGGCAGGGAGAGGAAGAGATGCTTCTCTGATTATTCAGCAAAGAAAATAGGGGGGCTCTGTCTCTCGGCTTACTAACAGATCAGGTCAGAGGGCCTGATCACAGTGGAGGCTGGCCAAGCAGTGAATATGGGTTTCTCAGCTCAGAAGCCATGGTGGGGGTGGAGGGGGGAGAGAAGGATTAACATATTTGCTGCACATCAAAAGCTGCCTGTCAGCAAAATGAGAAGCAGGAAGGGAGACCAGAGTCTAAATAGTGCTTAAGGCAGGGCAGAATGTTATACAATAACAGAAACTGTAGTGAGCTGGCAAAATGGTTTACATGGGGAAACCCCACAGTTTCCCAGTATCTTCTGGGGGACTTAGGTAGCGACTGAGTTGTATAAGGATATAACCAATAACCAGCTACCAATGGCAGCACAAACTCTTCCTCTGAGGGAAACATGGGAGATGCAGTATCCTTAAGCATGGCAGGGGATGAAGAACGAGCCTCACTCTGAGATTCCAGACATTAATCCCTCAGATGAGACAATCAGGGTTTCCAGTCATGCATCTGACTGACTGAGTGACTACTGGAGCATCTAGGAGTCTTGCTAGACTTTGTCATAATGTCTATAAGATGATGAAACTAATTCATTTCTCATGAATGTCAATACATTAAATCACCCATGATTTAATTTCTAGGTACCTGATTGATATTCAATAAATATGTATTTATAGTTTCTTTTCCATAAAAATGCTGTGACTTTAGCATCAAATGATCAATCTGAGTTTATTGAGGATGATTTGATTAACATTGTAGAGTGTAATAATCCAATTTTTTTTCCAACAATGTCATTGAGCCATAGTACCATTAATAATTCTTAGGGGTCACATGATGTGGGTTTGGATCACGATTCCAGCATGAATGAGAGACTATAAGTGACTTTGGGCAAAGTGACATCCTTTTTCATGCCTCTATTTTCTCATCTTTAAAATGGGAATGAGTGTTTTATGTACAAGATCATGGGCAGAATTAAATGACATAGAACTTTCAGAACTTTTAAGAGATACAGATATAGAGTCAGATTTATTTATGTCTTTACTAAAATAAATCACTGAGTTATGCACAAGTATCCCACCTCACTAACAAAGGTGGACACTGACAAAAAAAATCGTTTTGGTGGAATGTTTCCCTACTGACAGGTATAGTTTTCTCCTTGGAAATAGCAGCAGATTGGAGGATGTCCTGGTTCCAGGGACATCTTCTTGACATGTTGTAGACAAGGCTCCACCCTGGTTTTCTAGTAAGGAAAAAGCCAAGTATAGTTATTTTTTTTTATAACTCAGTAGAGGTGTGTGTGAAATACTACAGCCCTCCTCAGAAGGAAAAGTTCAGTTCCAACTACAATCACCAGTGGACTCTGCCCTGCGAGAGTCGAGAAGGGTTAAAGTAGTTGATCTTCCAGTTTCAACTTGTACAGTGAAGACTGAAATCAGTGGGTGCTGCTGAGAGTCATGGGAGCATCCCTGGGGAAGGCAGCCTGGCTGCTGGGTGGAGAACTATAAACACTTGGGATAATGGAGTAGCTTGACATTGAATGTTAGGATGGAGGAACCCGGGCATGAAGTAGACTTCCCATGATCCTCAGTGTCTCCCACGAAGCTGAGCCTCTCTGGACATAGAGAAATGATAGCACACCCATGCTTCATGGGGTTGGGGCAAGAGCTTCCAGAAATTATACAGGGAGGAAGATATGTACACAAACCTGCCACCCAGACACTAGTTCCAAGCCTGCCTACAGATGAGTGTCAGCTCTCTCTAGCATGCAGCTGTCAGCCTCTGGGAGAGGACGTGGCTCACATCAAACTCTTTATGTGTCCATAAACAAAAAGGAATAGCCCATTACCCTGCATATACCCAGAGAACAAAGAATGCTTTATTGAGTTTACCTTGTTCTCGTATCATTATGTTTTCTTTCTGCAATGGCCACTGAGCTGTGTAACGGCTGGTGGTTATAGAGCACATAATAAAGCTTATTAGTGTAATAGCCTGCGAGGAACAACAGGAGAGAAAGGTCGACACTAAATGTTCCAACAGGGGCCTGAGGAAGATTTTGACTTCAAAATTAGGCCATTGAAGGGAGAGATCAGGTTCTGCTTTGTTTATGTTGGTGCGTTATGACTGGGCATAGAAGAAATGCTCAAGTCCTGTGTGTCAAATGAAAGATGCTAGTAGAGTTGAAGGGACAAAGCCAAGCTGGTGCTCTGAGATATTAAGGTCCTACAGGAGAGCCAGGGGGTTGACTTAGTCCCACTATGTGGCAGGTGGGACATGCTAGGCTTTCTAGGGCCCTGAGAGAGGGGAAATGAAATTCATCTCAATCATTATGTATGATTTGGTCACTGCATCAATAGAGAGACTGCAGGGAGGGACCTCTGAAGCCTGATATCTCAAGGGTTCCACTTGGGGAGTGTCTATACCTGTTAGGGGTTCTGTTCTTTATTACGATTTGAATGAGGTCATGCACTGACATTTAATCTCCAGTGTGAGAATTCAGAGAGAAATTTTCAGATATTGTGATTCTGCCATGTAACTCATTTTCTTGGAAAGATAAAGGAAAAAAAATCAAATGCTGTCAACAAATTCTTGGCTGTTGGGGTTATGCCAGCTACATCCTTACCTGATTGCTCATTGTTCTGTTTCTATGGATCTATGAAAGCTAATTTCTTCCTACCATGGATCAGGCTTGTAAATGGATAGGCTTCATGGTAGTGGATTCTCAAGGATGTGTGGCTTGAGACAGATAACATAACCTCCAACCAGGCTTCCATTTCCTCTGGGTCTTCAGGACCTTCTATTTGCTCATATCTAGAAAGAAGCAAGATGACGTTTTCACTGATGAGCATCCTCTCCTCTCTGTCTCTGTCTCTCCTCCCTCCTCTCCTTCCCTTCCTCTCGCTCTTCCTCTTTCCCCTGTGTGTGTGTGTGTGTAATGGGCATCACGGTTTGGAGGGCCTGCCCACAAGATTTTCTTACACTAGAAGTATAAACACTTCTGCCTGTGCAGCACCAAGGGACTTTTCAGAGCCGATGCTTAGCAGGAGGTGATTAGGCCTTTCAGAAGGATTGATGTTTTCTATCAGAAGTGCTTCCTGGATCCTGTTGCTATAAAATGTCCCAAATCCAGAGGAAGAAGTTGAGAGCATGTGTACCTGCCCCCCTCTGCACCCCTCCTGTAGTGCTGAGTTCTCCTCTCTGCCACATCGGAGCACAACCGGTGCTGCATACCAGAACCCCAGCAGTACACTATTTGATATCCTAGTAACTAATAAGTCAAATAAACACCTTTACCTAACACATGCTCCGGGATCACAGAAGGGCCCTGGGCCCTGAAAGAGTTAACACACTAACCAAGGCATAGCATAAACCAATTTTAAAACTTTTCCCTAGTGCCATGTCTTTTGTGTTGGACTGTGGTGCTAAAGATAGGGCTATGTAGGCCAGTGGCCTACATACTACCTGGCTTTGTGTTCTCGCTGTGAGCCCCTTGTCAGTTGATTTGATCTCTGTGCTAGCGACTGTTCTGCAGCATGGTATTCAGTGTGATTCCTAACCTCTAGTGCTATTGTGACAATCCAACAATGGCAGCTCTGCAGGTCCTCAGAAGAGCACCTAAGAGAGTGTTCAACAACTTTGCATCTGTGGTTATAATTATGATTATGGCTGTAACTGTTACTAACTGGCGCCTGCTTGCCTTCCAGCTCGCACTCCCTACACTGCGTGAAGTGAAGCATACACTCTGAACAACTACAAATTGCTTTTGCTCTTTCAAGCCATTTCACACATGTTCACAGCTTTTACTCTGCTTTCGAGTCGTAGCTGCCTGTTTTCCCAGTGTACAGAGTTTCCTTTTTAAAAAAAAACAAAAAACAAAAAACCAGAGAGCGGGCCTCTTCAGGCTGGAAGATTCTGGGAAACTGAGAAATGCTTTGGGATTCCATTCCCTCAATACTCCGCTGTTCCTATCCTCTTTTCCCTTTCATTTGACCAGGAAGGAGCTGGGACAGCTGTGGGGGAGGAGAAGAGTAAAGCTGTGCCTGTCATCCTGGGGAGAGAAATAGGTTACTTTCTATATTTTCAATGCTGCGCCTGCTTTCTTCTTAAATGGGTACCATGGGTTCAGAGCAAAGCTGGAGAGTCACGTGTGAAGAGTCACGCAGAGCCTCTGATGTGAAAACCTGAGCTCCATAGCATTGCAGGACGGAAACCCTGCGGAGTCCTCTGGGGAGTAGACAACATCCAGCTGAGCTCAGCTGGGAGATGGGGAAGCAGCTGATTACCTCCTCCTGCTGCGGATGCTGGTGGCTGGCACAGCCATGGGCTCTGGATGAGCACATTGGTCCGCACTGCAGCTTCTGGGAGGTGGGTGGGAACCAGCATCCCTTTCCACAGTTTCAACAGCCTCAGAGTTCTGAAGGTCACGTAGTTTAACATAACACAAATTTTATATTTCGCTTGCTAAGGTAGAGGGTGCTTGCGATGGTCATTTGCTTGCCAACCAGCTTGGATTAAAGAATGCCTATCTGTGCAGGAATTTCCGCAGAATGTTAGCTGGGGCCAGGGACTGCTCTGAATGTGGCCTCCAGGATGGCGCTCAGAACCAAAATAAAGGGTGAAAGAAAAAGGGGACCTGAGAGCCAGCATCTCCTCTCTCTTTCTTAATTTGTCCCGATGTGAGCAGGCTCCTGCTGCATCCAGGAGCACGGCCTGTTACTATGGTTTCACCTGAATCATGAGCCAGAATAAACTTTTTCTTTCTTAAATTGCTTCTTGTCAGGTATTTGGTCACTACAAATGAGAAACGTAACCAATGCAGTACTGCTTCAGCCAAGGGCCAGTTTACACAGAGGCCGTTTCGAAATGGAAGTCACTAAGCAAGAGAATGGAATGACAAAGGGTCATAGACAGCCATGTCAAAAATAAAACACCTTCTTTTATCCATACAGAGAATTATGACTAAACTCACTGTAACAGTGGCCATTAAATGTGAGTTATGGAGACATTTCCAAGGGACAAAGCACACATGTGGTACGTGAGGTAGTAAAGGTTCAGGCTAGTGTGGCCAGGCACCCTAATCAATTCTTTCCCAAATAATGTGACCATAGTAGGTTTTCTATAGCCTATTGTCCTTCTGTGTGTGAAACTGGGGTGTCTAAGAACTTTCTCTCATGAGGCCAACTTTGCTTCTGGCACAGGAACATGTATAAGATATACAAAGCATATCCACCCTTCAAGTGTGCTCTTGGCTACAGTTACCCTAGAGAGCTATTTTCCAGTAGTGAAACATGATGCTTAAAATCTATCAGCAAGGTAGAGAAGCTTTCCCCACCTCTAGCCTTCCGTGGTGTCACTCCACTCAGCTTTACTTGGTGATCTTTAGTGCTACATGAGCCCAAGTTTTCTTCATGAAATGGGTGTGTCTTCATAATGTTAATGACAAATTTAAACCATTTATGAATTGGTTTTGCCAGGATGAGTTTCCATGCACAATCGGGATGGTTGAAACTTTCCTCTTTGGTAAATCCTCTTCAGGCCCCTCCTATCTCCACCTTTTGGCTCAGTTCTACCATCTTTCTGTTCGTTTAGTTGGATGATCCTTTATTAGGCTTGATACACAAGCCCTCTGCTCATCATGCGGAAAAGTTTTAAAGAGATGGGAGTCAATTTACCTAACCCAAACATCCTTAATTCTACCACATTCCATCTACAATGGTAGATACTATCCCTACCAGAAAGTGTGGCATCCAGCAGTTTGCTCTCTCATCTCAGCATACCTCATGTGTGCAAATGTGAAATAGTTACTCGAAATATCAGGGCATGTGCACATATTTTCTGAAGTGCATCAAGCCTAACTTGTTACATTCTACACATTTCCCATTCTACTGGCCACATACAGGGTATCACCAAGTGTGTGCTAATGAACTGATGGCTGATTGACTGACTGCAGTCTCCATTCATCTGAGTGCCCAGAGTTCAAGGAAAGAGAGCAGGCAAGGCAGAAGGGCAAACGCAAGGGTTCTTTGAAGGACCATATAAAGTACAAGGAGGCCAGATGAGGCCTCGAAGGGGTAGCCTTCAAATAGCAATGATGGCCACACATGTGAAAGCACAGGAAGTGATGCTTAAGCTAGACTATCCTCAGCCATGGTTCAATGGTTGTAGAATATACGAACTACTGTTGGTACTCCTGTGCCACAAGCAACGTTTGAGGAGCTGCAGAAAAGAACAGACGAGAACTAGGGTACCACTCACGTTTGACCACTGGTTGGGCTCAGACCGAAGGCAACGTGGAACTAAGTAGCTGATCATACGACACCCCGACCAGCTGGATATTCTGGAGGCAGAGTTGAATAGAGGATCTTCATGTCGCCCAGAGGCTCATAACCATACTTTCCACATAGTTCACAAGTCCCTATTCTCAATGGTGATGCTCTGACCTTGTGTTCAACAATACTTGTATTGTCAGGCTGATCTCCTGTGCCCAATAACTGTCCTGAATGCACAGGTCGATTTGTAAAGGACTGAAGATAACATTACATTACATGTTTGCCTCCCTGCTGTAGAGTCTTTGCTTCCCTGGACTCTATTTCCTGTTCAGTCCATGGAATCTAGACCTGACTTGGGCTCCGGGCCTGGCTTGGACAAAGTAGTGGTGCCTTTTTGATGGAGCAGTAACTTTCATTCTCCAACCCTCCACTCTTGCATTTTAATATGTATATCTGGATGTAGACAGCATCCTAGGCTGACCATCTATCTTAGCATCATAACATATCATATTATACTGACTATCTACAGCTGCAGAGAAAATCTAGTTGGTTTCCTTCTTTGTCTTTGAGAGTCATTTCAGTAGTCATCTGACCCTACTTCTGCTAGCACCTGCTATCATTTCCCCCTCCTTTCAAGGCCTCTTTATTCTCGTGATGCTAGTGAGCTGATCTCTGAGAGTGTCCCTTTGCCCCATCCTGCCCCAGTCCCAGCCTATAGAAGAAAATCACCACGCAGGGTGTGTTAGTGAGGCTCACATCAGTGTATTCCTGTGGCCCTAGTGGACGGGGTGTCCTCTGATCCCCACCATGGAATGAAATACTCTGGAGGGCTGTGCATCCTCATATGCTACATTGAATCAGCGTGCTCACTTACCCCTGCCTGTTTATTTTCTCTTGTACCATCTACTAAGCCAACTCAGGCATTCCTGCATTACTTAGTTTGGGCCATCTCAACAGTCTTTATATTGTCCCCCTTGAACTTTTTTTTGGGGGGGGGTTCAGGGGTCAGGAAGCTAAATTCAAAGTAGAGATAATTTGTCCTCAATTAAACAAAGAAGTAAACAAACATGTAAAACAAAACAAAACAAAACAAAAACTCTTTGGGTTTAATCTTTGGCCTTCCAATGAAGGATGATATAAATCCATCTCTGACAGTGTGCAATAATCCTCACAGTTTCCTAGCCTTCCTCACACATCAGACTGAATGCATCCCTATCGAATGGTTGTAGAATGTGCTATTGAATCAACCCTATATCAGGACCAGAAAGCATACGGCTACCATACTATCCTACTTAGAAGGAAGACAGGGCACCAACAAGTTGTGAGGGTGAAGAATATTCTAGAACTCTAATGCATAGGTCTTTCAGCTCTCTTACTTTGGGTGATAGACATTTTGTCTTTAAACAGACCTTTTTTTTTTTTCTACAATGTTTAAGGACATTTCTATTTCCAGATCTGTATAAGAATCAAGAAAGATGATTAGATGCTAAGGTGATGTTTTCTTCTTTGGTCCAATTAGTGCATCTCAGGGTGGTCATCTTTCATGGTGCACAGCAGGAACTGTGTGTTTTCATTCTGCATTATAGAGATACAAAGATTTGCAGCTCGGCTTGACAGACCTGTCTTGATTCAGCATTAGGTGACCCTGCTGAATCTGTCCCTCTTACACAGGAAATAAGTGCTCTTTATGAGCCAGCAAAAACTCATTTGGCTTTACATTTAGTATTTACCTATTTATTTGTAGTTTGTATCACCTGTCAATAAGATTCACATAGCCTAGCCATAGCCAGAAATTATGTATATATAACGTATGTAACATATATACATTACATATATAATATATAGAGAGTGTCTTAATGTTTTACTTGAAACATCAGATTTACACATGTAACCAGAAATGAAATAGTCCATAATAAGCTGTTTCACTGACCCACAGACTTCCTGTGTCTAGAGGACATGCTCTTACGGATGGAAAAAATGACATGCTCTTACGGATGGAAAAAAATCATATGTTGAAGATGTGGTGAGGCGAGAGAACATATATAACAGGAATTTGGAAAGGAAGTTACTGAGGTGGAAGGGTATAAGAGGGTCAGGGAGTCAGGGGAATAGGGGGACATGAGAAAGGAGTGTCAACAGGGTCAAACTATAAGCACCAAAATTGTACTCTAATACTTTGTATTTAAGAATATTCACAATTTAAAAATATTAAACACATTAACAATAATAAATAAAGATTCTTTTGCAAAGAGGGAGAGACACACAGGGGAACATTTATATAGAGCCACTGTTTTCTGGGTTCATCTCCCAGGATCTCAGAGGTCACATCTCCAATGGTTTAGAAAGCTCTGCCTACTGCTTTATTTATCCACAGGGAGCAATTTGTGCACTTATGCAGAATGCGGCAGTTACACATTTATGGAGACTTAAGTCTATTCTGCTAAAGAAAGCTTCAAAAGCCTGTCAAATGTGGTCCCTGAGCAGATAATGCACAAACTTTGAGGGTGAAGCCCATGTTACTGATATATTTTGGAGACTCCAAAATATTGGAGATGCCAGCAGCATGGGCGATCTGCCATGGAATTTATGGGTTCTGAGTGGAACTAGCAGAAGAAAGAAGCCATAGCAGGGTGCATCTTCCCAAGCCCGTTGGAGCTCACATCAGGGTGGACATGGAGTTGCAGGATTTTGGTGTCTGCCCTGCTGGATTACCATGTTATTTTGACCTAGTCTTTTGTTCCTAGGATTTCCAGCCTCCTTTTTTGAGAATGGCAACGTTATTCTGTTGCTGTATGTTGGAAGTATGTAACATGTCTTTTTATTTTTCAGAGGATCAAGGTTAAAATTTCAGCTTAGTGTCTGAACTTGGGCCTTTGAACAGCATTATAACTGTAGATGTTATAGAATTCTGAGAACTGGAGTTCAGAGTATATTTGGTCACAACCCTCTGGTCCCCAGGTGCAGATTATTTTAGTTGAATCGGAAATATTTGCTAACATCTCATTTTTTGAAGACAAGATTCCTAAATAATAGCACTACCTTCAGTAGTTCTGGAAACTCCTACAGTTGGGGCCTTGATGAAAACAGTACTTCACTGGGGACCAAGTCCATGAGAGTGTGTTATACCTGCCCACTTCCGGTCACATTCACTGCTTCTTGATCCACAGTGATGTGCACACACTGTTGTCTCCTCCCACCCCTTCTGCCATGAACTGAGATGGTTTGCAATGCTTCCTTCACCTCAGTGGACTGAAAGTAGAAATTGTGCGTAGCACTTGAACAACATGGCTCTACACAGTGTGAAGAAGAGGCCAGGGATGTACCAATGGTGACTGCCAGGCAGCAACATCTCATTGTTCCTTTACCAAATGACCTGAACAGCACCCTTGGCTGGCTGCCTCACCCCCTTTTTGTAACAGCCATTCTATCTTAAATAAACTGCTGTCTCCTAAAATGGGACATGAAGACTTTCCTCCCAGGTCTGTGTAGGAGGCACCTGAAGATGGTCTGGTGTTAAGTCGATGCTTCTCTTTCCTAGCAACGCTTCCATCCAAATGATGCCTCTCAGGATGATTTTCACACTCCAGAGCAGCACCTGCCCCAAGTGAGCTGACCCTCCACAGAGGCTTTAATTATGCAATCAGATTGTGTTTGCACACTTCATGCATGGACACACACGGTAATGAAAGGGAAGAGGGCTGGGCTTATAGAAAGGTGAGGGATGAATTTATGTGGATGTCAAAGGCAAGTTTGGCATAGAATATTTATGTTGAAGTGGTGGGAGTCTCTATTAAGCTCTGTTAAATAAAGACACTGTGTTCCTTCTCCACTTGCAGATGGTGATTAAATTACCCATAAGATGTGAGGGAGGGCAAGGAGTATGTTCCTGAAAAGCTACCATGTGCCGGAGATCAAGTTAGATGGTCTTGTACCCATGCAGTTTTTACCCTCAAATCTCATTATAGCCTGAAAAATGGGATACTAGAGTTACCTTTAAAAATAATAGAAAAAAGCAATTGGGACCCCAAAAGCTGAACTGAGCCCTATAGTCTCTCTTAGCACATAAATAGTCATATAGAAAAGATTAAATAGCTTAACTTTTTTCTTTTGTTTATATATACATATTTTTAATTATAAATGCAGTTAATCATACACATGAAGTTTCAGGGCTTAATGAAACACCAGACATCATATAGCTCAGGACTTACAAAACTTTTTGGTAAATGGCCAGATAGTAAATATTTGGGGCTTTGTGGGCCAGAAACTCTCTGTCACAATTACCTAACTTTGCTGTCATCAGTCCAAGCAGCTGAGGACAATATGCAAGTTAACTAACAGGGCTAGGTTTAAAAATCAAAGCAACAAAACAAAATTGCATTTGTAAAACCTGGTTGTGGATGGGATGCCACACAAGCCATAATTTTCTGCCCTCTATTTACAATTAAAGAAACATCAATAGGATGGTAAGATGGCTTATAGGTACAGGGTAAAAGAAGAGATCTTTTGGAAATTGTCCTCTAACTTCTGCTTGTATGCTTTGGTATGTGCCTCTCCTCCGAATCCCCACCCCCAAATAAATGAATGTGAAAGATTAATAATAATAATAATAATAATAATAATAATAATAATAATAATAATAATAATTTAGTGAGATTAAGTGACTTTCATAAGGTCATATCATAATGACCGGTGAGGCTAGCCTGAAAAGCATGTTTCTTTATTCCCAGTGTAAGGTGATATCCTGAACCAAACTTTACAGGCTCTTATGGTCCATGGTAGGAACTCAGGACAGATACTTGAGAGAGGATAATGGAACAAGACATCTTGAATAGCACAGCAAGTAGTCTGTGCCACATCTACACAAATTTGGCAGTGATGAGTTAGAAATACTTGATAGGAGACTTAAAGAGCAGAGTTTAAAAGAAGGTCTTCTAAACTCCGGTCCAGATGGTGACCCTGACGAGTGGAGTTGAAACGGACTTCCACGATCGGTTTGATGCAGAAGATTTGCTGCTGCAGAGGAAGAAATCTCAGGCTGCCCACTGAGAAAAGCCCACTGAGGCTTCACAGGAAGGTGGGAAGCAGCAGGGTAGCACAGCGTGATGAGGAAATTGTCACAGTTTGTTTGTGGACTCTGTGGATGAATTTCTGGGTAAGGCAGGGACCAACTGTGTCCTACAATCGGTTTCTCTTTTAAAAAACATTGAAAGTGTGAATCCCAAGCCTGATACACTGAGATGGATGGCTGATTCCCAATGTGACTCTGAAACCACACACCTGACTTGAGAAACTTAGATGTGACATGAAGCAGAAAGGATGGGTAAGGGTGATCCAGAGCCAAGGTCGAGGACCCAGTACCAGTATGGGCGACCAGCCCAGGGTGGAGAGGCTGAGGGTACTGTTAGCAGCATCTCTGCTTCTGTATTGGTTTTCCTTTTCAGTCAGTTGCTATGTGCACATCTTCAAATAGATTCCCAAGGAAGCATCACTTGTCCACAGATGCCCTTCTGCTCCTATTCCACTCTTCTGAGACCAAATTTTTCTCCATGTTCCCCTTGTATCTGAGAGTCTCCTCACCACTGCTTTGCCCATCTGCCTGTAGCCTTCCCCATCTCTCTGGAATCTCTGCATTCCTGACACCAGAAGTTCTAGAGGGCAGTTGAGATGGCTCGTACCAAGCAAGCCTGATAATCTATTGTCCACATGTTCCATGGTGGAAAGAGACAACCTATTCCTGAAAATTGTGTTCTGGTGCCCCACCACACCTACATCATGGCACATGTTCAACCATACATACACAATAGTGATGGAAATAATAACAATAATAAGAATAAATTTAAATTAAAGTTAAAAGAAAGAGGTGGTCTAACATATTCATTGCTGTCTGATCCCTGGCTACAGACAAAATATACCTCATGCTATGATTTTCATTCTTCCTCATCGTGCTAGGCTGTACCTTCAAATGGTGAGTTAAAATAATGTTAATGAGAAAGAATTATGTTCTCAAATCCCTCTATAATACATCTTATAAATAAGTACATGTTAGACTAGACAGTGGGGAATAAACACTGAGGAGAAACATCCATCTTCTCTGTTGAGGATGTGTGTGGTCATTACTCAGCAGCCCCCCGGGTTGAATTTTATAGTCATTTTATAGTCATTTCAGTGCTGAAAATGGAAACTGAGACCTAGAGAGGTCAGGTCATCACCTGAATGTGGAACCATTATCACAGCAGAGAGATGACATTTTATGTTTTAGCTCAGATGACCTCCAAATGGAAGATGCGCAGAAGTAGACGGGCCAAGGGAACAGTGCAAGGTTTTGTGTTGGGTTATAAAGGGAGGCAAAATAGAAAAAGTAAATCATTGTAAACTTGTGAGAATCCTCAAATGCTGTACTCTTGGGGATTTGTTTTGCCCATCACAAGGGGAAATTGCTTAGGATCATCTCTAGAGAGTCCAGTTCCTTTGAAAATCTCTTTAAAAACACAAACGTCATGCTTCAGAGGGTTGGTCAGTTCTCAGGTCCTCAGACTTTCTTCAAATCTCTGTCTCAACAGCCACTGGGTGGATTAAACCAACTATATAGTGTCTCTGTCACAGTTTTTGTTTAACAGCACTGGCTAGAGGATGCCCTCAATCTCTTTGAAAATAAAATTGCCTTGCCAGACATGAGAGATTGGAATTTCCCCTCCTAGAACACTGGGAAACAATGATTAAAGCACAAAGCCTATAAGAGACATGGTTTCGAACTGTGTGTAGCTCTGCTTCTCAGGGTGAATGTGCCAATGATTGGAGAAGCTAACCTTGTCTCTGCGGGAAGATCCTTCCAGGTTCCAGGAAAGAGGTCTCTATCACCATGCTTTGATGTGGGCATCCCCTCTGTTGTGTTTGCAAGCTGCACTTTCATTTGGACACTGTTTTCAAGATTTTTTTTTCCATTCATCCCTGCTGATGAACCAATGTTAACAGCACATCTGTGCGTCAGAAATCCCATAGCTCTTGCATCCTGTCTTCCATTTTCACCGTACTCTAGCTTCCATGAGAATAAAGCACATTATCCACAAGTGCCACATGAGACCAACTTGACACTGTGGGGCTCAGGTGTATCAGGAAAAATTGATTGATGTCTTCATTGTTCTTGATTCCACTCCACCCACCAACTCACCTGCTCAGCGCCGAGCAGCTGCTTGTATGCTGGAGCAGTGGATTCAAATATTTGCTTATTTATGATGATGATGATGATTGGCCTTGCCTGGCCTAAGACTGTGATCACCCCTACTATTTCCTTTTTTGTATCAGTTTCTTAATCTCAGCAGTATACTGAGGCACTTGTCTAAAGGCTGGCTGCACATAGACTGGTCCTCTATAAGAGTGAAACTCCCAATTGTTCATGGCCCCACCACTGTCCTATGAAAGCCTTAGAGAGAAGGACCATGGCATCATGGCTCGGTAGCTTTGCATATCCAGAGTCAAGAACAGGCACTAGCTTTAGTAAGAGCTCAAAAATTATTAAAAATAAATGAAGGAATGTCTGGCGATTTCACATCACACGGAATAAATTGGCTAGCATCTAGGAAGACTGCCATGAGGTGGTAGGAAGGCTGTGTCTACTTAAAGAGGGCTGTTTTTCCAGGACAACCATGAGAATGATACTAAATTGTTTTTTATTCTTTCTAGCAACATTGGTTCTTCACCAATCAAAACATGTAGTTCCTGTGTTGGTGATTTTGTTGTATTATATTGTATCATCAAGCTCATCTTGACATGCAGTTATTAACCTAAATTTAATTGTTCTGACAGCCATATTTTCCCAGCATACTTCTATACTTTGGAACTTTCAAAGATTTTTAGAGATGCTAAAGGTATAGTGAGAAAGCGAAACCAGAGCCCAGCAAGCTAAAGTAAAGCAAGTCTTTACTGCTAGAACGAGTTGTGATTCTGAATCTCTGCTCTGACGTTTGCCAACTGATGGCCTTTACTGCCTAGAGGAGGCTTCTATGCAGCCCTCTAAGCTAGGGGCCCCCAGAAACCACATATGTTGCATACTTATATTATGACCCAACACACAGTAGGTATTCAAGGTGTTTTCTAGCCTCTTTTATCTGCACTTTTTCCTTGTAGGCAAATCTTACAATATAGGCCATGTTGGCCAATAACTCTCAGTATTCGTACTTCAGCGTCCTAAGGGTTGAGATCATGGTTTGTACACCCAACCTGATTTCTCTCTATACTTTCTAAAAGAAAGAATGAGCAGGAATCTACCTGTTAAAAGCATCTGAATGTTTGTATCCATCCATTCACCAGTAGTATTCAGTAGCTACAGTGTCCTCTGTAGCTGATGAGGTACAGGGATACAGAAGCACTCGTGACCTTTGCACTCACAGAGATCAAATGTTACGTTCGGTTTTGTATTGAACTAGAGCAAAGAAGGATCCTTAATGGTGAAAAACTGTGGGACACCATAGGCTTGCACAGCTCTTCTCCTCAAAGGACTTAGTTTAATAAAAGGAGATGTGTTTAAGGAGAAATAAGTAGTACAGGGGATTCTTCAAAGACCTTTTGTCAAAAACACAGCAATGTGTTGGACAGAGGAACTGCCCGAAGTGGCCTCCCTGCTGCACTCAGCATTGTAATGGCTTCCTGAGAGGAAGTGTGTGGATAAATGCCAGGAGGCCAGGCACTTGATCTTCAACCAATGTAAATATTATCCCACTGCTGCATAAAATGATGTTCTCTGCTTTTGATCCATTTCCTCTTGATAATAAACAACTCAGCCCAAGGCCTGGTGCATGCATGAGCCACGGAACTGTGGAAGCATGGCTTTGCTAATTAGCATTATTGGGGGGCTGGTATGGAAAAATAATCTCTATTTCTTTCCAAGCAGGGACCTGGGTGTTATATGGACAATGCTGGGTGGGGTTCTGAGGTTGTCCAGTTTAAATCCTGTGGACACATATTTTTTTTTTCTGGCATTCAGTGCGTACTAAACAAAGACAGAAGAGAACAGGAACACATCCCACCCATCCCTGAGTTTTAGTCCCTCCTTGGCTTCTTCTTTTCTGTTCTCTGACTGTAATATTTCCACCCCAGCCTTTGCTTCTTCATGCCTCAGAGTTCAGCTCTTTGCCAATCACTACATTTTGAGTGAACCAGTAACCCCTCAGGCCATGCCTATGATTTTTAACTCTGAGTCAGAAATGACCCAGTGCCTGCACAGAAATCATGCATGCAATGTGCATGAAGGAACATGGAGGAAGCAAGCTTGGCTTCTGTAGATCTCACTACGACCTCACGTCACACCATGAGACAAGTTAACTTATGCTTCGGGTTGGACGAAATAGAAATTAGTTTCCTTGTTGTGTTGATTTGGACCAATCATACAAATACCCTCAATCTTGAATCCTAATTTTTCAAGGTGAGATTATAACAACACCCCAGTTGATGAACGCATTAAGAGGTCATAATGAAGCAATGCACACTTATCCCCCACCAGGGCTGCTTATGAATGAGGTTCTTTTGTCCTTTGCAAAGAATTTTTTTTTTTTGTGAACTTGCCTCTGAGCATGTTCCTATACAAGTTCTTCTTTTTTCTATTTCCTCATAAAACCAATGAATTAGATGAA
The DNA here is from genome assembly GCF_964271855.1 of Acomys minous. Lineage (NCBI taxonomy): Eukaryota > Metazoa > Chordata > Mammalia > Rodentia > Muridae > Acomys > Acomys minous. The sequence continues at coordinate 28,955,622 of NC_140491.1, read as the reverse complement.
AAGGGTGCTCCCTCAGGCAAGAGCCATTTCACTTTGTGCATAAAATTCCCCAGGACGTAGCCCCTGTGGAGCAAATCATCACTCAGTTTGTGAATAGCTTTCTGTGACAGGTGTGTGCATGCGTGAGTGTGTGTGTGTGTGTGTGTGTGTGTGTGTGTGTGATGGCTTTCAGAAATCCAGAGTTGTAGTGGTGGGAAGTGGCTATCTTCATGGCCTCTGCTTCCTGTCTCCTGTCACTTCACCCATGATTCCTCACACCTGCAATTAGCACTTGGAGGCCTCTAAAAGCTCCCTGCCCTGCGGTGCTTTTTACCTGTCTTTCACAGGGGCCTTGTTGTGTCTTTATGCTAATAAACCTGGAATTATTCCATTTTATCAAGTTTTAGGGTGACAGCAAGGAAGAGAAATCATAAAAAGCACCAGGCACCACGCTATCTGCTATCTTCTGCACCAGCTTGAAGTAGCTGACAGATTCCTGGAGCTACCCTGCAATCCTAATAGTTGCATCAAATGGACTGCTGTCTCTGCTTCCTCTGTGTGTCCTATTGCTCTTCAGGTTAATTGCTGTGTGAGCCATTATAAAGTGTTTGTCTTTGAGGGGGTTCTGCCTCACATTGATGTAGGGTAGGCATGTTTGCTGAGGCCTGCAGCTCAGCATCCCCCAGTGTTAGAAACTACAGTATATGTTTTGGAAGCATTTGTATTATTTCAATGAATCCTTTAGAGAAATCAGAAATCATCCTATCCATCTCTAAAAGATTTTTTCCCCATAAAATTACCCTTATGTTCATTCAGTCTCATCTATTTCTAGTATGACCGAACTTGTGATGACTAGTTTTATTGTTCAGATGTTACAATCTAAAGTCATTTTTAAAGAGGGAACTTCAACTGAGAAAATAGCTTCACATGGACAAGCCTGTGGTAATTTTCTTGTTTGATGATTCATGTGTTAAGGTTCAGCTCACTGTGGGATATGCTACTGGTACTGGTTGCTATAAGAAAGCAGGATGAGGAAGCTATGAGGAACAAGCCAGTAAGCAACATTCCACCATGACCTCTGCATCAGTTCCTGCCTCTGTGTTCCTGCCTCGAGCTCCTTCCTGCCTTCCCTGGATGGTGGACTCTAAGCTGTAATCTGAAATAAACCCTTTCTGCCTGAGTTTATTTTGGTCATAGTATTTTATCACAGCAATAGAAAGCAACAAAGGCAAGTTTCATCTTCCCAAGAACTGATTTCTCATTGCTTTCATCAGTGTGACACTGGATGCCCTGGGAAAAAGATAATCTTCAGAGACTGTTGTTGCAACGTGTACCCAACAAGCTCTGTTTTCTCTGCCTGGCATTACCCTGGCCATGACCTCCAAAACTCTCCGTACAACAGTAGTACAAAGTGCTTATGTGAATTGCTCTTTGACTCTGTTGTACCTGTTCAAAGATGAGAGAGCATTTGTATCTATTTGCGAAGATGGCTTCCAGGAATTAAGAGGACAAACACTTTACCTATAACTTCTGTATCTAAGAGATCATATTTCACACACAAGAAGATGAAGAGCAATCAAGAGGAAGGCCACACTAAGGTCATGCTATGTACTGGAAAAAAATGGGCTAAGAAAGAGGTTCCCAAACAATTGCTCTGTAAACTGTTCTCAACCATGTCTACACAACATGGCTTCTGTGTATGTGTATGTATTTGTATGCACAGATATGGAAGTAAAAGTCACACAAAAGATCACAGAGGTCCACACTGCTGCTGAGAAGGTCAGTGTAAAGCACTGAGTACTATGTCACGGAACAGTGCCATGGTGTGTTCCTGAAAAGTGAACTGAGCTCTGTCAGAAGATACATAATATGGTTTTGTAACTGTGCTCTTCACTTTTCTACACACGCGTGTGTGCCCTCCATGTCTACCATGCATCATGATACAGAGGTGCAAGCTGGTTCCATTTCTATCTGGGAAAGAGCTAGAACACCCAGGTCAGCTGTCTCACATCTGCCTATAACTCAAGGTCCAGGCCATGCAATCCCCTGTTTCCTCTGCAGGAACCTTCACTCACATGAATGCGACTAAACCTAAAATCTCTGTGATAAAATGACTCAGCATGTACATTCAGGAGGATCTCTTGGCTTGTCATTCTGTCTGTCAGTACTATGGGCGAGTCATCATTTGAGTCCTCTATGTTGGATTAAATGCTGAAGAACTAGTCCCTGTCTTTGTCAGAAAAAGTGGCCTGTGAGAATACATCCTAAGTTGGAGTGCAGCAATTCAGTGTCACCAGAAAGGGTCTGCTAATATTTCCTGTGTCCATTGATACATATAAAAGTGGCAAAGGGACAGGTCTATCTGGACAAACATATAAAGTGTGTGAAATCTCACTGATATATATATATATATATATATATATATATATATATATATATATATATATATATATATATCATATATATCATATATATCAGTATATACTTTGTGGAAAATTCCTGCTCCTGCTCCAAGCCCCTAGCCTGATGCTCATCCCTCTTACAGAATGCACCTCCACCACCAGGTGTGTCATATTTTTCCATCAGGAGATGGCGAATATCCTGCATTTTCCCACCATTAATGTTTTATTGTATGTGTTTGGAACTCAACATGGAGCTTAAAATGTTTTGGAGTATAAAATGCTTACTTGCCTGGTGTGTGTATCAGTGACTGGATTTTGAAAATGTTTTTTTTTATAATAACTTTGGTAACATCTTAATGAATTCAACATACAAGTACAGCATGGAATTGTGATATCCAGAAATTACACTGGGTAAAAGCTTCTTGAATGACAGCTAATACTATTTCAATCACAGGTGGTGTTAACTGGCTTTATTGCTTCCTCTGGTCTAAGAAATTAAAGCAAAGTACAATATTTCTGTCTCAACAACAGCAACATCAAAAAATGTCTTGGAGATGAATTTCCTCAGCAATTCTTGCTATGTTTTTTTTCCAGAGCATGGTGCAAGCAGAGAGGAATGGTCTGCATTTAAAATCCTATTAAAATGTACAAACCAGGAGCTCCCCTGATCCTTCCATTGAAATCAATTAATATGTAAAGTAACAAGGTCCTAAAACCAAGTGAAGAAATGAATCCAGTAACATTCTGTAAATGACTTCCAAACGATTAATATTTTTTTAAATAAAGAAAATATGTAAAGGCCTGCCATAGACCAGTATCTGTAGGTGAGCATTCGAGGGCTAGGGAAATGGTACTTGTCCCACAAATGTAAGGACTCCAAGCTCCAGAAATCATACTGGATGCCAGATGCATGTTGCATTCTGCCTAGAACTCTGGCCCTGGAAGGCTGAGGCAGGGGATCCTCAGAGCTAGCAAGCCAGGCTAGCCATATTGGCACGCTCTGGTTTTAACTGAGAGCTCTTTCCTTGATGAGTAAGGTAGACAAACAACTGAGGACTATCCCTGATATCAACCTCGAGACTCCACATGCAAAACACATGCCAAAAAACATGCCTGTACATCCGTACACAGAAAACAGCTATGAGAAAGTGTAAAATTATATTACAAGTAATATGCTCAATCATATTTTTAATGCCATTAATATAAACAGAATAATTTGTTTTTCATTTTACTTTATAGGTACCTACAGCTTCTCAACCTTAGTCTTGGCCCAGAGAGTCTAAAATCTATTACTATCTGCTTAAATATTATACTTCTTACTTATGATAATGATAGTGAGGTAGGCAGAAGCATTTTACTTTTATGAGGTAAATACTAAAATATTTATAGAGGAAGCTCTGCAATTCTCACAGCTTTCCTTCAAATGGTTCAGAAAAAAAATGTGAACAATTGCAGAGTCTGTGTGGGTGGCATACACGTATATTATGCTTTCATTTTCTGCAACTTGAAACTTTCAAAATAAAGTTGTTTTTTTAGCAAAAAGATTAGGATGAGAAGAGGCCCTTTTGACCACTTCACCTAAAATGATTTCAGGTTACTTATGAAGCAACTTCCCGATTCTATTTTTATGGGACTTGTCATAACACGATGTATCATTGTTTAATTCTGTTCCCTTTATGCTTCTTGTCTCTGCCCCTGAGATCACATGAAGTCATCTAGAGGAGAGACTCTGTCCTTTGTCCTATTCCTAGTAACTAGAATAGCATTGACATTGTCTTGGGACACATGAATCTTTGTTGACTAAATGAAAGAAAATTATAAAAGTAGAAAACACATGAATAAATGGATGGCCTTGTGTGGTTCAGAGATACTGAGATGCTTTGAAGACAGCCCAGAGACCTGCTCTGCTCCTCCTTCCACCTAGCAAATGGACGGGGGTTTTGTGGCCAGCCCTCTGTGCTCTGGTTCTTTCCTGACCTGCTCTGACCCTGACTTTGGCTCACTTTGACGCTTTCAACCTGCACGTGACACTAGTCTTGATCTCACTGCTGACATTCTCTCGTGTTCTCACAGTTGTACAGTTGGCCTCTGCTCTGTCTCCAGTCACCAGACCTTCTAAGCCCTCAAAACCATTCATACACACCTAGGCACCTAGGAGAATAGTGAAACGCTATCTTTCAGCCCCTGACTTGTCACAGTAATGATAAAGAAAGCTGAAATTACTCTGCCAAGCCCTTTAAGAGAGATGTTCTTATCTCTACCCTTTTGGGAAAAAAGCTGAAGTAGATGAAGACAGAAAAAAAAATCTAAAATCATATACTGTTAATAACAGAAGCATGACCAGAGCCTACGTTCTCTAAGGCACTGGCCCTGTGTTTTTCCATTGATGGTGTGTGTGTGCTGCTTATTTCCCTGTAGCTTGAATAGTAACCATCTGCTAGGCATGTCCATTCCTCCATCTAACAGTGCGCACTGAAATATGGACAAAATCCTGCCTGGAATCCACACCACTAACAATTGGTCCTCAGACTCCCCCACTGAGGACTGACTGAATCCACAGGAGTCAATAGCTCAAACTAATGTTCTATTATATTTTCTTTTTTCCCCTGCCCTTTCTAATCTTCTATTTAAAAAATTTTTTTCATTAATTTATTCTTGTTACATCTCAATGGTTATCCCATCCCTTGTATCCTCCCATTCTTCCCTCCCTCCCATTTTCCCCTTATTCCCCTCCCCTATGACTGTTCCTGAGGGGGATTACATCCCCCTGTATATGCTCATAGGGCATCAAGTCTCTTCTTGGTAACCTGCTGTCCTTCCTCTGAGTGCCACCAGGTCTCCCCCTCCAGGGGACTTGGTCAAATGTGAGGCACCAGAGTATGTGAGAAAGTCATACCCCACTCTCCACTCAACTGTGGAGACTGTTCTGACCATTGGCTAGATCTGGGTAGGGGTTTAAAGTTTACCACCTATATTGTCCTTGGCTGGTGCCTTAGTTTGAGCAGGACCCCTGGGCCCAGATCTGCCTGCCATAATGTTCTACTTGTAGGTTTCTAGGACCCTCTGGATCCTTCTACTTTGCTATTCTCCCATGCTTCTCTCATCCAGAGTCTCAATGGGATGTCTTCCCCTCTGTCCCAGTTTCCTAGTAAGTGAAGGCTTTCATGGGACATGCCCCTTGGGCTAGTATGCAGATATAAGTGAGTATATACCATTTGAGTCTTTCTGCTTCTGGCTTAACTCACTCATTATGATCATTTCTAGCTCAATCCATTTGTCCACAAATTTCGGGAATTCCTTGTTTTTAATAGCTGAGTAGTATTCCATAGTGTATATGTACCGCAGTTTTTTTTATCCATTCTTCTACTGATGGACACTTAGGCTGTTTCCATGATCTGGCTATTATGAATAAGTCTGCTATGAACATGGTTGAGCAAATTTTCTTGTTGTGTGCTGGAGCATCTTCTGGGTATATTCCAAGGAGTGGAATATCTTGAGGAAGCCCTATTCTCAGTTTTCTGAGATAGCACCAGATAGATTTCTTCTTTAGGTTCTCTGTTTGCAATGTCTTTGGTTGGTACATCAATTTGTGCAGACCCACCTGGGTCCAGATCTGCAAGCATTGATAGTCTCCTTGTGGAGCTCCTGTCATCTCTTCCCTTCCTTTCAACCTGCACCTCTTTCATACAAGTCTGAGTGCTTTGCCCAGAGTCTGTCCCAATCCCCTGCTGGGTGGAGTCTCTCAGAGGACATCTATGTTGGCCTGATATCCACTTACAAGTGGGTATATACCATGAGCATCTTTCTGGGTCTGGGTTACCTCACTCATGTAGGCGATGGGCAGCTCATTGTTCACATGGGAAAGGGGGGGAGAGTGTGGGACTCCTCTGCGTGGAACTCTGGTGCCTCCAATTTGATCACTGCCCCTTGATGGAGAGGCCCTGTGGGGACAAAGAGGAAGGGGATGCAGGCTATCCAGATGGGACCTGATAGGCTGTGCTCAGATGGTGGGGAAGGAGGACCCCACCTGTCAGAGGTCTAGGGGAGGAGAATAGGGCAGAAGAGGGAGGGAGGGCAGGGACAGGAAGATAAGAGCAAGGGGATTACATTTGGAATGTAATGTGAATAAATTATCTCTTTCCATCTCAAAGGGCAAAGTGGCAGATACAGTACACCTATGGCTATTTATAAAATCTTAAGCATTGCAAGGTTCAGTAGCCCCAGTTATTCCCATGGTTTTCTGGGATCCTGCTTAGAGTGTAGTCATGAGAGAATTCTGTTCCCCGATAGAAGGCCCTTGGAGCAGTTCTATGCCCACTTCTTCAAGGAGGGAATGTAAGAATTTCTCAGGCTGTCATCAAGTGTGCTTAGACTCTTGTCTGTGTGGAAGCACTGTGATTACTATTAGTTATCAGTTGGTTTGTTACTTCCAAACCTTGCCACAATTACAGAGTCATGCATGATGTGTCTCCCACTGCTGCTCAGGAGACAGTTTCCCTCATGTTGTCTTTCTGATGTTCGTAAATTCACCTGGCTTGTGTCCTCCTCAGCCCATTCATTCACAGAAATTTCATGTCAGTCAATTCTCAGCTCAAACACCACTTCTGCCATCCGTCTATCCTTTCTGCAGACCCCACTGTGTTTTCTCCTGCCCTGCCCGATGACACGTACTCATGGTTGTTATCATGAACTACACATTTACTCTTAAAAGACATTTGAGTTTGCTTATGTGTATGTGTGGGTGTCAGAGTGTGTGTTGTCAAATTGAATGCAGGTGACTGTACAGTCAAGAAGAGGGTGTTGGTTCTCCTTGGGCGAGAGTAACCAGTTAGGGATGCTGAGAACTCTGAGCCACCTCTCCAGCCCCAGTTCCACATCTCCTACTTCCCTCCTGACTTGAGAATGTGCCATGGAGTCTGTTTTGTTCAACAGTGCACTTCCTTATCTAGTAGGCTCACATTGTAGCTCATTAAACAGGAAATGGGTGTCCATCTATTAGACGAGTAACTGACGAATGTATTCCTGTCTTTGTAACCTTGTAATAAAGTGGTTTCCAAGCCATGCCCTATGTAATGAGCTTGAAATCGCCTAAGCTCTTTTGCCTTCTTCAAACCATTTTCTGGAATTGGAATCCCACTTGGGTAGCTGTGTACCCAGATGAACCCTGGCTCATAGCCTATATGATGTGACTTCTTCTTCACTGAGCAGGATGGGAAGGGAAGCTTATCCCAGTTTTGCTTGCTTCCATTTATATTGTACAATATTTTTATCTGTAAAACTTAAGAGCAAATAGCGTCTCTCAAGTTGTATGTACTTCTCTAGGAACATCTTAAAACCACCTCTCTTTTCTCTTTCCCTCCTAACTGACCCATCATAACAAATTCCTAAAGCATGCTCTGAATCATTGTTTTGAAATTTTATAATGAGGACAATTAATGCCCTGGTGAAATTATTGTGAGAATTATGAAAAATATTCCTGAAAGGCTTGGCACAGAGTAAACTTCAACAAACAGCTTCAGGCTGCCTCGTTTTCCAAATGACTAGCATTATCATTGGAATTATATTGGCCCCACTAACCTGCTCTGGAGATATAGAATTTCTCTCCTAAGGAAGTACTTTAATAGCAATGCAAAGAGAGTGGCAGCAAGGAGCTTGTCTGTGTTCTTTCCAAAGTTGTTTGGCCAGATTGCCTTCATTAGCGGCTCCCTCGGACTTTGGGTCAACGTGAATATCTTCACATGTGCTGGTGCCCCATCTCTGTAGGCGGCAAAGGAATGAGGCAGTGCTCATTTGTTTGATTTTGTGTTACATCCGGGCCTGCTTTCAATATTGGAATAACTCATAATTGGATGTTTTCTACCTGGGCTTGAGTTATCAAACAATGAAGGATGCAGGGCCCAGGCAAGATTGCTGGAAATTATAGGAGGCATCTTCCTGGGTTGATTGCTTTTATACTTAATTGTATGCTAATTGTTAGTTCCACAGGAGTGTTTCCCAAGGACATAGCAATGTTACAGGGGGAAAAAAAAAGACAACACATAAATATATGTAACTCTCAAGGGGCAATTTACAAAATTACTCATATTAAAAAAAATTGGATATAAACACCTTAGGGGACATAGTTGGCTGGATCACTTAGACATACTGGCATGTGACATACTGTTTTTACTTGTTTCAGAAGAAATTGTAGGTTCCCAAGGCAGTTGCTAACAGGTGGAGGTATGGCTGCCCATTAGCCTTCTTTGCTGCTGCTGTCATTCATCTGCTTAAGGTGTCCAGAGATACCAATATCTTTAAAACTAGCTAAAAGGGAAGATGTTAAGTGTGCTCATCGCAGAGGTGACAAGTACTGGAAGTAACAGACATGTTAGTTGTTCTGATTTCACCATTACACATGTGCCACAGCTGTGCAATCCTTAGTAATGCCCCATTATGCAAGAAAAAAGTGATTCTTATGAAAGCATGCATTTACTCACTGTATCTTAATAATTAAAAATTAAGGACATTAGCACGGATGCATGTCCAATTTCTTGTTTCTTGGGCCACAATTAGCCTGTGTAATGGGACTATTGAGGACCATAGGTCTTGTCTCCATTTTGCACTGCTAAATAGGTCTTGCTTTCCTCTCATCTCCCTCTTAATTCTGAACGTAAAATGGCCACTACTGTTTCAGCATGCTTGTCAGCCTAAGGGAGTAAAGTTTTCTCTGAATCCTGAGGCACTTAGCCACCACTTCTCTGAAGCCCATGACTGATGAACTCTTTTCATTTGCAAGGGTCTGAGACTGGGGGATACAGAAGTATCACACACACAAAAAAATGACAGGAACATGAGGTGCTCAGCAAGAGAGTTTTAGATGGCAGAACCAAACGTGCCCTTCTGCTGTGGAGGTGGAGGATGAAGACAGACTAAGAAGATACTCTGGTAACTTTCTTTAATCCTATCTTATACCCTTACTTACCTCATTGTATGGACAATGTACTTCACAATCATAGCTGACTTTACCATCAGGACACAATCTCCTTGAGGATGTTTACTGCACCTTCACCAGAGGTGTTGTCATTTCTCTTTTGGAGACCTACTATCTTTGGTCCCAGGACCCTACTGATTTCTTCTTTGATACTTCCTCTTATTGATGGAGTCATTTAAAGTTCATAAAAAGCACATGAGTTAGGCAGTGTCCTCAGATGTCTAAGATGTATTTGGAAATCATTTATTAAGGAAGATCTGCTGTAAGAATTGTAGAAAGGACAGAATGATGTTGTCTTAGGGTTTTGTTGCTGTGAAGAGACACCATGACCATAGTAGCTCTCATAAAGGAAAACATTTCATTGGTGCTGGCTTACTTTCCAGAGGTTCAGTTTCTTATCATCATTGCAAGAATCTTGGCAGCATGAAGACAGACATGGCCCCAGAGAAGGAGCTGAGAGTTCTGCATCTTGATCCAAGTGTGCCACACTTGGACTAGCATAGCATATCTTGGACTAGCATAGCATATAAGACTTCAAAGGCCGACCCTACAGTGACACACTTTTTTTAAAAAGGCCACACCTCCTAATGGTGCCACTCCTTATGGGCCAAACATTCAAACACGTGAGTCTGTGGGGACCATTTCTATTCAAACCATCATAGATGGAAAAGGAGGTGGAGATCAAAAAGTACCCAGAGCTCAAGACAGGTCCCTTAGAGGGTTGGCTTCAGCTTGCCCTCAAAGAAAAGCACTTAAGTATAAAGCGGGCCTCTGACATCTTTCTACCAGAGCACTAGAGTAGATCTTATATACTCTGGCACCTACCTGTCCTTAGACAAGTGATACTCAGTTGAATGAGTTCCTACATTTTTCCTGTAGCCTGTGCCATCAGGGAACTTGAGCATAGCCTTCCCCCCAAAACAGCCTTATGTATCTGTGCTATGATCCATGATGACTTGGAGCATTTTGAGAGTTGCTAAGGAAACACACACATTAATAAACAAACACTAAATAAATATAGAAAGAATTTGAGAGGATCTGGATGCAGCATCAACACTGTCAGCTATAGGCTTCTGTGTTCCTCCTCTAACATTTGATAACTGACTGACACAGGCTTGTAAGTGTGTGGCAGCCTGAGAGCATCACAAAGCTACATGACATACTTGGCGTGTGACTATTCTGGCTCTGCTTCAATGCCATGTCCTCTGATTCTCGTGAAGACACTATTGCATCAACTACTGTTTTCTTTAATGTTTCATATTGATGAGGAAGTGTGTTGAAGGTATCTCTCCAAGAATCAAAAGCTAAGGGTGTGAGGGAGAGAGAGAGTGATGCATCTTGAGTCTACCTCCTTTTACTAATTTTGTGCAAAGGTGACTCTACTTTCTCACATCCTGCTCTGCTGTTTTCTTCACTTTGCTTCCCACTGTTATTTTATCAACCTCCTGAAATCAAGGTCACTCCAACCTTGAAGACACTGGTCCCTCTTTATTTAAGGTCAGCCGCCTACTGAAAAAAGTGTAGGGCAGCTTTTCTATGTTCTGTCACAGATGACAAGTGTTAACTGCCTCCAATCCATTCTTAAAGCTGTTTGGGGACTTGTTTCCTAGCGCCTCATTTCCTTGTTTGTTCTTCCACTCTCTCCGTCATTCTCCACTGTGTCAGGGGTGAATTTCAGGATGAGAAAAATGTCAGGTGCATCAATAGGAATTATATGATTGTCTGTTTTCAACTTCTGGGCTTTAGGGACTCTCACATGGGCCCAGGGAATGGGACCCAAAGTCTACATGGAACAGAGTAGTGGGTGCAGCTTTGTGTTTCTAAACATCATTAAGAACATAGGAAGACTTGCTTTTATCAGCACTAACTATTGAGATGTTAAAGAGTTCTGGCATTGCCTCAGAATCAAACATCTTTACCCCACAATAACCTTCATTTTCTTACCATTTTCTGCAATGCACCAGCAGGTAAGGGAGCCACTTAATGAACATCCAGACTTTGGAGTTGTGCTTGAGATAGAGAGCTACTGCAATGAATGTTCATATGAGAGAGCGCTACATTCTCCAAGTCATATCTCTACCCATATTGTTTTCTGTAGAAAATGCTATGTAGTTCTGTGTTACATTGACAAAGAGAGGACAGACAAGAGGGTTTAAATTGTAGAAAAACCTTATTGTGGGATACTTGGCATATTTCAGATTGATAAGGTAAACTAGGAGGTTGGGACCTCAGAAAGTTATATTAGTGAAGGCCCAAAGTATTCTGTGCATATAAGGATAAAATCAGAGCTGTTTTTCACTTTATTTCCTTCTCTAGAAACCAGGGTCTTATGTGACCCAAGATGGCTTCCAAGTCTCTATGAGTCCAAGGGTGACCCTGGACTTTGTTCTCCTGCCTTCACCTCACAAAGGCTTAGTTTTCAGATCAGCAATAGCAAACGTGATTAAGAATTACTCCTAGTTCAATCATTACTCTGAGCCAGTAGTTTGTTCTAGCTAAGCCTCATCTGATTGGATGAGACCCACCACATTCTGCAAAACAACCTTTGTGAATATCTAATGCTTTAATACAAATTTAACCTAAAAGTACCATCACATAAATGAAAGAAGTAATGTTTGGCCAAATGCTGGAACAGATGACCCACTGAAGTTGATTCATAAAATTAAGCCTCAGATACCCAAGAAGAATTCACTTAGGGCCTGTCATACTTACAAGGGTTTGGAAGTCACAGATCCCTTTCACCATCTCCACAGTAGCATTCTGGGTCCAGATGTGTGTTACACTCCTGTAAACTTGACATCAATAACTCCTGGGAACATGACTGGACAAATAAACAAAAGACATCCAGGAGGAACAAGAGTCAGAGGGAAAGAATGGCTGCAAGTACATGACTAGAAAAGGGACACACTGAAGCGTATAACAGAAAATCTCCTTCCCCCTTCCCCTTACTGTTGAGGAATGGAGGTCGACCAGATGTCCCTCCTGGATCTCCACCCTTCCTAACTCTGGGAAGGAAGAATATGTATATATTGCCAAATAGAAACACTTGCTCCCTCACTGACAAGATATAACCTCCTTGGACAAGTCATTTAATTGTGTATGCCTCAGTACCCTGTTTGGTAAAATGAGGATAGAGGAATACCCATTATATAGAGTTATCCTGGGAATTAGATGGATTGGATATGGAAGATTTTTGAATATATTTCTGTCAACATTTAGCATAGTATATTGCTTCCTAGTGCCTTGATAAACATTCTGACCAAAAGCAACTCAGACATGGAAGGGTTCAATTCATCTTTTAGTTTATAGTCCATCATCAAGGGAAGCCAAAACTAGACCTGAACTGCAGGAACATGGAGGCAGGAACTGAAGCAGAGACAAGGGAAGAGTGCTGCCTTCTGATTTCCCTTTTCTTTTTTATATTGAATCATTATTTTACTTATTTATTTTTATGATTTGTTTTTAACATTTATTAATCCACTTCACTTCTCAATCACAGCCACTTCCCTCCACTCCTCCTGGTCTCACCTTCCCACTTTCTTTCCCCTTTCCCACTCTACTTTTGCTCAGAAAAGGGGAGCCCTTCCCCATAAGCACCCAGGCACATCAAGTTGCACCAGGACTAAGTGCAATGTCTTCCACTGGGGACAGAAAAGGTAGCCAAGCGAGGAGAATGTGATTCAATATCAGGCAGCAGAATCTGTTTCAGAGACAGCCTCTGCTCCTCTTGCTAGGATACCCACATAAAGATGAAACTGCTTATTAAGCTATGTATGTAAAGAGGGCCTATGTCCAGCCCATGCATGCTTTCTGGTTGGTGCTTCAGTCTCAGTAAATCCCCGTGGGCCTAGATTGGTTGACTCTGTTGGTCTTCTTGTGGAGTCCCTGTTCCCTCTGAAACCTTCTATTCTTCCCCCAACTCTTCCACAAGACTCTGTGAAGTACATTTAATATTTGGATGTGGGTTTCAACATCTGTTTAGATCCATTGCTGAGTAGAGTCTCTCAGAGGAAAGTTATGTCATGATCCTATTGATAAGAATAGCAGAGTATTAATAGGAGTTGGTTCTCTCCCAGGCCGTGAGTCTCTAGTTGAGGCATTCATTGGTTGCCCATTCCCTCAATCCCTACTTCATTTTTAATCCTGTACATCATGTACACAGGATAAACTTTGAGTTGAACATTTTGTGGGTGCTTTGATGTCTCCCTCCCTCCACTGGAAGTCCTGCTTAGCTAGGGGTGGCCACTTCAGTCTCCATGACTCCCACTGCTAGGAGTCTGAGAGTCATCCCCATTTCCTTCCAAGAATCTACTCCAACACAGGCCTCCAGCTTGTTCCAGAGATGCTCCCCATAGGTTTCCCTTCTCTTTCCCAGCCCTCTCACCTCTGACCCCCCACTTGCTCCATACTTGACCTCCAGTCTCCTGTCCTTTCTCAAACCTTACCTACCCAGTCCCCTCTCTCTTCATCCACTTCTGATGTTTTTTCTCTTCACCCTTCTGAGTGAGAGTCAAGCATCCCCTCTTGAGCCTTTTTTGTTACTTAGCTTCTTCGGGTCTGTGGGTTGTAGTATGGTTATCCTGTACTATATGGCTCATATTCACTTATAAGTGAGGACATACAAATGATTTGCTCAGCCTCCTTTCCTACATCACCCAGGACTGTCTTCTCATGAATGGAATCACCTACAGTGGAATAAACTATGCCACATCAACTATTAAACAAGAAAATACACTACAGACCTCTTACAGGCCAATCTGATGCAGGCATTTTCCAGTTTAGGTTGCCTCTTCCTAGATGACACTAGCTCATTATTTGACAATAAGCTAACTAGCATGGTATGAAATTTCCTATTGTTTTATTTATTCTGAAGTACCTAAGTTATTGTCATCAACATTACATCTACTACCATTCAGTATCCATCCTTAACCACTGATGAATTGCTTTTATCTGCCATGTTTATTTATTTCTGATGAAGACTTTACAATCTAAGCCTTCATCCTAACTACTTGTGTACTTAAAGTACAAGGTCTTGACTCAGTGCATCCTTCTAGATTATCAGTCTTTTCTCCTTCTAACAATGTCTGTCTTTAACACTGATGTTCAATGGCAGTACTATCCCCACATCTTAGCATTGTAACACATCCTAGTCATGGGGATTATGGAGTTATGCCAAAAAGAATAGGTCAGTAATCTGAGTGGCTTAGCCCATACCATGTTGGCATCTTGACTGCCAGTCATCAGATTTATATCCTGCTAGCCAGTCATTCAGTAAATTTGGATTGGTCTTGGGCTTTCTCACCTTCCTCTACCTTTAGGAGTTCACCTTTGTCCTCTAACAGGTTAGCAGATGCTGTGTGTATAATTAGAAGAGGCATCGTCATATGGAAGATGTGGTTTTTGTAGCTTAAAGAGTTACATCGTCCGTCCATACTGGAGTGGTCATTATACATTAAATCCCTATTTGGGTCAAGAGAAAAAGAGACATAGCCAAGAGTAAGCTATGAAATGGGACTGATTATAGAACATCTCCCCACAGCTGCTAAAATATGAAGAATAGACCATGGTACAACAGTGTTACAATTTATCTGTGCAAACAGTTAACTTTTAGTCCTTGTCCTCTTTTGATCAACCTGCTTCTAGAAAATTCTACACACTGGTCTGACCCAATACTAAATACATTTTATTTAATAAGCACAATCTCAAATATTACCAAATTTATTTATTTTTCATTAAATTGTGCTGACTGACTTTACGCCTCTACCCACACACTTATGGAAGACCTTAATCTTTCGGTAGTTGGGCTCCTCTGAAGGCCTCAAAATCCTCTGGAAGACACATTTTTAAAAAATTTTTGCTTATAAAATAGGGAGTAGGCCTTCAATTATAGATGTTACTAAACCTTTCTGTCTTGTCTTACAGAATTCTTAAAGGGCCCAGTAGGGAATGGGGGGGTCTCAGATGTGAATCCTAGCGTACCTTACTTTCACTTCTGTCTTAAGATCTTGCCACAGGCTAAAGTATCCAAGTCTCAAGGCTGAGATCTCCCAAGCTGAGAGCTGCTTGCTTTGCTGCCTTCCCACTCTCAGAGAAAACCCCATTATCAGTCCCCCTGCTCTCTCTCTCTCTCTCTCTCTCTCTCTCTCTCTCTCTCTCTCTCTCTCTGCCTTTGGATTTCTTCTGAAGCACCTATAAAGCTCTTAGGAAAAATAACTATCAAATTGAGGCTGTTTATGATAACAACTGCCTATGTGTCGCCACGTATTCTCTATGAATCTGTTCAAACTGCCATAACACATTCCATAGGCTGAGGGGTCTAAACTGTAGAGATTTATTTTCTCACAGTTCTGGAGGGTGAAGTACAGGATCAAAGTTTTGGCCAAGTCTATTTCCAGGGATAGCTTCTTTGGGAATCATTGATGGCCAGCTCCTCTGCATGTCCTCATATGGTCTTTCCTTAGTCTCTGTGTTCAGAGAGGGTTCAACTCCATGGCTTCTCTTCTTATATATAAGGACTCTAACTTATTCTATTTATTTGTTTCCTTATAGGGGCCTACTTCCAAATATAGTTACTAGGGTAAGGCAATAACATGAATTGGGAGGCAATCTAGACACTAAATCCACCTTCCATTGTTTTCTGTTGTGTTCACATCTGACTGTTCCCCTCCCTAATTAATATGCTTAAATGCAAATAGCATTTGATGGTGGGGCTTTTGGGTGCACTGAGATTTCTGAGCAAAGTCCTCATGGTGACTTTTGTGGCCTTACAAAAGAGATCTTAGGACTGGGGTGATGGCTCCTTGGGTAAAGCATTTGCCTTGAGAAGATGAAAATCTGCACGTAGATTTGTTGAACCAATACAAAAAAGGCAGGTGGTAGAGTTCTATGAAGGCAAGATGGATGACTGAGAGAGCCAAGTTCCTGGGGCTGGCTGGCCAACTGTCCTGCCAAATTGGTGATGTTTCAGCCCAGTGGAAGGCCGTGTCTCAAAAAGCAGGTGGAAAGTGCCTGAGAAAAGATAGCTGGCATCGCCCTCGAACATTTACCTGCGTACACACAGCCAAACACATGTACACATGTGCACCCTTCCATGTAAAGACATGTTATGTGTGCATTGCTCAGCACCCACAGAGAGATCTTAGAGTGTGTCCTCACTATTTTCCCCACAGTGAGGACTCAGCATCTGTGAAGTGCCTCTAAGCCAGATAGCAGTTCAGCATCATGCACCAGCTTGGTTAGCATCTTGATTTGGGGCTTGCTTCTTTCAGAATTGCAAGAAATACATTTGTGCTATTGATAAACCTCTAGCTTATGGGATTCTAAAACAGCATCTGAAACAAATGAATATGTTACCTACTTGTTAAGCATGCCTGAGTGGACCAAAATGAAATGAGAGACACACTGACTAATACTTTACAAATATGTTGTCCTGTACATTCACTTTTTGTATTTCTGTACCTCAGATTGTCTCCTCTTCCAACTGTAATGTATTTCATGGCATTTACAAATATTACTATTAATGACTTTTTATATTTGCAGTGTATTGCCTGATAAGTAACCTGAGATAGAGACTCGAGTTCTGCTAGGTGAAGATGAGGGGAACAGGAAGCACAGAAGAAAGTGAGATAATGACAGGAAGGGACTGAAAGTTGATCGTCTGAGCTAGATCCTACAAAGAAGTTTCTAGAAGAAGTAAAAGAACTTTCCTCAGAACTGCCTGCTGGAAGGGCAAGGCAGCTAGATTGCTTATCTAGAAACTCCCTTTAACCATTGCCAGACCATTCTTTCCAGAAAAATGTGCTCCCTGACATCACCACCCTTCCTGTAGGTAGGCTGAGCACTAGCTCACTTGTAAGAAAGAAAGTCATGAGCAACTACAATAAGAAACAACCGGTTAGTCAAAGCTATTGCCAAAAGGACTGTGTGAAGGAAGTCTCAATAGCTTGGCCTACATGGCCTCTAATCAACCCGTCAGTCCTTTACTCTGATTCCTTTCTCTAATGATGATAATCATTTACTAAGATTTACTGAGCTCTCAGCTCAGGCCTCAAAATCTACTCAACTCTAACATGTAACTTCATTTGACTCTCACAATAATTTTATATGCCTCCTACCATTCTTTTTGCTGCATTGTAAGAATGAAAAAAACCAAAGCTCGTTGAGTTTAAACATCTTATCTTTGTCCATAGTTTTTAATTCAGATCCACTGGACCTGAACCAGGACTATTTGACCCTGAATGACACCGGGCCCATTCTTGATTTTCTTTCTATAGTAATAACTGTGACATACTTCTGGAAGCTTTCTGTCTGCATGGACTAAGTACCTTTTTGGAGGCCCTTGATCATGGACATTGAATGGAGTGATGCAGAAGACCCTATGCTGTAATCTGACACTGCTGGTTTCAGGCCATGTTCCTGCCTTGCATCTAGAGCTTTTAGTCCTCACTTCTCTTTCTATAAGTGACAGGTTTACCCCATGATTTCCTCATCATATTTTGGATGATTTGATTGGTTTAATGTTTTTTTTAATCTCTGATATTAAATAATTCTAGGACAGGGGAAGCACCCAATGAATAAGCATAAATGACATCAGGTGGTGTGACAACTCATCAGAGACATTTAAACTGATTGTAATAGTGGAAGGGGGGCTTCTCCTTCTGCTAGTGAGGCTGACTTCTCTGGGCCATAAAGCATCTGGTAACAGATGAACTAAGATTTGCATCATGATGTTCTGATCATAGATCACATGTGCTCCTCCCGTAAGGCAAACTGTCACTATTACAATCTTTGCCAGACAAAAAGAGAGCTACAAGCAATGGTTAGAAACAGTGAAGAAATGGTGGCAACCAGACTGAAACCATAGGGAACAAGAAATATCTATTAAGATATTTCATTAGTTTGGGTGAACGATGATAGCAGTAGAGAAGAAAAGACGTGATTACTAAATTTAGAACAACTTTACTGTCAACTTGATGAAGCCTAGAATTACCTGAAAAAAATATTAATGAGGAACTGCCTTTAACAGATTGGTCTGAGGGTATGCCTGTGAACAATTGTTTTGACTGTTACATGATGTGAGAGAGCTCAGTCCACTGTAGGCATCGCCAATCCTACACAGATGGTCCTAGGCCATATAAAAAAGCTAGCTAGACATAAAGCTTTGAGTGATCCAGCAAGCAGCTTTCCTCCACAGTTTCTGCTTTAGATTCCTGCTTGTGTTTCTGCTCTGGCTTCTCTCAATGACAGCCAGGGACTAGGAAGTTGAAATAAGTCCCTTTCTCTTATATGCTACTTTTGGTCAGCCCTTTTTCTTTCTTTCTTTCTTTCTTTCTTTCTTTTTTGCTTGTTTTTTGAGACAGGGTTTCTCTGTGTAGCCTTGGCTGTCCTGGACTCACTTTGTAGATCAGGCTGGCCTCGAACTCACAGCGATCCACCTGCCTCTGCCTCTCAAGTGCTGGGATTAAAGGCGTGTACCACCACCACCTGGCTGGTCAGCCCATTTTATCACAGCATCTGAGAGGAAACTAGAAGAGTCAGGTTGCCCGAGTAAAAATACATTTCATCTATAACTCGTGACTAGAAGAGGAAGCCTATGCATGTGATGGTAAAGTGTGGGAAAAGAAATGTTCTACATAAGGTCAGCTGTCAGTCCTATAGTGGGCATGTGCCCTGGGCTATGGCCTTAAAAGCTATTTACCAGAAAAACCCATATAGTTGAGAAAGAAAGGTGGAGAGAGGTTAGGATTATGGGTTTCCTTGTTGCAAGTATGGGGAAAAGTGTCACTAATATTAACACCAAAATCCTGATATGGCTGCTCCATGCAAGACTCAGAAAAGCACAGGACTCTTCTAAACCTTTGCATGCAAGAACGTTTTGTCTCTTAAAGTGGTATATGCGCTGTCTCCAGAAATTTCCCAACTATAATTGAGAAGGTCTTGCTAGGTAAGATGATCACAGCACTTGAGAAGCTAACCCAGGGAAAATGCAAACGTGAAGCCATCCTGGACTATAGCGCTACCCTGTGTCAAGCAGACAGCTGTTAAGAGTTCTGACCCTGCTTAATCCACAGCCCCTGCTCTTATAAAGCTGCCCTTCTTCCCTTATTTCCTGAATACATCATATCACCTCAGGCATCTGAGGGATCTAAGAAGAGTTACTATTCTAATTGTTCAGCTCCCTTTTTGGGAGAAGTGGTGTCAACCAAGTGTCTCATGTCTCATGCCACTAACCAGAGTTGTTCATTAGGTTTGTTAAACGGGAATGGGCACACACCAATGAAAGTGGGATTTTGCTTATGCTATAATATTCTTATGGGGTTGTAACTCACACAGCAGGATATTGTAAGAGCACATGTTCTCACGTTCTCACACGCAGTAGACTATGGTGTTTCTGTCTGCATGTGTGCGTCTATGCTTGTGCAATGGGGTGAGTAAATGCATTTTGCAGTCACAAAAAAAAAACAAAAAAAAAAAAAACAAAAAAAACCAACTCAGCTTGATTCCTGACTCCATGCACTGGCATTTTTCGTTTGTAACCTAACTTTCTGACCTTCCCTTCCCTCATCAATATAATCCAACCTAACCTTTGCCTCATAATGTAGCTAACTTTAGAAAGATAACCAACATTGATTTTTGTTTTGCTACTGAACTACAAATAGCTCTTATGCATTCTAAGGGATTAACTTTGCCATATACGTATTATTTACAGGTGTTTTCCTCATTTCATAGGTTGTCTTTTTACTCTTTCTTTTGAAATGCCTACAAGTTTAAGTTTTTCTTTATTCTTGAGAGTTTCAAGCATGTATACAATGAAGTATGGTCATAACCATCTCTCCATTTCTCCACTAGAGCTGTCAACACTTCCTCCTTCTGACTTCATATCTTTGTTGTGCCCCACTTTAGTTCAGTCGTTGCTGTATACCTGCAACGGTGTCTGTAAGCCTGCCCTTTGGAATGTGGGAATCCTATCAGTGCCCACACCCTCAACAGAGAATGGTTTTCCTTCTCCCAGCAACTATCAGCTGTAAATAGATCCACAAAAATGGGTGGAGCCTGAAGACCTCTGCCCCATGTCTGCTGCAATGGGATCTGGGCTGATTACATGCAGGGACCTCCGCTGCTACGGGCTCCTGGATGCGATGAGTTTAATAGGATCGTCCTCATTTGCTCTCGTTACTTGAGATTTTTTTGTGCTGTTATCAGGAAACCATTGCATGAACCAAGGCATAGCATTTTCCCTTTCGTGTACTTGGAGTTTGACAGTTTTAAGCGATTTGGCTCTGTAGTTGTCTGTGCCTGTATAAACAGCTATTGGGTAAGATCTTCCACAGTGTACAATCTACACTATGAATCAGCAGATATGGAGAACAGTGTGAAGATTCTTCAAAATTAGAAAGAAATAGCAAAATGTGGTGATATATGTATAATAAAAATACATTTCTCCTTTAAAAAGGAAAACATTGCTATCTATAATAAGGAGGATAAGCTTTGAAGAGTGAAGTAAATATGGCAAAATGTTGAATGATCTCACATGTGTGTATACATACATACATAATATATATACTTCTGAATGTTCACACACACACACACACACACACACACACACATATATATATATATATATATATATATAGAGAGAGAGAGAGAGAGAGATTTTGGTGCTGTAGTCAAGACACCATTGCATGAACCAAGGCATAACCTTTTACACACATTACACACACACACACACACACACACACACACACACACACACACACACGCATTAACATTCCGAAGTATAGTAGAAGCCAAGACCAGGAACAACACAAAGGAGCTGAGTTGTAGTTTGGTATTTATAAAGGTTTATATAGGTTTATAAAGGTTAAAGAAGCTTTGGAAAATTTCTAAACAACACTCAACCTATAGATAACAACAAGTATTGAACACTTAAAAATGTGTCCAGAGAGTAACTCATTTGTTGTGTTCCTAACAGAATTTTTAAAAACATCAGCTCAGGGCTAGCAACATAGTCCCCCATATAGAAGTTCTTGCCCACAAGACACGACCCAAGTTCAGTCCCTGGGATGCATATGGTTGAAGGAAAAGAAATCAAACTGACTCCCACAAGTTGTCCACTGACTTCCACATGAGCACCTTGGCATACATGCTCTTTTCTCCCTAACAATAAGTGGATAAATAAGCAAATATAAAAACAGTTGTTTAAAACAGATACACTTAAAGGCTGAACTGAAGTGGATAAAGCTGATCCACTGCCCAATTGCAAATAAAGTTTCATATAAACACAACACAAGATAACCAAAAGATTCCATGTTATAAAACATTACTGATACCTAGCAGATTTCCAATAAATGCCAGGCCCCTAACCTTGATGCTTCCACACTTCATTCTAACCTCTGGCAAACTGGCTTCAGACTGAAATTTACAGTAGAATTATGCGTGACTTCATTACTTCATAACATGTTTTCCCAGTTTGGAAAAGAAAAAGCAAGAATTGAGTTTATAATGATTTCCAAGGTCATGCGGAGATTCACAATTATCTCCTGTTTCTTATTTCACTAAGGATAACTGACTCAAATCCAGAAAGGCTGGTCTCTGCTGCCTAAATAGCTTGGCTTTCCTGGTCTATCAAAAGTTAATTTGAGTTGCAAATATTGAGGCTTTTTTTAAAAAATCAGGGTTTTGGTCAACCTGTTCCTTTGATTATTTTGCCCTCGGCATTCTTCAGGGTCCAGTGAGTAACTGAGGAGCAGTGTCTGCATTCTCTGATTTAGCTTTCATTCACAACATGGGTCTGATGAGGAAAGGGGTTGCCTACTGACAGAGACAGAAGATGAAGGATGTTCAAACAATCAGGGAGATGCTAAATACCTCCTGAGGGTCTGAGAGACACTGTGAAATCACTTCCCCGGTCCAAAAGGAGCCTGGCACCAACAAGAATCAAATGCTATGGATAAGGACAAAGAAGCCAACTTAGAAATCTGCCAGGTAACAACACACTCACATCCGCCAAGGTGAACAGATGGCCATCTTCAGAGGACACAGAACAATTGTCACTAAAAACAGAGCCTGAGCGTGTGTGAAAAGAAGGCAGCTTTCCAACCTCAGACCCTGGGAAAACAGGATGGGCTACATCTGAGAGGAGAGGAAGGGAGGGGAAATTTGAGAGGGAGCTGTTGTTTGCAGAAATGGATAGCATGGGAGATGGCTCTCTCTTTGGTTTAAGATTTCTAAGAAGTGGTGTCATTGTGCATTCACTGCTGAAATAAAAGGTGCTGTCACACCTGGAAGAAATACAAGGTTTAGAGATTTAAAGCAAGAACATCAGAGTAAGTAGTGTTTGTGTTGTTCCTAATATGAAGTGTTTCAATTCTTTCTGGAAATTGACAGGTACATTGATATATATATATATTCTTCAGTCAAATGACTAAAGTTCTAATTAAATTTGCATTGGACCTTAATCCTTCCCCCTTGACTTGGGTTTTATATTGACAGACTGTTAATGTATAGTATGTGAAGGTTTGAGAGAAAATCAGTGTTGAACAGCCAACCCACCTGACCTTAACTAAGGCAGTGCTAGAGAGGTGGAAATTCCCATTTGGTGAGATTATAGACTCAACAGCACATAAGATGTGACATCTCCATCTTTCATGACAGCTTCACAGCTCTCTACTAGCAAAACGCAAATAGACTATGGCTTAGGGGAAAGTCACAAGCATTGACTCATTCCTAGAACCTTCAGAGAAGTGATGTAATGTGGCCCATGCTGATATTGTAAGATTGTTCATGTATGTATATATGTGCGTAAGCATGTGTGTGCACCTATGTGTATGCTACATGTGGAAGCCAGAGGAGGCTGCTGGATGCCCAATTCTGTCACTTCCTACCTTGTTTTCTGGAGATACTATCTCTCACTGAAAATTTGTCCCACCTCCTTTTATCTCTGTGATTACAGTCATGTACAATGTGTTCAGCTCTTGTGTGTATACAGGGGAATAGAATTTTGTTACTCACCCTTGTAAAGCAAGGATCTTAGTGAGCTATTTCCCTAGAGGAATTATAATAATTTTGGATACTTGATCATATTAGTTTGTTCGATCACTGTAATTCTTTGCATTATGGAATGTCATGCGTTCCTTTGATGTGTATACAGTGTTCCATGGGTAAATCCAGCAGATCCATCACGTTGCTTGCTCACAATGGCTATCACTCCAATGTATTCATGGGCAACTGTTGTACTGTAGAAATCTGCCTTTTTGTCTGACACTGTGAAGGGACTGCTGCTGAGCAAGCACTTTGCTAATAGTGTGGTCTTTCCTCTCCCTTTCTCCTTGTGAGTGGTGAAATTGGTAGCTAGCTAATTTGGAGGAATCAACTGGGCATGGCAGGCCCAACCTCTGTTTTCTTTCAATCATTCATTGGGACTCAGTCTTCCTTTTGCTCTCTTGATAAAATTCTTGCCTGGCTAACCTTGTTCTTTTTTCTCGTATGGACAACTTGCTGACCATAACAAGGCTGACATCTGCTTGTCTTTAGAGCTTTGTTCTCCAGTTGAACCCAGTAGTACTCAAAGGTAAAAACTGAGTGTCTTTATTTTTTGTTTTTAAAAATATACTTACATATTATATACATATATCTTTAATTGTATTAAATTATGTGTAAGGGTGTTTTGTCTGTCTGTGTGTGTGTGTGTTCCTTATATGTACAGTGCCTGAGAAGCAAGGGAGAAGGAACAAGAAGGGAGCCTAACATAGAGGTTCTCGGAAAGACTCCACCCAGTGGGAGATTGAAGCAGATGCTCAGACTCACAGCCAAACTTTGCAGTTGAGCACAGGGAGTCTAATGGAAGATTTGGGGGACAGAAGGACCTGGAGGGTGCAGGAGGTCTACAAGGAGATCAATGGAACCAACAAATCTGGGCCCAGTGGAGGTCAACCAAGGACAATGCATGGTGAGGACCTGGAACACCTGCTCAGATGGAATGCTGCACAGTCTTCTTGTGGGTCCCATAATGTGGAGACTCTGACATGGACTCTGGTGCCCACTGGTTGATCACTTCCTCCTGGTGGGGGCAGCCTTGCTAGGCTACAGAGGAAGAGGATGCAGGCAGTCCAGATGAGACTTGATAGGCTAGGGTCAGATGTTAGGAGAGGAGGGCTCTCTCCTTTCTGAGGACTAAGGGAGGGGGAGGGACATAAGGGAAGGAGAGTGAGACCAGGAGGAGACAAGGGAGGGCTTACAATTGAGATGTAACATGAATAAATTAAAAATATTTACATTAAAAAAAAAAGATACCCTGGGACTAGAGTTACAGATGTTAGGAACTATCATAAGCCATGAAGGTGTTCGGAATTAAACTTGTGTCCCCTAGAAGACCAATCCAGTGCTTTTAGCCACTGAGCCATCTCATTAGCCCTAACACACCTTATTTTAAAATTACCTTCCACATATAAGAAAAAACGTGCAGCGTTTATCTTTCTCAATCAAGCTTATATCACTGAATGTAATTATTTATGATTTACCTGCTAGTGCCATGATTTCTTTTTTTTTTTAATAGATGAGAATTTCATGTGCATGTGTTAAATTTTCTTTTTCTGAAGACAGTTTTATTTGTATTTCCCTGATGGCTAAAGATGTTGAACATCTTTTTATGTGTTTGTTGGCCATTGGCATTTCTTTTTGTTAGAAATGTATGCTCAGTTCATTAGTTCATTTATTGGCTAGATGACTTAGATTGGTGTTTAATTTTTGCAGTGCTTCCTATGTCCTGGATATGAATCTCCTGTCAGATGTGTAGTTGTCAAAGATTGTTTTCCTTATTCTGTGGCTGTCTTTTGTGGTGCTTGTTTCCTTTGCTGTGCAGAGGCACCGTAATTTCATGTAATCTCATTTGTCAATTCTTTGGGGGTTATTTACCGTGTTACTGAAGGTCTTGCTTATACCTGATTCTTGAAGTGGATTTTGCTGTTGTTTGTTTTGTTTTTCTGTGTTCTGGACCTTGAACTCAATGCCCTATGCGTCATAGGCAATCATGCTCTTGCTGAACTACACACCCAGTCTCTTGAAGTGTTTATCTATGGCAGTTTCAAACATTCTTGTCTTACAGTAAGGTCTTTGATCCAATTTGATGTTTTGTGCACAGTTTCTGTAGGTTTTCATGTCATGAATTTCATGTTATTATAATATAATCTGAGGAAATACAAGAAGTTATTTGGATTCTTTTTATCTGGTAGCACTGAGTTGAGGTGTGGTCTAGAATCTCTTTTAGAGAAGGTTCTATGGGATGCTGAGAGGAATATGTATTACTTTTCTGTTGATAGGAACAGAATGCATAATTTGTGCATATGTATTATGCCATTTTATCTCTGGAAAAGCCTAACTTGGAGGTCTCTGCATTAATATTAAGTTTGGATGATCTGTCGAAAGATGAGAGTAAGGTATCAGTGTCACCCATTATTATTGCAAGAGGGCTTACCTCATCTTTTTGTTAGGGACATCATTTTATGTTCATTAGTGGTTTATGAAGTTTGGAGGCACAGCATTTGATGAATATATTTGTATGACTGTTTATATTTTATGGATAAGTGTTCCGGTTATATGTAGTGAGCTTTTTAACTTTTCCTGGCTGATTTTGGTTTGACGCCTTCCTTATGCGATATTAGAACAGTTGTGTCAGCTTGCTTTCAGCTTCTGCTCATTTTATAGGCTGTTTCCTTTCCTTGGAATTTCTAGAGCCACAAGATTTTCCCCAATTCTTCTTTGTAATCCCATGGTCTATAATAGAAGTTAGTGGAAAACTATAGTAAAAACAAAGCAAAACCAAACCAACCAACAAACAAAACCAAAACAAACACAAAAACAAACAAACAAAAACACAAAACAAAAAGGATAGAGTAATTGAGATTCACTCTCTCATCTCTGTTGCCATAAAAAAATCCATCCTTACTTGTAGACACACCCATGTATACATTTAAATATGCCCTTATTTGTAGACACTTGCTTCTGTATATTCACACTCAAAATCTTTATTCTTTTCCCTGTTTCAACTTATTTGCATAGACAGTTTATCAGAGGCTGCATTTACTTGCTTACTTACTTACTCACTCACTTACTTATTTATTTATCAAATTATCTGGACCCTTCTGAAAATAAATGAATCTGTAACTAATTTGGAAGAATAATTAACATAAGGAAAAGAGGGAGAATTGTCTTTCAGAGAAGAGAACAATTACTCTTAGGAATTTCTGTCTCTTCATTTTGGAAAGAAGTTGAAAATGTTTTTATGGGAAAAATGTAGCAAAAGTTAAAAAAAAACCACTGTAGTAGCATTTTTGTTGCTACTTTTAATAGAAATACGTGTATAGCTGCACGGTGAGTGGGCCAGCAGACAGGATGCAAAGGATGATTAAGCTATCATCTTTCAAAAATCAAACCTGCCCTCCTATGTTCTGGGCCATAGGACTCTTTAAGCCACATTCCATTTCAATAACTGCAAGGGTTTGGCCACTCCCATGTGGGTATTAGTGGGAAAGAATGGGAAGGGGGATGGTTTACTTCTGGGGCCTTTCTGTTCCAATTAAAGGGTCCTGAACAAAACTTCTCTCTGGAAGTAAGAGTCTTCCAGGGTGGGTTCTGGCAACCGCAGTTGGTTCTAGGCCGCAGTGAGGTTGAAGTCTATTTGAAGTCTATTAATAGCATCCTTGTAGCATTCCTCCTATCATCTGAACCTGGACCAGCATCCCTCCTATCTGAATCCTGGACCTGCAGATGCACACAGTAAGCTCCAGAGACTCCAGAGAACAACTTCAGCCAGTGTTCATCCTGAGAGACTTGAGATTTTCTATGTGCAATTGGCAGATTGTAAGTCTCTGTCTGAAATAATTATAAATTTCTCCCTCTGCCCATGCACTTCCATCACTTACTGTTCTCCTTTCTGTAGTGTATGAGTTTTGTATTAAGCTAGCAATTTTATTAACTGCTCACTGTTAAAATGACTGGTGTGGCTTCTGACTCCTGGTTGAACTGTGACCAATAAAAATAGGTTTTATTGTTGTAATATTCCAATGAAGAAATGGAGGCTCAGAGACCTAAAGTCATAGTCTCACTAGCAACAGTATTTAAACTACATCTGCAGGCCTCTTAGGATCTTCAGTTTTTCTCTGTTTTTCTCTCCTCCAGTGTTGCTCACAGTAATTCTTCGCTCTTGTAACGAGTACCTGGCCTCTTTCCTTCTCGAGGCTTTGGTCCAGCATATCCTCCAGACATTTATACATTTCTTATTAATTTCTATCTCTCTTTTGCATCTAGAATAATTTCCCTTGAAGGCCCAGGATGGTAGCTGCAACATTACCTAAGAATTGAAGAGTTGAGATAGATAAGGAGCATTGGCAACTAGTTAGGAAAGGGGCAGGGGGAACAAATACATTGTGTGCATGTGCAGAACTTCTGCAACTTATTCAGCGAATTTCCAGGGTGTGACACTCTTACTACTTGTCATTATTATATATTGCATCATATTTCTAGTTCAATTCAGCCTACTTAACTTTGCTTTTTAAATTTTTCTTCAGGACATTCTCCACCATTGACTGGAGAGTGGGGTCTGACTTTCACGTGAACTCTGGTGTCCCATTTTTTACCACGTCCCCTGGATGGGGAGACCTGGTGGCACTCAGAGGAAGGATAGCAGGTTACCAAGAAGAGACTTGATATCCCATGAGTATATACAGGGGGAGGAGGTCCCCCTCAGTCACAGACATAGGGGAGGGGAGTAGGGAGAAAGCAGGAGGAAGGGAGGAATGGGAGGATACAAGGGATGGGCTAACAATTGAGATGTAATATGAATAAATTAATAAAATATTTTTAAAAAATAAAATAAAAATTTCTTCAACATCCCTCCCAACTCCACTTTAGTACCCCATCTCCACTCTTTTTAGCTACCATTCTACTCTGCTGTGTCTGATCAACTTCTACTTGTTTATTTTGTTTTATAAGTGTGCACATATAAATGATTTCAAACAGTATTTCTCTTTCTGTGCCTGGCTGGCTGTTTTACTCCACATTATATTCCTCCAGCACAACACGAGACTGGAAGCCAGTTTTTATTTTACTCCCAGATTGAAGTGACAATATGAATTTAACCTTTAAATATCATATAATTTTTGTCAAGCTGACACAAACATAGACATACCTAGAAGGAATCTTAATGATCAAAATTCCCTTCTCAGATAAGCCTGTAATACTTGATATCGAAGGACTCCACCTAGTATGTTCAATGCCATCCCTTGGCAGGGTGTGTATTAAAAAAGCACGTTAAGAAAGCTAGAAGGAACAAGCCAGTATCACTCTTCCATGGCTTCTCTTTCTGATCCTGTCCCAAGGTTCCTGCCTTGAGTTTCTGTCCTGACCTCCTTCCATGATGGATTGTTGTATGGAAGCGTAAGCCAAATAATCCTTTTCCTCCCCAGGTTGCTTTTGGCCATAGTGTTTTATTGCAGCAATAGAAACCATAACTAAGATGAAGAGAAAGATGACATAATACCTCATGGGAAATGTTTTCCTGAGCTAAGGAAAAACTTGGGCAAAGCCATTTGTAGAACCTGGCTTTATGGTTAATAGTCGATCCCATGATCTCTACTTGCTGAAATCACAAAATGAACCCTTCCCTAGATAGAAAACTTACAAATGCCATAATAGGATTTTAATTTCCTCTATGTGCCACAGCCTTGATTTGCTTAAGAGCTAAATTATATGTTTAAATGCGATTTGTTGTGACATGAGCGTATTTCTGGCTGATATGCAAGAGGGATTCCTGCTTATCTGTGTTGTTTGTCTAGGCTTATACTATCTATCAAGTGTCTTTTCATTGACCACACTGGTGGTCCTGTAGCTTGTTTTCCTCAGTTATGCATAGCAGGCTGATGGAGAAGAAAGAATGTATGTTCCCAATCTTCCTTACTTCAATTCTCCTAAGTCTATACTTTCATCTGCTTTAACTGATTATTCTGGCGTTTCTATGTATATTTCTAAGCATATACATACATATATACATACATACATACATACATACATATGTACATACATACATACATACATACACAAGGATTTCTTCTTTAATGTCAAAGGTATTACCCCAAAAGCCTACACTACTATTATTGATGACCACAATAACAGATTTATGGGAAAAGTTGGTTTGAGAGCAGATGGATTATGCCAAAGTTACAGATCTTGAAAATGTAGAGCCTCACCCAAAATGATAAGAAACCTAATAAAAAAGAGCCACACAAATAAATTCCCAGGGCCTTTTTTTTTAAACCAGGGATTCAGGAAATGCACACTTTTTCAGCCTGATACTCTAAGCAGTCTTTCCTTTACAATGGTAGGGGCTGTGGACACCTGCTTCAAATTGAACCCAATTCCATACAAATAAAGTCTTTTTTCAAGCTGTAGACTTCATCATCAATCCGCTCATGACATGAAAGTGATACTTCTGTAGTTTTTTCATTCATTCTCCTCAGCATCCTTCATACCTTTAACTAATCAGAAATTGTAATGATCCTTTAACTAATCAGAAATGTAACCACTAAAATATCACATCCCCCCAACATAAGGCATAAATGTGGATTTTTTTTCAGCTTTTGGATTTCTTTGTTCTTAAGGTTCTCAGAAGTAGCTCACATGTTTCACTTAAATTTTGTAAACGTTTGTTGTTGACAGGTTCCCAACAGTTACTAAAAAAACTAACTCCCAGTACTAGAAGAGCTCTTACATATGTACAGAAAAACTTCAATAAAGCAATTCTCAGTTAAATAATATATGCGGTCTATACTTACTTTCTGACCTTTGATAGTATCTATTGGTGTTCTTCCCTCAGAGTGGAAAGGCTGTGTCCCACTCCAACTTTACACATAAATTTCTATTGTCTCTTTCAACAACATGGACCCAAATTCATTAACATTTATGTTGGATAAATTACACTCAAATTCATAATATGTTGTTTATATAAGTGTCATCCTTAATTGGTTTATATAACGCTTTGGCTATATTTGTTCTCTATATAATTCACTGTTTTATAAAAAAAAATCAACATCTAACATTATGATAGAATATAATGCTTTTCAAGGCTCAATCAGACCAGGTAACTATTAAATAAAATCATCTTTATTGTGAAATATATAAAATAGAATTTGTTTACTTGACTTCGGTGACTCTTGAGGGTGCTTTGTAATGTTCACAGTTACTCTGCTTGTGTTGTTGTATGAACTGTTGTCCATGAGGCCTATGGACAACCAATATCCTGGTTGTCTCTTTTTGGTTCTTCATCATGACTATCTTAATTTGGGGGAGGGCATTAGATTCTTCTTTGGTTTATTCTCTTTAATGGATGCATGAGCAAATAATCTTCAAGAGGTTATTTTCATCATACTTAAATAATGGGTTACTTAGGTAGAGAAATGCAGTCAAACAATAGGTTAAGTGGGTATAGAATGCTGTTAGTGTCAGAATGCTGAAGTCACTGTGCTACTGGCTCCAATATTGATTTGGCGAAGTCTAATCTAATTCTGTTTTCTATTTTCTGTGTGTTTCCCTAACATTTACTGTGAAACTTTTATGATAAGGTGGTTTATATTGATTGCGAATCTTAGCAGGATCTGGAATCCCCTTAGAGATAAATTTCTGAGCATGTCGATTACAGTTATTTTTATAAAATTGTGTTTGTGTCTCAGTTTCCCTCTTAACCTGGCTATCACACAAATAATTGAGACTCCTTTATATTTGGTTAATAATAAGCTTCACAACACAACAACTGAGCAGTTATTGCTGCTTAACCTTCTAAGATAACCTGTTTTCTTCCGAGTGTACATCTCAGAAATACTTGTGCTTTGTAGCTTTCCTTGATCTGGCCCTTCACCTGATGTGACCTGGACCTCTCCAGATGTTTCAATCTCCTACTTCCTCCTCTCACTACTCTTTCCCTGGCTGGCAGGAAGTCCAACCCTATTCTCTCCACTGCTCATCAATTGGCTGGAAGATGCTTTATTGGCATATTAGAGGACAATTGGGGAGCAATATTTACACAACACTGACCCAGGTGATTCTCAGAACAAACTATGGGGGGGGGTGGTACAGAAGTCAGAATTTGAATTACCCAATCACCTTACGCCTACACATGTCCATGAAAGAGTATCTAGATTGTCTTGATTCAGCTTTTTTATTTCTTTGCTCTTAAGGTTCTCTGAAGTAGCACACACATTTTCACTTAAATTTTGTAAAAGTTTGCCTTTGACAGCTTTTTTTTTTTTTACAAGAATGAAATTGTAAAAGCCTACACCAACTGCTGGACTAAATAAAAAATGGAAAGTAAGCTGAGTACCAGCGTTAATTGCTCCAGTTCCTGATTAGAGAGGCAAGGCGACTAGCAACCACTGCTCCTGCCACCGTGGCTTCCACACCTTGATGACGTATATTCTCTAGCAGTGAGCAAACACAACACTTCTTTCCCCGTGTTGCATCTGTCATACATTTTGTTTTTAGCAAAACAGATAGGGTCTGAACTTATTGTCATCTGGAAATCTCACAACATATCGCTTTATTATGATTTTTGTTTCCATTGTTTAGGGGTAGGTAGCATGCTCTGTCCAGCATTACAATACATGCCTGCCAATTGTAGCAAATTTTTATCTTTCTCCCTTAGAAAACTCCCTCCTGTGGTTTGTTTTTTCTTGATTTCATCTTTCCAGAACTTATCCTAATCAGTTATGGAAGCTCCTCTGATCCCCTAACACTCTAATCTTTTTTCTGCCATTTTTCATTCTACTGTCATTTTGTTCTACTTTGGGGAAACTATCTTTAACTTTATTTCCTCTTTTGCTGACATTTTCAATCACTGCTATAATATTTCAATTTTCTACAGACTTTTTCTCTGGATGTTTGTATTTTTACAATCTCCTGATCTGGTTCCAAATGCAAAATTCTATCTTTCCCTTAAAGATGGCACAATTCTCCAGGATAGGGGCTTCCCTGTAACATCTGCGGCCCCGCATATAGCAACCCATTAAAGTTTAAGTGCTTTAAGTTCTCCTGAAGTGTCCCAACAAAGTCCAGCATAAAATAGCACCTGTTGCCTCCAGTTCATGACACAATTCAGTCCTCGGCTGGTGGCTGGTGTTAGTATCTTTCAGGGCACATTTTGTTTTTCTCCCATCACTCTCTTCCATGATGATTTTACTTTATCTGTTCTGTTGAGCTAGTGGCTTCTAAGTCACATGAGTTACAGCTTTCCAGACGTTGTTTCCGTCCTTTACTGACATCAGTCCTATAATAGGCTCTTCACTTGCCACTTACATTTCTCTACTGCAGTGATCGACCTGGAACGAGGACACATGATTTTGTATGTTCAATTTTTCCTGAGCTTCAGGCAGTTTTATCTTAGATGATGAGAATGGAAAAAAAAATCAGAAAAAGGAAAGCCAATCCTGAAGTGTTTCCTGAGTCAGGAACAAGGGAACGGTCAACAGCAGTGCAAGGGATGTGGGGATTAGAAATGAAAAGAAAAATGTGATTAAACTCTCACCTGACAAGTTCTATAGAATAAATATTTATGTAACAGTCTCCGATTTTGAGGATTCCGTGTTTCTAGTACCTTCATACTCCCTGCTACTCCTTGGGACATTTGATTGTCTCTCTTTTCAACTTAAATTATAACTACATCACTTCTCTTATCCCTCCAACCCCTTCTATGCCATGTGACTTGATACTGGGAAACATTTTCCCTCTCCATCAAGTTTGTTTTCCCGCAATCACTGTTTTCCTTTCTTGAATGTGCATCTTGGATTTATACATACTAAACGCATAAACCTGCCACTTAATGACTCCATGAAAGTGACACGTTCTCTGGGTGTTTTCAGGCCTGGTTGATGGGCAAACCAGTCCTTGAAGATCCTTATTCATGTCTCTAGATTTTTCAATTCTTCTTAACTTTGGGCAAAGTTTTGTTCTTTTGGACAATATGATAATCTTATGCCAACTATGCACAAATCCCTTTCTCAAGATGTTTTCCCCCAGTTTATTAAAAAAGTGTATTATGGCTCAGTACATCAACTATGATTAGCAGGTGGACAATGCCCACAATGCACAATTTATATGCCTCAGATTAACAACTCTTACTAGACTATATAGAGAGAAATGCAACTTAACTTAGGACAAGAGTGGCTTTAGAATTTTAATTTGCTACTGATCATAGCTAAAGACGTGGCACGAGCAAAAGGTGTCTTGTTTAATTTGTCTTAATAGCGAGTTGACATTTGGCTGACTGTGGCACTGCCAATGCTTTTAGGAAATCTAGGATAATATGAGTTGCTCATCTTTCTTGTGCTTATGTTAAAAAAAAATCACACCAGACTAAAAATAGCTACAATATACTATAGGGGTAGTAATAGAGTCAATATGCAAATATGAAGTCTAAAGCTCTGCCTTATATCAGGAAATCTGCTTTTCTAAGGGAAGTATGAGTTTTATGTAGTGAAATCCACTCTCAATGCTTTTATTTATATTTTTATTTATGTGTGTTTCTATGTGAGTTTATGGCACATGTGTGAAGATATCCATGGAGGCCAGAAGACTGAATTAGATTTTCTGGAGACAAAATTACTGGTATGTAAAAATAATTTTTATTTGCCTAATGTAATTGTTGTCTTGGAGGCCTACTCTCTCTGTCTATTAACCTAGGCCTAGTACTGGAAGTTTCTAGCAGAAATACAGTCTAATCTAGTCCTAGACAGTTTTTTGCCTCTGAGATTTACTGCTGAATTGATTACCCTTCCTAGCTCTAGCTCTTTCTGAATTCTGGCTGGCTGGTTCAACTCAGCTGTTCTGGCTCAAGCTCCTCTCCTAGCTGACAAATTTAATCTGGCTTCTCTCAGCCTCTGACTAATTTGTTCTGCTTGGCTTCATATTAACTATCAATTTGTTCTAAACTTGTGGCTCCTTCCCATTCTCTGGTTTGTTCTGTTTTTACCTGTGTCTATCTTGTTCTTTCTGCAACCAGTCACTGTAAAACTGTCCCATAGCTAAACATAATAAAGGCTTTATATAGGAAGCCAATGGTCAATGTCAAATTAAATCGAGAGAAGCTTAAAGCAATTCCACTAAAATCAGTAACAAGACTAAAATCTCCACTCTCTCCATTTCTATTCAATATATACTTGAAGTTCTAGACAGCACAGTAAGGTAACTAAAGGAGATCAAGAGGACACAAATTGGAAAGGAAGAAGTAAAAGTATTGTTATTCACAGATTATATGATAGTATACATATGTGACCCCCAAAATTCTACCAGAGAACTTCTACAACTGATAAACACCTTCAGCAAAGTGGCTGGATACTAAATTAATTCAAAAAATCAGTAGCACTCCTGTATACAAAGAACAAATGTGCTGAGAAAAAAAAAATATAACAACACCCCCTTCACAATAGCCACAAATAATATAAAGTATCTTGGTGTGACTCCAACCCAGCAAGCAAAAGACCTGTATGACAAGAACTTCAAGACCATGAAAAAAGGAATTAAAGAAGATACCAGAAGATGGAAAGATCTCCCATGCTTGTGGATCAGTAGGATTAACATAGTAAAAATGGCCATCTTACCAAAAGCAATTTATAGATTCGATGCAATTCCAATCAATATATACAACAAAATTCTTCACAGGTCTTGAAAGAACAATTCCCACCTTCATGTGGAAAAACAAGAAAGCCTAGATAACTAAAACAATTCTATACAAAAGAAGTATCTCCATCCCTGACTTCAAGCTATACTACAGAGAAATAATAATAAAAACTACATGTTATTGACATAGAAACAGACTGGTTGATCAATGGAATTAAAATGAAGACCCAGAAATAAATATACCTATGAACACTTGATATTTGACAAAGAATCCAAAACCATACAGTGGAAAAAAGAAAGCATCTTCAACAAATGGTGCTGGTATCTGGATGTCTCCATGTAGAAAACTGGAAATAGATCCATACTTATCACCGTTTACAAAACTAAAGTCCAAGTGGATTAAAGACCTCAACATAAAACCAGACACATTAAATCTGTTAGAAGAAAAAGAGGGAAAGAGCCTTGAACTCATTGGCGCAGGAGACAACTTTGTGAACAGAACACCAACAGCTCAGGCTCTATGATCAACAATTGATAAATGAGACCTTATAAAACTGAAAAGTTTCTGTAAGGCAAAGGACACTCTCAACAGAACAAAGCAATAGCATAAAGATTTGGAAAAGATCTTCACCAACCCTACATCTGACAATAGGTTAATATCCAAAATATATAAAGAACTCAGGAAATTCAATAGCAAGAAATCAAATAATCCAGTTTAAAATGGGGTACAGACATAAACAGAGACTTCTCAACAGAGGAATCTTGAATGTCCCAGAAGCACTTAAGAAATGCTCAATGTCCTTAGTCACCAGGTAAATGCTAGTCAAAATGATTCTAAGATTCATTCTTACACCTATCAGAATGGCTAAGATCAAAAACTCAAGTGACAGCACATGCTGGTGAGGATATAGAGCAAGGGGAACAGTCCTCCATGGCTGGTAGGAATGTAAACTTGTACAACCAGTTTGGAAATCAATGTGTATCTTTCTCAGAAAAATTAGGACTAGCTCTACCTCAAGACACATATATTTGGGCATATATCCAAAATAAGTTCCACCATACAACAAGAACATTTGCTCACCTATGTTCATAGCAGCTTTATTCGTAAT
The DNA here is from genome assembly GCF_964271855.1 of Acomys minous. Lineage (NCBI taxonomy): Eukaryota > Metazoa > Chordata > Mammalia > Rodentia > Muridae > Acomys > Acomys minous. The sequence goes on along the minus strand of NC_140491.1, from coordinate 28,919,506 downwards.
AGCCAGAAATGGAAACAATCTAGATGTTCCTTAATCAAATAACGGATAAATAAAACATGGTACATTTACACAAGGGATACTATTCAGCTACTGAAAATAACGAAATCATGAAATTTGCAGGCAAATGGGTGGAACTAGAGAAGATAATTCTGAGTGAGGTAACCCAGGCCCAGAAAGACACATATGGTATCTACTCGCTTATAAGCTGATATTAGCCACATAATACAATATAACCACATGACAAGTTACGGACCCAAAGAAACTAAGTACCCCAAAGGAGGCATATGGGGAAATAGCATGGACAGTTGAAGTAGCAGTAGAGAGGGAACTCAATACTCAGTAGCAGAGGATTTAGGGAGGGAAATGAGGGGAGGGAATTGGATGTGGGGAGAGTGGAGAGAGGAGGTTAGAGGGCTTGGAAAGAAAAGGGAAACCGAGGGTGTGGACACCACTGAGGCAAGCTGGAGACCTGAGACAGGGTGGGTTACAGGAAGGATATGGTGATGTCTCTAGCTCAGCCTCTTAGCAATGGGGGCGAAGGAGACTGAGGAGCCCACCCTTTAGCCAGGCAGGACTTTCCGTGATGGGAGGGGAACACCAACCCACCTACCAAAACGTTGACCCAAAATTTACCCTGCCTACAAGATGTGCCGAGATAAAGGGAGTAGAAACTGAGGGAATATCCAAGCACTGCCTGGCTCAAGCTGAGATCCACCTCATGGGAGAGAGCCAACCCCAGACACTATTAACAGTATTCAGCTATGATTACAGACAAGAGCCTAGCATAGCTGTCCTCTGAGAGGCCCCACCCAACCGCTGATTAAATCAATTGCTGAGACTCACAGCCAAGCATTAGGTAAGACTCAAGGAGTCCTTTGGAGGAGTGTAGGGGTAGGGATAAAAGGGCCTCTGAGCAGACAAGAATGCTGCAAGAAGACCAAACTAGTCTACGCTAGACCCATAAGGCCTTACAGAGATGAAAGTTCCAAGCAAAGAGCATGCGTAAACTGGACCTAGACCCCCGACACATATGTAACCTGTGGTCAGTTTGATTGTCATATGGGACCCTAGTAAGTTGAGCAGGTGCTGTCTACAACATGGACTCTGTTGCCTGCTTTCAATCTCTTTGTTGTAACAGGGCTGCGTTGCCTGGCCTCAGTGGATGAGGAGAACTTCAGTCCTGATGTGACTTGATGTGTTGAGGTCATTTGGTGGTAGTAGGGCTCCCCTTTTCTGGGGACAAGGGGAGGGGGTATAAAGGGAAGAGGTGGGAGAAGAGGAGGAGTGGGGCTATGATTGGAATGTAGAGTGAAAACACAAATTAATACAATAATTTTTTAAAAGACAAGGTCAAATGCCTTTCACACTTTTGCCCAACTAGTAAACAGTATTCTTGAGCTCTGTCCTTCCCAGTTTCCTATTTTAGAAGACCTGTCTCCAGCCCCCACTTACTGGCTCATGCAATGAGGCTTATCATAATAAAACTCAGTGGACAGAGTAGAAAAATAACAACACCGAGCAGCGATTGGCATCATAGATTTTCTTCATACATCCCTTGTAACATAAACAAGAATGTTTTCAACAAGGCAGTAATAGAGTTTATAGACTGGATACCCCCTCTAATTTTACACATTCCCAGTTTAGTGAATCCTAAAGTAAGTGCTATAAAACATACCTCCCAGAAATTTGCCAGAAGGTCTCTCTCAAGAAGCAACCAGAATAGGTTGTTAACAGGACATTGTAAGCATAAAAAAAAATGGCAGATGTTATAATTCCCCATTCTTCCTAAATTTCAACAAGTGTCACCTTCAAATCCTATCAGCCACTTGGCTGATTATGACGTCACCTCTGGGCAACTGAGAAACATATTCACCTCACCCAAGAGTAATCTATGTGTCTTGATTTCAAGTCCTTATCAACAATGTTCTTGTTCTTAGAGTAAATAAGAAAATACTACTTGAGGATGGAGACATGGCTTAGTAGTTAAAGGTACTTGCTGCTCTTCCAGAAGACTTGAATTTGGTTCCCAGCACCCACATTAGATGCCAGTAACTCCAGCTTCACGGGAGCATACACCCCTTTCTAGTCTCAGAGGACATCCTTACACATGTACGTGCGAGCGCGCGCGCGCGCACACACACACACACACACACACACACACATATACTCACACACAAACACACACACAAATAAATCTTTAAGATGTATTTTTGTGGACATTTTGTGCGAAGCCTTATTTATTCCCCTTCAGTTTCTGTTTCCTGGTGTGCTTACGTGTAGTGACTACAAAGTCAACTCATCTGTTTTTCTAAGGTCTTTCTTGGTGATCTGTCACCTGGCTCTTGCCGCTTGTGTTTCCCAGGGGACCTCACTTCTCTACCCACGCTTAGGCAGAGAGCCAAACCTCTGTGAAAGGGAGAAAATTTCTCTATTATTTACCTTATACTGCACCACAGAATCCCAAAGCCTTGATGGCTGAACAAACACATTTACTTTTTCACAGTCTTGGAGGCTAGTAGTCAAGTTCAAGACACCAGCATGGTCTTCTGAGGCCCTTTTCCTTGACGTATGGCTGACCCCAATCCTGGTATGTCATCACAGTGCCCCTGCACCCTGCTGTGTGTCTGCATCCTATTCAAGAAAACTGTAAGCACATTACCTGTGTCAGTTTAGGACCCTGTTCATAAAACCTCAGTTTATCCCAATGAACTCTTTGGAAACCCTATTCTCATCTAAAGGAAATGAGTTTTGGATTTCAATATGAGAAATTTGGAGGGTCATACTGCAGCCCCTAATACTCTGGCAAGCTGGGCCTGAAAAATCTCATAATGTATAATAGTGTATTAGACTGTCCAGCTGCCTTGGGAGAAGTACTTTGCTTAGCTTTGCCTTTAATACATTAAAAATTTTTTTTTGTTTCATTTGAGTTTCATAGGAAAAATGCTGTAAGAAACAAACTTTTCTAAACAGCAAATGCTGATCTCCTGTCCATATATAGCAGAAATCCCTGGAAGTCATGGTATGATGGTTGTCAAGGGATGCTGAGAAGCAAAGGAGGGAGGGTCATAAAGCCTTTTAATAACTACAATCTAAAGCGATCATCTTTGAAATGAAAAGTGCCCGTGGCCACATCACACATGAAACTCATGAAAATGGCTGCAACCAATTTTGCATTTCACTCTGGCATCCTCGTAGACTGTTTCATGTCATGCCTGCAAGTCATCTGCTAGAGCATCCTGAATCTAACCACTTGTGTTACTCCTGTCCTCATTCTCATCCTCATCCACACTGGGCCAATTGGCATCTCAGCTTCTGCAATTAAAAATGACTCTCCCCAAATTCATGAGAGCATCACTGCATGACAATCAGTTGTGCTTCTACCAGTGGGTTCCTTGCAGAGTTTCTTTCTTATCCACAGTAGAAGTCAAGTCTGTTCATGGTCCTAGTAGTCCAATACACATGGTCACTATGTCCTCACTGTCCTCCGTTTCCCTTGCTGCCCCATATCCTCTTCTAGAAGAGCTAGTGAGTGCCTATTGGGTATCTCTCACCTCAGGGCCATTGCACATACTTTCTCTGTATCAGGAATATTATTTCCTAGATATTAACCCAGCTTGCTCCTTCACTTCCTACCAATACTTTTTTAGATATCACCTTGTCAATGAGGCCCTTGGTGAGATCCCTATATAAAATCACAAGCAACCACACAACTTACTTCCTTTATTATTTTTCTTAATATATACTTCATTGTGTGTATGTTTGCTTTGCTCTCCACAGTTTCCACATTACCTACAATAACAGCACATAGTTGGTGATCAATAAATGCATGTTTGAGTAAACAAATTAATTCAGGTTAAATATAACTTTTCAGTTCTATTATATTGTAGGTTATACATTCATTCATTTATCTGGGAGCCTGTGTTCTACACCTAAGAAATTATTCTACAGTGTTAACAAATATTCATAACTCTAAATGGAATGAACTTATATCAAATAAATTGAAATACCTTGGGCATTATTAGTTTTTCTTTTATATTTTTCAGTTCCCTACCCTAACACACTGATAATTTTATTTCAAATAAAATTGCAACTAATACTGGTAGGGTATAACCTCTTTGCTATGCAATTTGCCGAGCACTTTATACACATTTTCTAATTTAATCCTCTCAAATACTGTGAAATATGCACAATTATGATCACCATTTAACAAATAAAAATGCAGAAATGTACAAACCTGGTAAATCCCCTCAGTCTCACAGTGCTGCTAAGTGCTGAAGATAACATTTCATTCATTTAGAATCTATCCTCAAATCAAAATGCTGCCTTTGTCTCTTCTTAATTTATGATACAGATAATTTTGAAAACAATAATTTGTGTCAACTGGTTTTAAATATTCAGTCATAAATATCTTCGCATCTTTGTTAATTTCCCATGTAGAAGAAGAACAAGCCCATTAGGCTTCTAAACTCTGTGTTACTTGGAGAGTCATAAAGATAATAATACACAAATAAACAAGTATATATACACAACCAGACAGAAATACACAAATTAAATTAAAGCATGACATATGGAGAGTATAGAGCAGCAATTTTTGAAAGCATGTCTTGGACAGCATTGTAGGGCTTTTGTTTGTTTGGTTTTGTTTAGTTTTATTTTGTTTTAATTTGTTATCCAGTGACTGAAAGGAAGGGCCTGGAGAGAGTCAGCACTTAAGAGTAGTCGCTGCTCATGCAGAGGACTAGAGTTTAGATCATAGCATCCAAATCAAGGGCCTCACAATTGCCTCTAACTCCAGGTCTATGGGAGTTAGTGCCTTCTTCTAGCCTTTCTGGGCACCTGTGCTCACATCCATATATCCACACAGAAACACACACAAAATATAGACACAGGGAAACACACATACTTACACACACACACACACACACACACACACACACACACACACACACTCACACTTTAAAAAGACAAAATGAATCTTTAATAAAGGAAAACAAAGTTAAAAGGAGTATTATGGGCCCAGAAAGGGATTTGCAAGCAAAAGAAACATCTGATGGGTAGGTCCACAGACAGGGGTAAGTATAGTTTACCTACAAGAAGAGCTTGATAAGCAAGCTCTCCTGGGAAAGGAAGCAGGGAAGCAATGCTGTATGAGAAACAGTGGTAAGAAGGCGAGCAGGGTCTAAAGGATGCAGACCTTTGTAAGGTCAGTGGGGACACAGATTTTGTTCTAATTGTCAACAACAGATTTTCTAGGCGTAAACAGCAAGGTTATCACTTCAGTGCCATCAAAGGGGGCACCATGGCATGGGGCGGAGTGGATGCAGGAGATCTGGGTAGGTGATGGTGTACTTTGTGTCCTGTAAGAGAAGCATTGCTGAGAATGCAAGTTTGTAATGGAAGATAGACCCAAGAGGTCCTTGGGTTAAGGTGGGCTCTTGTTGAAGTCAATTTTATAAAACCGTGTTTTGTTTTTCTCAGTTTCTCTCTTCACCCACTATCACAGAAATAATTGAGACTCTTATATTTGTTTCTAAGGTTTTACAGCACAATCTTGAGCAGTTCCATTCTTAACCCTCTATGTTATCCTGACTCCATTTTTGCCCAAACCCCCAAGTGACTTGCTTTTTAGGTCTTTCACTGCTCCAGCTGAATCTTCATCTCTTCTGCACCCTGCTTGTGGCTGAATCCCTCACTTCCTCTTCTAACTCCTCCTCCCCTGGCTAGCAGGAAGTACAGCCCAAATCTCTCCTCTCTCTTTGACTGGCTGTAAGCTGTTTTATTGATATATCAGGGGAGAAAATTGGAGAGCGGAGTTTATACAACATTTAGACAGGAAATTCTCAGGACAAGAATGTGCAACCAGAAATCAGCATTTGAATTACACAATAACCTTATGCCTACAGGCTCTCTAGGTGGAAATGAGAAGGCTTCAGGAGTTCAGGGTAGAGCTTGGTAAGTCCGAGGGATGTGCTAACCAGCTGTGTAGAAGTTCTGGTCATCCCAAAGCAGGATTGTTCACAGGACCACCGAGGACACCACAGTCTGCAGATAGAACACAAGTTCTCTTACCCACTGAGCCCCGTCTCTATAGCTCTGGTACTTTCTATTGAACAAAACCATACTAGGTACCCTGAATGTCTAAGCTGAGAAGGGAGCATATATAGTGAGGGATGTTGGCTGAAGTTCTATAATCCAAGATCACAGTCTATAAATACAAGTTAGGATTAGACTGGCTCATCAAGGAAGAATTCTTTGATCCTTTAAGAACTGCTCCAAAGGGAACAGGCAGATGGGTTAGTCAGGAAAGCCCTTACCTTTGGAAACACAAGGACTTGTGATTAACCAGAACCCTGCCCCCTTACTCCCTACCCCCACCCCCAAATGCTTGCCTGTTGGCATACACTTAAACTCCTAGCACTGGGAAAGAAGAAACAGGCTCCTGAGTTCACTGGCCAGCCAGTCTAAGTATTTGACAAGTTTAAGGATGATGAGACCTTGTCAAAAAGAGAAAAAAAAATCATAGTTGGGGCCTGACAAACAATGTCCAATGTTGTCATATAACTTCTAAAGAATGTATGTATTCACGTGCACAGAGAAAACCAGGCCCAAGTCATGGATGGAGCCTGAAGAGCAACAAACTTTCCAGGTTCTGTGGCTACTAAAGAGTATATATATTCGTGTGCACAGAGACAAGCAAGCCTAGTTTGGCTGAAAAGCTATCCTGTTTTTCCGTTGTGGCCCCCTGCCCCCACCATGTTCCCCTGACAAAGCTGTGGGGGAATATTTGGCAGTAAGTCCCTTACACATTTCCAGCTGAGCTTTATACCAAAGCCCTTATCTCTTTCTTTTGCTCCCCAGGATGCTGGCTCCTAATCAGGGTTCACCCACAAGCAGGACAGTGCCCTGCTTTTGTCTTCTGTCTGCTGTATAATGTGTTTACCTTCTTGAGGGTGATGGGGATATTGATGACTCTCCTGTATAAGATGAGGAGGGCAGGGCAGGGCAGTCACAGATTCCATTAGACAGCACCCATGAGGTCAGCCACCAGGCAAAGCATGCTGACGGATTTAGCTCCAACAGCCAGGTATTCAGAATTGGGTGCGAGCTGGCACGCAGGCAATTAATGTTTTACACAGAGGTGTTGGGGGTATTAATAACACACCGAACATAAAAGCATCTAGAAAGCATCAGAGTTCCGTTGAAAAGCGAACGGCTGAGAGCTATTTCCAAGGGGTAAAAGCAGCTCCTGGGGGCTCGGGATTAATTACAGGAGATCTATCACGCTCATTACCACAGGAAGTGGTAGCTGCTATTATTTAATTGGAGAGGTTGTTATTTAATTTCTTTTATATTCTGAAGAGCAATTAACAGAGTCAAGAGAGGTAGGCTTTAACGCTAAAGCTTTCCCTCGGCGCTCCGGAGCTCAGGCTTACAAGTTAAGGCATAAATTTTTACCTTGCTTCCTCCAGGCAGAACCTGGATTTTTACCACAGGTTCTTCGTCTCGGTTTCTGCAGTTTCTCTCCCTTTTCTGCAGGTTCTTCTTAGAACCATAGCACCTGGTTTCTGATTTTCACATGTGGCACAGTTCTAGAGGGCTCCATGTGAAACCTTATAACTTCTACTTAGTGAGGTTAGAAGGTCTTGTGTAAAGACTTACAAACTAGCATATACAAAACAGCAGATGGTCATAAGGAAGGGTGAAGCCCCTTGCCTGAGGGCAACTAAAACCTCCCACTGGAGTAGGCCTGAATGCCCAAGATGACTTGCTATTACCAGAAAATCAAGAGCCCTTCTTGGAGTTCTTAGACTTGTTAATTAAAGTATTTAAGAACAGACTTAAAAGGAAATTCAACAGTTTGGGGGGATGTTTGTTTTTTAGTGTAAAAGTCAACCCCCTTGGGCAAGAATGTTAAAAATCTTGGCAGCTGTCTAAAAGAGGAAGATGGGGAAGAGAAAAAGAGATGAATAAAGGTCAGTCATGGGATATACAAGCAGCTGCAAGGTGGGAAGTGGAGCTTGGGAGAGAGTTAAGCCAATGAGCTAGGAGCTGCTAGAAGAGACAGAAGAAAAAGTTATGCTTTTCTGAGTCCTGACTCAACAAAGTAGGCAGATGCAACAGAACCTCTTGGTGTCCTCCCTAGTGACTGTACCAGAAACCAAGGATTCTGGCAAAGAGAAGTACACAATCTCCTTAAAGTGACAGTTATCTCTAGCATGGTTATGCTGTTGCTGACTTCCTGAAGGTGATCCCTTAGCAAGGTGATTGATCTGCCCAACTGGAATGTCAGGTCTCCAAGCAGGCCGGAGAGATAGCTTTTCCTAGAGATCCCTAAATAATGTAACTGTAATTATAATACTAAAATACACCTCCCCTGAGCAGGGACTTAAGCTACGATGAGACATGCCAGGCATGAAGTGGTGTGCAGAACCACATGTAAAAGGGCACATACAAAAAAATCTGTAAGTTTGTAGCATGCAAATGAACCTAAGCCCTCTATGACTTATGACTTAAGAGCTCTGCTCCTTTGTGCATTAGTGGACCTTTGATCTTTTCCCCTGCTCTAGGTCTCTTGCAAACATGCCCTTTCTTAGACAGTTTTCTCACTTTGCTTGCTACTATGCACATGCCTTTTGCCAGTTCTTTGCTCTGGGGGACAAGGACACCCATTGACCTCTCATTTCAGCTAGTGTCCTTTGACCCACCTCTTAAGAACACAAGTGCTCATATTCTAAACTGTATGCCTGAATCGGTCTTCTTTGAGAGTTACTACTGAACAACCTTTTTGTGGTTCTTATGGTCCCCGAATTATCACCCACTTAGGAGACAACATTGAGACTGAGAAATCAGAAAGAAACAGAGAACTCAGAGGTCGTGTGTGTGTGTGTGTGTGTGTGTGTGTGTGTGTGTGTGTGTGTGTGTGAGAGAGAGAGAGAGAGAGAGAGAGAGAGAGAGAGAGGGAGAGAGAGAGAGATGCATAAGTAAGTATGGACCTGCATTTGCCTATGATGGCCTACGTAGACATCAAAAGTTACTGTAAAGGTCTCTTAGTCTTCCTCCATTACCTACCAGTTGTTTTTGAGATAGGGTCTCTCACTGAACCTGAAGATAGTGGTCTTATCTAACCTGACTGGCCAGGAAGCCCCCAATGATCCATGGTTCCCTGTCCCACTGAACCGAAGTTATAAATGTATGCTGCCACCTCTGGGTTTTACCAAGGTTCCTAACTCAATTCTTCAGGCTTGCAGAGCAAGCTCCTTACACATTCAGCCATCGCCTGACATTGGATTTTTTTTTTTTTTGAAATTTAAATCTCCTATACCCTTGATTACAAAACCAAAAACAAAGATAGAATGCAAAAAAGTGACTAGCCCAGAACTGTTGAGCTTGGTAATGGATGCTGGAATTTACAATCAACCTTTTCTCATTCCCAAAATGCAGTTCATTGTTTGACTGTAGGAATGGATCCTGAAACAGTGCTGGACAACTTTATATCCCAGAATCTCAACTCATGTTCACATGACTCTCAGAGGGACCTTATTAAAATGTAAATGCTGGTTCAGTGAGTCTGAACTCTAAAGCCTGAGAATCTACATTTATAACAAGCTCAGGGTGATGTGAGTGCTTCTGGGTCACAGTGGCTCTTTGAATTTAGGAATTTAGAAAAGACTTAGGAAACGATGGTTGTGCATTAGAATAGCACGGCCCTAAAAGGGGTGTTCATTCATTCGTCTACATTGTTCCAGAATTCATTCCTCCTTTTATGACATTAGCATCTTTTCATAGAGACAATATCCTCCTTCATCCCTTCATATTATTTATCAGGGTCCTTCAATTTTGTCCTGTCCTTTTTTATGCCAAAACCCTGGAGGTGACATAGATCCATGTATTGGCTTTTGATCTAAATATGAGGGTGGGACAAGCTGTAGGCCTAAACTCCAAATGTGATGCAGGCACCATTTTATGATCCAAGATGTTGGCATTTTCTCCAAATGTGGGTTGTAAATAAGTGTGACCCTGTGATATAGATGTGGTTTTGTGGTACAGGTGTGGGCTTTATGGTCTAGGTGGGTGCGAGCTTGTGATCTAGTTGTGGGCTTTTCTTCCAGATGTGGGTATAGTTGTATGGACCAGGCTTAACAAATCTGTTCATTCTAACCTCCTGGCCATATGAGTTATGTTCACAATGAACATGTGCTACCAGCCATGCAAATCAAAGGAATACCAAGAATTGCGTTATCATTGAAAGGCATTCATTCTTTGTTTTACTGAACACAGAGAAAGGTGAACATAAGCCTGCAGCATGGATAGCCGCAATAAGAATTTTTAATTCTTAAAAAATTACATCCTAAGGACAAATCTAGTACTAGGGATAGAGTTTTAGGGAGGGAACTAGTGTCTGCACCCTGATAACTCTGAACATCTGCATCCAGCTGTGCAATACAGCCAATCCCTCAGAGCTTTCTATTTTGTGAGCCAATAACATCCATACTTTTCATCAAGTGGGCTGTGATGGCCATTCTTGGTTGTCAACCTGACTACATCTAACAAAAGTCCAAGCCCACAAGTTCATCCCTTCACTAGAGCCTACTTCTTTGGGATTCTGACATATACTGAAGACTAGCTGAGACATTTGTCCTTATCATTGAACAACTACTGGGTTCTTGGGCTTTCCAGTCTTGGGTTAGTTGAACCACAGCCTATAAGTCATTCTAGTACACCGCACACATACATACATATAGTCACAAGCATGCTGGCTATTGTAGCACCTGTCTATCATGAAAGGATTGGTTTCAATAGTTAGTATCATCAGAGATGAAGTAGTTAGTAAATTACTCACAATGTTTGGAATCCTAGAAATTAGACATTTTCCAGGCCTTCCAGGAAAAACTCACTAATTCCAGCTGCCTACACAGAATGGCTTCTCTCTGAGCTTTTGCCCCTCTGTTCTAATATGTAGAGTCCTGAGGTCAGTTTTGCTTGCATAAGAGACCCACAAAGGAGGTGCATTACTTTGCATCTTCATCTTTCTACATCATAGCCCATTCTTAGGAAAGGGTCACCTACCTGAGCCCACTGGGGTTTAGATCCTGCTCTTGCATGACCATATGTACCTAAATTCCTGCTCTCAGACCCCCGTCCCATGTTACATCTGGAAAACATGGGCAAGGAAATAATCATTAGCCTGCTCTTTCACAGACCGATTAAGATGCTTGAGTAGGCTGAGAGGCTCTTAAAACAATTTATCTCTCTTCCTATTCTATTATCTAGACGTTCCTCTTTTGCCTTCTGGAATGCTCTACTTCCATCTTTGGAGGCTTGTGCTGGCTTTGGTGCCTATAAGATAGCATAGTATGCATCACCTTTGTCTTCTACAAGGATTAGCTCTTTGCCTCTCAATGTGCTAAGATGCAAATTCAGTCAAGCCCAACCTTATGTTGCAGTGTGTGTGTGTGTGTGTGTGTGTGTGTGTGTGTGTGTGTAGGGGAAGAGGAAGGGGGAGAAAGAGGATGCAGGTGGAGGAGGAAGAAGAGGAAGAGGAAGAGGAAAAGGAGGAGGAGGAGGAGGAGGAAGAGGAAGAAGAAGAAGAAGAAGAAGAAGAAGAAGAAGAAGAAGAAGAAGAAGAAGAAGAAGAAGACAAACAAGGAAGACACTAGATTTGTTTATTTAAGAAGGGACCTATGATAATATTACCCATGATGGAGTCAGGTACAACCTCTGCCTAGAATGTATCTAGTGGTATCTGAGGCCTTTACTCATGTATCCATATAACTATTCACTCCTGCATAAAAAGAGTGACCAACAGGGTATGGGAAAATACTGAATAGTCATTTGGCAAAGGGAGGGAGTTTCTCAGCTAATATGGGTGAAGCAGAAGTCACATTAATCCCATTTTGTCAGTTGGCTGTTTTCTAAACATTGTACTGCTAAGGACATGGGAACAGGGGAAAGGATATCCTTGAGTTCTCTTCATTTCTTTGCTTTTAATGGAGAAGATAGCATCTCCAGATGTAGCTATGTGCTTTTGGACTGGTGGTTTGGGGGCATAAATATCCTTCACACTAACATTGCATAGACTTGTGGGTTATATAGTGCTTACTTAGAAATGCAGTCCCAACCCACCCAGGTTACATGTCCTGGGAAAGTCAACTTACCTCCTTCCTTACTAACATCCTCTCTGAAATGAAATGCAGAATCCGTGAGAGAAAACCTCAGCTGTGTGTATTTGGGAATAGAAGGCAAAGCAAAAGGGTGAGCAAGAAGCTGTACCTGAAGGAAGACAAAAATGGATGAGGAACCCAAAGGACCAAGTCACAACCCTCATTCTACTAATGATGAAACACTCTCCCCATTGGCCTCTGTTCACTCCTGTCTCTATAATTAGATGTAAAATGTAAATTAGACTCCATAGCTCCTCTGCTTAAAAGACTCAAAAACTTTTCTCCCATATTGGTGTCAATTCCCAACTCTGCAGCTTCCTATACTTCAAACTGAATGCATTCCATCTACTTCTTGAGCCTGGCAGCCCTTTGTGCACCACAGGTCTTCAGGTCTTTGCATCTTCTTTCTCAGAACTCTGCAGGATCACATCCTTCCTCATGCAGGTCCTCAACATTTCTATTACTTCTTTCAAGATGGCTTCTTTGAAAAGCCCAGCATATATCCTCAACTCTGTTAGATCATTTTGCATCCCCCTTCTCCTCACACAGGGCTTTGTTGCTCTTAAAGTTTCTTGTTTATTCACTCACTGTTCATTCTCAATTTCTCTATTTCCCTCCTGATGTGCTTGTGTACATAAGAGATGCTCAGTAAATGATGTCTATAGAGGTTTGAGCTTCTTGGGTGGTCTTGCATGAATTACTTAATCCCCTTAGGCCTCAGCTTCGGCATTTAAAACTGAAGATATTAGACCGAGAGGATCCTAGAATATGTGAATTCTTTACACTGTAGCTGGATTTGTGAGTTAGAATTGGGATAGAGGTGACTGCAGTTTGTGGATGAGACAAAGGGTGAGCTCCCGGAGGAGCCAGAGCTGATTAGTGATGTGAGGATGAATAGGAAAAAGATAGCTGGTAACTCTAATCAAGTCCACCATCGTTATTGACTGTGAATGTAGTAAGACTTCCCAAAAGGGAAATGTCATTCTGTCAGACGATGGCTAAGAGGACAGCATAGAAGAGCAAGTGTTTAGCACGGGCCTTGAAAGGTGAGCTAGTTCAAGAGAGTGCCATTATTTTCAATGACCAAATGCATTAAGATAATTTTATTGTGATTATTTTAAGACCATCCTCCTCAGTGCTTAGGCACTGTGTCCCCATAGGATTCAGAATCCAGTCACAAGTTCATAGTCAGAATATAGAAACTGTATTTTCAAACTCAAAGTTGTTGATCTCTAACATACCAGGGTTAACCCTTAAGAGAGATGTATATCTTCCTGTGCTGAAGGAGAGCTTACTCACTGCCTATGCTCTCCTTATTGGTTCTCCTTTCTACTCTCACATGAATCCTGTTTTTGTTTGATTTATTATGTGTTCCCCTTTCCACTAAATGATTCATGCCACTAAATGTTTGTTTACAATGCATGGATCAAATTTATATCATAGCTGAAATAACACATGTCTAGGTGTCACCAACGTGGGTCATCAGTTACCTTAAATTCTGACACCAGGTTGCTAAATGTAAAGAGCCCAGACGCTCAGTGTTCTCACACTCTGACCTCCTTTGTTATCTCCACCTGTTAAATGTAAGAGTGGGATAGGCAACACCCAATCCTTAGTGGCTCATTTCACCCAATCCTATCCCTTTCTGCCTCCTCCTGAAGGCTTCTCAGCCATCTCTATTTTGTACCAATAGGAAGGACCCTGTCCTTGCTGTTCTGTTGGCTGTTTTCCCATCTTCAGATATCATGAGGGTGATGGGTGCTTTTTGCTTATTTGTTTGTTTGCTCCTATGGCAGCCAAGGGCCTAGCATGCAGCAGCTATGAGCAATATTTCCTGGACGAGGCAAGCTATGACAACATAGATGTACAAAATAAGACCTCCAAGAAGACAAAGGGCATCATTAAAGCTTATAGGTCTTTAGGACCCTGGGTATCTATCTCGGTGCATCTGGTTCTGTTAGAGGCATCCCACAGAGCATTTTGGAGGAAGCAGCTGAGAGGCCTCATTTCTCCCTATCCCACATCACTGAGCCCACATGGCCAATTCTGAGATCCAGAAGGGGTTCCTCTGTGAAGATTTCCTCTCATGCTGAGTTAGAAACAGAAATAGTGATATCAGCCACAAACCAAAGAACAAGCTTGTCTCTACCCTTCCGACCACCTACTGTGGTCATTCAGGTCTGTCTCTCAGAGAAAGTGCTCCTGTCACATCTTATCTCCTGGGCCCTTGAACAGTGATAACATCGAACAGGTAAATTAATGTAGCTTACAGTGGGATAGGCCAGCATCTTGTCCCTGAAGTGGCCACGCCATTTCATAATAACCCTATTCTTCATTGATCAAGAGCTCACACATGCAGACTTACTTCCGAAATGGTCTGCAATCCTGTAACTTGTCCTAGAAGATATAACATTTGCTCTGCGTTACAGTGTGGCAGAGTTGTGGGACCTGCTTGTGTATCATGTGTGCGCATGTGTGTGTATATTTGTGTACGTGTGACGAATATGACAATATTACAATGTCAGTACAGATAACAACAGTCTTGTTTGCCAGAAGGGGAAAAAAAAAGCCAAGACATAAACAATAGCCAGGGTCATCCAATTAAAGCAAGGCAGAGCAAGGCTGAAGCCTAATCACACTGGGAACAGCATGAGTTTTCTGACTGTTTCCAAGTGTTTTCTCACCCATCTCTGTACTAACATCTGGTGAGTTCTTTATCATCAGCCTTTTTTTCTGCATGAGAATATTGAGAGTCAATGAGTCCAATACTATATGCAGTCATAAAACTAATTAGTAACAAAGTCAAAGTTCAAATTCAAATCATTGTGACATAAATATCCATTAAATAGATGTAATTCAATAAATGTATGTCTTAGGTCCACTATCTGTGAAGGGTTTATGCTCAATGATCATTAAGAATCCTTTCAGATTTAACAATCCTGATTCACCAGAGACTGAGACAGAAAATGATCAGGAGTTTGAGGCAAACATGGGTTACATAACAAGACACCCCCCCAAAAAAAACCCCCACAAAGAATAAATAAACGAATAGAAATGACTAAAAAGACAAATGTATAGTCTATCTTCATGAAACTTATTACACAATCAGAAGCAGATGAGAAAATGGACAAGAATCCATTGCCAGCATTGTTTCACAAGAGGGAACTAGGCTTCCAAGGAAAAAGCTAAGTAAGATGAGTAACCAGAGCATGGATGCTGGTGAAAGGGAGCAGAATGGGTAGCCAATGACACACACTGCAGAGAGAAGTGTCAAAGCAGTGGCTCAGGGACAAGCATGGGCTAAATCATAGAAGGCCATGTCACCACATCAAGGGACTGGGCTTTGCTTGTTTCTGAAAACAACCAGAAGGACTGTCTGAGAAAATGGAGGAAGGATAGCCACCCCTAAACCCAGAGCACTTCCGCACTTTTGAAGAGGTAGGGATATCAGTCTTGCCTCAGTTCTGCTTCTGTAAATGGGGGTGTTAATACAACCTGCCTCCTAAGACTCAGAGAGAATTCCCATCATCCTGAGCAGAGGCTTCCAGACCCTACACATCATTCTTTTTCTTTATTTAAAATTCACTTTACATCCTAATCATAGGCCCCTCCCTCCTCTTCTCTCTCAGTCCCACCCTCCCTCCCTCTTTCTCCTACTATGACTCCTCAGAAAAAGAAGTAGTCTCTCACAACCAAACCATCCTATCACATCAGGACAGATTACATCCTCTTCTCTGGTAGCCTGGCAAAGCAGCCATGCCAGGGAGAAGTGATCAAAAAGCAGGCCACAGAGTCTATGTCAGAGACAGCCCCTGCTTCCCTGACTAGGGGACTCACATGAAGACCAAGCTGCCCATCAAGTACACATGTATCATTTGATCACCATCATGATGCTACTAGGTTGATGACATCATCCTCACTGTATGTGGTTGGGGAACCTAAGACAGCTAGGAGACTAAAACTTCCCTACAGAACTGGAAGGTATTCAAATATAGTAGTGTTTAGAAGAGTTCACTGATCAACTTCCCCTATACCATGCCTTCAGTGATGGCTTCCAGACATGTTGAAGTGGTTCAGGGAATGTAGTTACATCTTTTCCTGGGCTACAGGGCTACCTGGGGAAGGTCCCTGAAAACAGGGCAGTGGCAGTCTTCAGGCTGAGTTCCAGACAGGCAGTCCAGCCACAAGCCATGAGGAGAAGGACCAAATAAAAACAAACGCAAAAAACTGTTCTCACCTGTGTGAAGATTGGAAACAGGATAGGATGAGTGCCTGGACGAAAAACAAGTGGGGGAGGGGGGTTACAGTGGAACTGTGGAAGAAACAAACAAAAAGAGAAGTCGGTATTCATGATAAATGTGTGTTAGATGTGTGTATGTGTTGAGAGAGACAGACAGACAGAGAGACAGAGACAGAGACAGACACACACACACACACACACACACACACACACACACACACAGAGAGAGAGAGAGAGAGAGAGAGAGAGAGAGAGAGAGAGAGAGAGATGTAGAGAGACAGAGAGAGAGTGAGTCATACAGACAGACACACAGAGAAGAAGTAGGCAAGGAGGTGGAGAAGAGGGAAAGAAAGAGAGAGGCATGAAGCAGAAAGAGAGAGAGAATGGAATGAGGGAGGCCAACGGGAGTAAGAAATGAAGGAGGAAGGGAGAAAACAAAAGTCAAAGAAAAGAATTTAGAGCAATGGAGGCCGTAGCTTGAGTCATAGAGTGCACATTCTCAGAAGCCCTCCTATGTGCAAGAATATATTTGTCTATCTCAGGCTATATTTGATTTTAAAATTCACTAAAATAAAAATTTCCATTTAAGGAGTAATGTCATGCAGACTCTGTTTATACCTTTGGTGTTACTCAGAAGCGATGGTAGCTGATGGAAGCCGACTCTGGTGAATTTGGATACTCCATTTCATAAGAAGCCAGCTCGCTCAGGCAGGCAGTCTGAAATGAGATGCTGTAGGACAGGAAGTCAAGTCTGCATTTCCTTTCCATTTTCAACTACTTAGGCAGGAAGCATCACCTCCAGTTTCCCTTGGATTCTCTGCTGTGTCATCCACTCCACAACACTTCTCCAATGTCAAAAGCTAGATGGATAGCAAGGAGCTCTTTCCTCCCTCTAGGACTCTTCTGGAACATCTAGGGTAACCTCCTTCCCTGCAACATTGCATAAAGAATCATCACTCTCTCCTTTCTCTTTCTTCATAGGCATGTAAGAGTGATTCATCAGAGCTCAAAGGCAGCTTCTCAGGATTGTGAGCAACAGTGCCTGCTTCTTCGGAAGCCCACTGTGGTATTGGAAGAGTGCAGAAAAGTGAGTGAGTGGACAATGACCAGTAGGATAGACACTGTCTACTCTAACAGGCAAAAGTTTGCTGTAGTGGCCTCAGATTCCATCTCAAGACTTGAAGCTTTCCCTGCCTACATACAAGCAACAAGCTCCTTCAAGCACCCCCTCCCCTCCCACACACACACAAAAGATGTGTCCCAACTCCAGAAACTCCTGGTCTTACTACCCACTGATTTGTAATAATGACACTCAAGAAACAAAGAAAAAAAAAACCAGTCCTCTTCCATTGACAGGCATCTGAGATCAGAGTCTTAAACAGACCAAACTTTCTTGGTTGTCTTTCTGGAGAGAATATCCTTACACCAGCTGACCCTGCACGCAGACTCTCCATCAATGAATGCATGAGTCTCTCTGAGCAAGTCTTGAGCATTATTCTCTGCATGCATGACTTTCCATCTATGAAACAGAGATCAAAATAGTTACTTTTCAGAATTACTGAAAGGATGCCAACCTCCCTGCATAAGACTTGGCACAAAGTAGTCAAGTTATACAATCAGTTCTTACTCCATGGCTTGCTCTGTCTGTTGCATGATTTTGCCCATGAAGTTCCCTTTTGCAGTTCTGAGCTTGTGTTGTTTCTCTTTGTGAAATCCTTGCTTTGGAAGATTAAGAGGGAAAACAACCTACTTTACCATTCAGGAGTGCCCACTCTGTAAGCTTAAGCACTGTCCTCACATTGGAAACAAGCACATCCCACTTCCCCCAAGGGAAAATCATTGATCCACAAAGAATCTGATCAGATGCTTGCTCTGCCTGTGGGACATCATTTTGAAGTGATTTTATGTGAGAGATCACATTGTATTGATCTGATGGGATGGCAGAAGCCCAGAATGTTAAAATGTCCGTGATGGAGTGTATAAATGAATGTGCCCCAAGGATATTTATTATTATTGTAAATAATTACATGGGACTTCCTACTTTATTAATCCTTGAGATCCACAAGCTAGGGGAGCTCAGAAGTAGCATGAATGAGGAGCTTTGGGGAGCCAGGCTGAAGCCTTGTATCTGGCAATCAATGGCTTTTTGGATTGGACTTGGGGATCCCATTGTCAACAGAATTCCTGATATGATGGTCCATCAGTGTCAATGCACAACTTAAAACATTGGCCTTTGCTTGTCAAAGAGACCAGGAAGAGTTAGAAGTTGGTGAGTCTATTCACAATGTGCTTCCTTACTCTTAGGCTTACAAGCTGACTTCCCTTTGCATGTGCCATACATAAATCGGGCAAGAATGCGAGTCTCTGGAAAAACAATATTTTACTACAATCCTTGGTCTAGACTTGCAGTGTGCCAGTTAGCAGTGAGTGGAAGAAGAAAGGGGATAATAGTAAGAGTGATGAGTTGCATGATGATTTGGATGCAAATCCTCTTCAAGGCACTTTCCATGACCTCAATGAGTTGTTGAACTTCTTTGACCTGTCATCCTCCCCTTACAGGACTCTCCCCTCATGGAAACTGGAGATAGAATGTACAGAGGGCCTAAGGAATAGAAGGAAAACACTTTAAGGCAGTCATTAATGCCTTGATAGACCTCTTAACCTCATGGGATGGGTACCATTTGAATCTTTTGTTTCACACACACACACAGGAAATCTATGTAGCTACTACTATGCCTTCTTATGCCCACATAAGATTCAGTCAAGTAACTATCAAAATCCCAGGTTTTCAGGAGAGAAAGCTGAGGCTCAGAGAGTTTCTTTTTCTCCCTTAAAGTCACATGGCAAATGGATATTCCAGCAAAGATTTATTTCCTGGACATGTTTGATTCTGAGAGGTACATGCATTCTACATTCCATATAGGGATAGAAAGGAAAACCACATTTAGAACATCAAGATGCAGGACTGTGTGATGACTGAAGACATACTCTCTGACTCTGAGCTCCAAGGCTTGCTGGATATGTGCTTGAGTAGGCGCCTGAAATCTGTTGTGCCTCATTTTGCTAACATGTAAAAAGGAGATGAAAAGTCATACTAAAAAAGATGATAAGAACCAAAGGGTCTCCTGTAAGACTGTGTCTTCTATAAAGCACAGAGTGGTTGCACCCATGCAATCTCATCCATATGGTGGTCTAAACAAGACCTGCACAATGACAATACATGTTACTATGTCAGTATGGAATGGGAAAGTCCCCCAAGGCCTCACCACAAAATGAAAAGCTATAGGCAAATTAATAACTGCAAAGTGAGAGGCAAACAGTCCTTTCCTGGGAAAAGCCGACTACAGTATGATTATGTAATCTCAAGTGCTCAGCCCTAAATCATAGACCTCATTTATATATTTATGTGTGTATAGAAGCAATAATAATAATCAATATAGCACATTAATTAATAAAATACAATGCATGTAGAAGAATGGTTTAGAGGTTGAAGGAGGGGAACAACGGGAGGGAAACAGGCTTGATAACAGGAAGCTGAAAGACAATCAGAGTATATTGCAGATATGTATGAAATGTCCTAATGGAATCTCTTAGTTTGCAAAACAAATAGATGAAAGTGAAAATGAAAGGCGGTCACGCTTAGAAGGTGCTCACATTAGGACTGACACTGCACAGACGGCCCACAACTGTTCGTGAGTGATGGAAGGGGGCATACAGGGTGATGAATAGCAGCCTGGTTTCCCTGATTGGTAGCAGAACTGCAAGCCGACTACAGATCTCAGATATTATACAGGTGGAGGCTCAGCCACATCTCTGGGACAAGCCAATGGTTCCTTTGAAAAAGAGAAAAGGTAAGGAAGGCAAAGCACAGAGACCTACAAGGAAGATAGATCATCTATCATTTAAAAGAAGATAATGTTGAGAACTGGGAAGTGTGAGGGGATCTGCACGTCCACTTACCAGGAAAAGGCAGATATTCAGTGAGATATCCTTGAGACTAGCCTCTCCAGTCGTCATGGTTGCCTAGGACTCAGCAGCCCTCCAGGAAACTGAGGTCTTACTGTGCCTTTCCCTCTGTCCCAGTCCCTCTAACACCGGATGTATCTGGGCCTGCCTGAGTCACAGTCTTCAGTCATATCTTTTGAAATGTGTGTGTATCCTTCACCTGGATGGCTCTGATTAACTATACAAACTGATAAAGTTTTGGTCCACAGTGACAGGATGTGTACCGCATAATCAGAATATGGTGAATGACAGAGAGCTCAGATGTGGTATTACACAAGTCCCACCAGTGGCCGACAAATGACAGAAGTAAAAGCTGGTGGCAAAAGTAACCACTGGCTTTGGGACTGTCCGGTGTCTGCTTGTCGCTCTTGCTGCAGATATCCTCAGATCCAGCCTCCGTGCTAGTCTGACTCAGTGGGGAAATTAGTCATGCACGGATAGCATTTAGAGACATGAGTTGTACTTTCGTCTTAAATCAGAAGAGCCGTAATGTAAAGGTAGAGGTTGACTGTGAAGTTGGGCAAAGTGTTAATGTAAAGTCAGACAGAGTCTTGGGTCTGTTCACTTCAAAATAATAAGGCACATTTTTCTGTTAAATAGCTTGGCTTATAATATGTAAAAATTTAAAGGTGCATTCAGAGTGCACTCTGTGCTGTTAAACACTGTGTTTTAATCCATTGCTCAATACCAGCATAGTAATATCCTGCAGTTAACTAAATTTTCCCAACCATAAATTGATTGAGGTAGTTTCTAATTTTGAAGAGTGAATATTAGCAAGCTTGTAGCTTGAATTATTGATAGATATTTTAAAACTAAAATCGTGAACATCTAGTCTGCTTATTTACACAGAGTATGATGGTGCTAATTAATCTTCATTGGTGAGGTATATTATTAGTTAAAATTACATGATACAAAAATAATCTTAAATAATTTTTCTCATAGTTGTATCTGAATCCATCTACCACTACATCTTGAAATGGCATAATCTAAACCCCAAGTAATAATAAAAACAAGATGAAGGAATAGAAAAGGCTGAGGACTTTGGGGTAACAGCACATGCCAGGTAGGGTCCAGCATTGTTTATCACTGTGGATTTAGACACATGACTTTGTTCTGAGTCCTGAGTCTCTATTTGCAAACAGAGAAAACGATATGACCTTCCTGGATCAGAGATCACAGGAGTCAGTTAGAAACATGACATAAAACTAGAAGCCTGTGACTGGCACAAAGCCCTCTCTTCTTACCCTGCTAATGTAGACGCCAAACCTCCTTTCTCCAGGAGCGGACAGATAATTATAGCCCAACGGCTACTTATTAACCTCTGTTTTCTACATAATTATATCAACTCTCTAATTTGCATTTATGAACACAAAATAAGATAGCTAATTGCATTTTTTCTAGTTACAGTTTTTTTTTTTAAATTCACTGTCGCCATGACACAGGCTTAACCAATGTAACAGAAGTGCCATTCTAGGACAGTTATTACCTCCAGTGTGTCAAGATTGGAAAAGGAAAGGGCTGCAGTCACCCTGGACCACTCACATGAGGGATGTGCCTTCATCTCCCATCACTCCCAGCTCATGCCTCTCTCTCATTTGATTTTGGCCTGGACACTGTGTCTCCCAGGCTGGAACAAATACCACATCCTACACTGATTTTAAAGTAGAGCTGTGTTTTACTTGGGGCTTCTGAACAATTCTCAGGAGGCTTATGAAATTTGGATTAGTCATCAAGCCCTCCCCCACAATTTCCTAATTAATTCCATAGGAGAGCCTCCTCTGATCAATGTACAGACCTCATTGTATTTAGTTAATTAAGAAATTGAAGGCATGGATGTTGTCATTACTACAGACAGGCAGCCCCAGCTGACCTGGAGTGATGTTTGACGAGTTGTTACAAACCTAGAAAAATGAGGTCCTGACCGCAGCCCCTTAGCAAACTGTGATTGATCCCACAGACAGCCTTGAACCTGAGATAAGCAAGCATTCCAATGCACTTTAAAGTATGCTGCAGAAACACCACCAGCTCTTGTTGTCATGAAGGATTGGCAAGAGGGGAGCGGGGTAATGGCTCAGAGCTTGATTTGCGCTCTTAAACTCTGTTGCTACCACAGAGCTGTGTGATCTTCAGTAAATCGTAGAGCCCACTAGGAGCCGTTCTCTGGAGGCACACTGTGGGCACTGTGTGGATTTGGAGAAAATGAAATCACATGGAACAATACCTGGTCCACACCAGGGACCAAAATTTCGCTCAGTCAGTGCTGCCATCACCATTTTCATCATTGAGGGCTTTCACAGTAAATCTTTTTTTTAACCTTTATAATTTTTGAGACTCTAATATACAAGTATACATCATTTTCACCCCACACCCTCCCCACTCCAATTTCTTCTGTGTCCTCCTCTACTCCCTCTCAAATTTGTGATCTCTTCCACTTTAATTATTATTGACATGTGTGTGTGTGTGTGTGTGTGTGTGTGTGTGTGTGTGTGTGTGTGTATGTGTGTACCAATATATGACCAACTAAGCCTATTTAGTGTTTCTCATATATACACACTTTTAGGGCTGACTCCTCAGTATAGATTAGAGGATTCATCCCTGGGGAAGACAGATTCTCCCTCTCTCAGCAGTCATCAATTTCATGTAGCGCATTAGCAAGACATGAAACCTTGTAGGACTTACCCCTTCCACAATGTCAGGTCAGCTGACATTGATATTGTGCAAAATCTTGCTTAGACAGCCATGTTGCTGAGACATCACAAGTGCAGCTTGCTTGTTGTGTACAGAAGACACTAACTCTCAGCTGATGCCCCGATTCACTTACTTACATTTTTTAGAAAATTATTAGAAAATAATGATATGTTTCCTCTTGTATAAGCGAGGACACTGCTCTTCAGAGCATTTGTGAAATTCTGCAAGGTCACAAAGCTGACAAGAGGTGAATGAAAAGTTTGCACCTTCCAAAGAGCTGATGTTCCTCTAGAAAAGTTGGTGATGTTAGTAAGTAGCACCAATAAAGGAATCTCGAGTAGTGTATGAGATGGTTTTAAGCCTTGCACACTAACCCCTAGTTATGTACCGTAGCATCATTCGCTTACACATTTTAGCTTTCTTTCATCTTTTACAATTTCAAACACACGTAGTGTATTTTGTCCTTGTATATTTAAAATAAAATGTTTTCCTTTAATTAGCATATTCATGGCAGAAAATAAGCTAAAGATTTACATCTAAAGAAATAACTATTCAGGAGATCGATTCCCGTTATTGTCTATTACTTTGTATAAAATTACTCTAAATTTTGCTATTTCAAGCAAGTTCTTTTTAAATATATATCACTACTTCTGTAGGTCCAAAGTCTGAGGAGGGCAGAGGCTTGCTGAGGTCCATTCACTGTCTCCTCGGAAAGGCTAAGATATTCTCAAGGCTCCGCTGGGCCAGGGCTCTGGGACATAGGGCTCCGTGAGCTGCAGGAATGGAATTGGCTACTGACCTCAGTCACCAGGTTCTTGCCTCGTGGGCCTTCCCCAGGACAGCCCCTGATATTCCAACCCTTCCTACTCATTTTCAGTTTCCTTGAATCCAGGTCTCCTCAGGAAGGAGGAAGTTACCAAAGACAGGGTCATGATTGACATCTTGGTGTCGGTGTGTCTATGTGTATGATAAATCCATAAAATTTATATGAAATATAACCAGCATTGGAAGTGCATTTGCCAAGCAAATATACCATCTCCAGAAGGAGAAAAGAGGCTCAGGAAATGAATTCTGACTTCAAGCCTCATTTTGGATGTGGAAAGCTGACAGTTTAGTGACTTCAAGACACACCCTTTTCTTTCCTCCTCCTCCTTCTTGGCCTGTTGTGTAGATACAGACACAGGTAGCTTCCATTCAGGGAGAACTCCAGCAGGGAGCATCCGCATTGCTAGTCTGGTAAGGAGGCACAGTATAAAGTGTCTGCTGTGCCACATAAGGCAAGGAAGGGACCCAGGGTTTCAGAATGATCTCACAGGATCTTTCAATCAAACAGAGCAAGTATCTCCAGGTGAGCACAGAGCAGAGTGATGGCTGCAATGTCCCACAGTTGCTTAGTCCTACAATTAAATGTGGATCATAGGCCTTCTTATCCCCAAGGACAGACTTTTTTTCCTTGAAGATCCAGTTTACAAACCCATTGTCATCCAAAGATGCCTTTGATGTCCCATCTGTTAAATTTATTCTCTGGTTTTGAAATTTGTTTCCTGAAAAAAAAATTCTCCTGTATAGAGTAATGTCAGCTGACACACTTTTAAATAGACATATCTAAGGTTTTCCTTGGAAATAAATGGAAATACTTTGTGCCAGCTATATCGTCATCTTTGGGGCCCTATCATGTTTGCTCGAGACCCTGGTATGGAACAATAAACTTGAACTAATGGCATTAATTGGCTTTTCTAATTTTCAAAGGAGATTTATCATGCCAAGGAGTCTTTGTACAAAGCAAGAATAGATCTGTGGTGGACAACATAAATGTTACGGTCCATCCAGGGACTATAGGGTACCACACTAGAAAGCATTAGGCGTGAGAAAAAGGAAGTCGCGCTGGTGTGGTAGGCTAGCGCTCCCAGTGACATGTGAAAAGCAGGCTTCCTGAAAGTGAGTCACACGTTCAGATTTACATACTGATCATATGACTTTCACAACAGACTTTAGTAGGATTTTCTGCTGACTATCTGGGAGGTGTTTTTTAAACCATATTTTCATGGAAATTTCTCCTTCTCTGTCTTTCTCACTGATCACTCCCTAACCTTCTGGCTGTTGGTCTTCAGTGTCCAGCCCTGGACTCATATCTTCCCCTTGTCAATCAATCATTAGGATAGTACCTGACTTTCTTGATCCTTCTTCTCACTCATGTATAAATATTTTCCTAGCTTCATCAAGAATACTAACCCTTTCATCAGAACTAGTTTCCAATTCTTTTGAATGTTCCCTATAAGCTTCCCATAAGCCATGCCTTCCTCTGCATCAAATCTGCATCATTTATTTGCGTCATTGAAGGCATTCATCACATTCCATAACTATCCCTTGGTGTGACACAGGTGTCTTTCCCACTAAAGTCTGAGCTACTTTGGGTGAAATCCTGATCTTACCTATCTTGGTATCAACAGCATGCAGCCAGCCCAGGGCCCAAGTACTTAGAGAAAAACAGAGAAAATGCTTCTGCCAGTAGCATAGACACCATAGAAATGTGTCATGCTGTGGCCTTGGGAACAACTATTGCTTTTGTTTTGCCAGCCCATTTCCAGTTGCTGAAACAACTATTCATGGAGAGCCTGTGTGTACATCCTAAGCTGAATCTGTTAAAAGCAGTAGCGACCATTTAATTAAGCCTAAAATGAAACGGAGGAAAAAAATTCCACCCGAACAATGGTCACTGGGGAAATCACAATTCATACCTACTGGGAAGAGGAAAGAGAAGGGAAGAAATTTATAGTCCCTGAAAGGCTCCTAAGTACAGCCAGGAAGCAGCATTCCTACCAAGTGGTGGTGTATAACATATTCATTGCTATTTAGATGTGATAATTAGCATAGGCTCCTTCAGTGTTCCACAAGAATATTTCATAGAATTCCACTGCTTCAAGATGGGTCTTGGGGGAGAATATTTCCCTGGCTAGACACATTCAGAGGATCCAATACTTGATACCCTCCACCCTTTTTTTTCCATCCCATAAACCACATTTGCATGCTAAAGTCATTGGGAAGTTTGATGGTAAAGAAACATAATCTCCAGTCATTTAACTGAGCATTTTTCAAACTTCCTGGTCTACAGTATTCTGTTCTCCTCCTCTCCACTGTGGCAGTGCTGTGCAAGGGACACTCTGTGGGCAATTGCTGGGCTAGCAGCAGGGAAGGAGACCTAAGCAGCAGGTCTATCCTTCCTCTTTAGGACGAGGTCACAACTCTGCTCTTCAAGTAAACACAATGGATGGCTAAATGTATCATTCCCATTGCTCTCTCCCGACACCCCACATGCTGGACTGTTGCTCTTTATTGGATTTATTTATTTATTTGCTTTAAAAGAGAGTGTTTGATATTTTTGGATTGGATGTGAGTCATCTCTGAACATAGATACTCTCTTCTTTCTTTTAGGATATTTTTGTTAATTCTTTGAGGATTTCATACATGCACACAATGTAATTTTCCCATATCCATTTTTCACCTACCCCACTTCTACCCAATCAAACCCCCACCCTTCCATCTTTATACCCCCCCCCCACACACACGCCTGCACACTCACCATGGAATACAACTTGTCGAGTTGTTATACTCGGCTGTAAGGTCCCATCTTACTGAGGACCACACCCTTAAAAAACTGACACTCAGAAGCCATAAACTGTCAAGATCTTCTAACAGTAGGATGTCAATCGTAGGGTGTCAATCCCACCCCTCATTTCCATGCTGGGATATTGACTAACTTGATTTTGTGCAGGTAACCACACTTGCTATGAATTCATGGGTACGTGGTCATATAGTTTCCAGACGACACCATTTTGTTTAGGTCTTCCTTAAACTCTCATTTTTACAACCCTCCTGTCTTCTGTTGCAAGATTGTGTCTGAGCGCTGCATTAGCCATCATTGGATAACATTTTAAAATCTATCTTTTCTTCAAATTAATACTCAGAAGTTTTCGGTTGAGCTTGCATGGTTCACTAAAACTGAGCATTACTGAGAACCAGTTCCTCTATTACACTTGTAGGTAACAAAGGTAAACCTCTGAGAAACATCAGAGAAGAAATTCAGCTATGCTTAAGCATGAGATAACTTGGACTCCCAATGGGAAGGGAACTATGATGCCCCACTGAGCCTTCTACATCCTCCATGACACCCTTACTGAATCTACCATTTTGCTTAAGTTCATAGGGATTTTTAAAAGTTTTTTTTGTTTGTTTTTTTGTTTTGTTTTCTTTTGTTTTGTTTTGTATTTTTTTGTTTTTTTGTTTTTTTTTTTTAGCTAAAGAGGTTTGACTAATTACTGGAATAAAAATTAGAGACATTTAAATTCAATAAGCATTTATTGATCATCTTAAATATAAGTAATCACCTTGGAAGATTTTTTTTTTAGGGATTGAGAAAAATATAAAACAAGTCCTGTTCAAAAAAGAAAAAAGACTTAACTATCTGGAGATACATAGTCATTGGTGGGGATTCAGATAGAACATAGCAAGTTCTGAATAAACACGTCTTAGAGAATACTGTCTAACTCATGGCGGACGGGGCCTTTAAAGGCCTCCTGGTGTAGATGCTTCTTAAGGGAAGTCTTGAAGTATACACTTCCCAGGTGCAGAGGTGTAGCATCTTGCAGACAAAGGGCGTTTGTCATGCCAAGGAGTCTATGCACAAAGCAAGGATAAATCTATGGAGGAGAACATAAATGGTACAGCCAGAATATGTTGAACAAGGTGTTGACCTAGAGAGCATTAGGTGCAAGAAAAAGGAAATCCTGCTGGTACATTAGGCTAGTGCGCACAGTGGCATGTGAAAGTCAGGCTTCCTGCAGGCGAGTCACATGCTCAGATTTCCACTCTTAAAAAGATATTTTTTGCAACGCTGCAAAATGAATTTGCTATGGGCAAAACTATACCGATTAACACAGGACAGTGGGAAGGAACAGGAAGCTTTGGGATTACTTATCAAATAGGGTAAAACAAGGGCTCAAAGTCAGTAAGAAGGTCTGTCTGGAAATTTTACCAACACATTGATATTATTCCCCTCCTCCACCTCAAAGGTCCACGTTCTTTTGTCTTGCAGAACATTATATTTTTTCATCCTCTGTACAACTTCAGTTTCCAAAACCATCTGGGATGGGGACCTAAGTGCACTAAACCATGACAACACACAGAGGGAAGGCCTCCTTCCTGATGGGATCAGTGGGAGTGAGGGTGACAAGATAGATGTTCCCATAGGACAAAGACTCTTCTTCCTCTTGTGCAGGCCATATGACTTCTGTAGCATTAGGGGTTTGTATGTTTAAAAGAAGAATGGATTGGATGTGACTTGTGCTCTAAACATTATGTCCTATAAGGGGCTTACTTGTCCAATGTAAAACTGTCCAAGAAAACCCAGGATTTGAAGCCAGGTGTGGGTGAAACTGCTTTGTTAGGACCAGGGGTGAAGATCCACACTTCTGTACCCCCATATCCTACAGGGGTCACCTGAGATGCTTACACAGACCCCTGCAAGTTCTGGGAAGCCTAACATAATAATGACACATTTCAGCATGTGACTTAGCCCCAATATGGCACCTTCACATACCATTAGTGGCTTTCTCATACTCACATTCCCTTGCTTCTGGCCTTAGGACACGGGCAGGACTTTTGCTTACAGTCATGGCCAATGCTGCCCAGTGGCTTGCCAGAGATGGTGAGCTACATGTTCTGTAGCTCACCACAGGATCCCTAGAAGGAATTCTATTAGAGAAATGTCAGAGTCCCTGCATGGAGATATATCCCAGCACAGAACGGTCCTGAAATGATGGATTACCTACTGGTTACTAACCTTACTGCTTTGACCTTGGGGACCACCAAATTAGGAAACATAAGTCTCAGTGATTCTTTCTGTAGATGGGATGAGATAATGCACTTCAAGATTCCTCAGGTTTCTTTGAAAGTTCTCATACACTGAATTCAAGCAATAGATTCTTATTGTACAAATGCTTGTGATTTTTTTATTAAAAATCTGTCAATGCTCACACATTCCATGATAGAATCGGAACACCAAAGTGAAATTTTTATTAACAAAACAAGCAAAACATTCACACTACATATTAAATTAACATCACAGCAAAATGATCAATGCCTAGCCATATGGCAAGCACAATCCTAACATAGCATAATTATATGAAAATTACCACAGAGCTAGCTCTTGGTTGATAAAAACGAGTCCAATAACTGTTTTCTCGTTTTGTCAGAGTGCTTTCCTATTCTCACGGTAACACACACTGCCACATTTTCTCTGTTGCACTTGATAAGGGCAAATTGGCACTGTGGGATGGAACAGGGCTTTGTTCAGTCCCTCGGTTCCGCCTCCAATTGACTGGAAGAGTTGTACAAATTGTTTCCCCTTCATTGGGGACACTTATCGAGGCCCAACAAGGAAGGTAATACAGGCCACTCACCAGGCAGGCAAATCTCTCAAAAGAGATAGCACCAAAGCCCCCGGCATAATGAAATGGTGAGACTTTGCCAGTCTGTGGAATAAAGAACATTCAGAAGCAGACTGCTTAATAAGGGGTACCCAACAGAGTCATTTAGTGAAGTATTTCGAAGAGCTATTCAACGGTGGCATTGTAACCTTCTCGAGCTCCTAGGAAGAGCGATTCGCAGCACGGTTACTCCACTTGACCCTGATTGCTTTTCCTCCCTCATGTGATCAGTACCTCTAACCTTCATTAAAATTACAACTTAGTTAATAATTACAACACCCAGGTCTCACAGTTAAAAGCAGGCTTCAAAAGAAACAAACTCCATTTCTGAGCAGAAACTAGAGAAGAAGATCTCCAACCCACAGCCAGGCTCCCTCTGATTGCTAACATGGGGCAGATGCATGGCATACCATTCACAGCTTGTAGTCAAGACTTCTGAGCCCTGAATGCAGTTCTCCTGTCTCCTGGTACCAAAGGCAATTGGGGCTTGGAAGGACTCTGTGGCCTGATATCACAATGGTCTTGCTTTGCAGCAGAGAGAAATGAGACACAGAGAACAAAAGATTTCTTAAGGTCAAACTGCTAGAAAGTAGAATGCTTGGACAACAACAACCCCGTGATGAAGACTTTTTAAGCTTCTCCCATATCAGAGTGTTGAGATGACTGCTGTGCATCAGTCACATTATCCTCTATAGGAAACAATGTGTTAGACATGGTGCTATTGCAGTGCTTCTCAACCTGTGGGTCGCAACCTCTTTAGGGGTGGAAGGACCCTTTCACAGGGGTTGCCCAAGACCACCAGAAAATGCAGTTATTTGCATTACAATTCAGAACTCTAGAAAAGTTACAGCTTTGAAGTAGCAATGAAAATAATTTCAGAAGTGTGTGTGGGGGAGGAGGGGGGGTCACCAGAACACGAGGAACTACGTTAAAGGGTCACAGCATTAGGAAGGCTGAGAACCATTGTGCTAGAGGAAGAATCTGTAAGGCGGAGATGATCCCTGCCCTTTCCAAACAACTTGACACTCTCGCTTATCTTTCTGCCTTAAATTCTGCTCTGATGCAGAATTTAACAACGGCGCTAGGAAGTGTTTGTATGGGCATTGCTGTATAACAGATGTAAACCTTACCAGACCCCATGGATAGACATCATTGGCTCTCTTTTACAGAAGAACTCACTGAAGGGTAAGGGTTGGGGTGATTTGTTTAGGATTCTGCAAACAAAATGGTGAGGACCAGGCATAAGAAGCCAAATCCATGTGTGGCCAGAGCTACTGGTTCCCATAGACAAGACCTAGGCAATATAACTCAACTGTAGCTCAGAGCTATAGACTTAGGAGACATTTTTCCATGAGTGTAATGCTTTATTTATTTTAGTGTACTTTACATTTGTGATTGACACCTAGTAGTTTTATATAGTTATGAGGTATAGTGATATATATATATATATATATATATATATATATATATATATATATATATATGTTGTATATTTTGAGGAGTACATCTCCCTGAATCTAAAGCCAGTATCAATGTCTAAACAAAATTTTCCTGTATTTTCTTTGAGTGGCCTTACAGTTTTCAAGTCTTACCTTTAGGTCTTTGGTCCATTTGAGTTTATTTGATTTATCTATCAACCTATCTATCTATCTATCTATCTGCTTGCTTATTCATTAATCTGTTTATTTATTTGTATATGGTGTGAAAGACTTAGTTTTTACTGTACATCTGTATACATTAAACACCATTTTGAAGAGAATTCCTTTTGTCCAATGTGGCCCTTGCTGGTTTGTCTACGATACACTGGTTTTAAATATGTGGGTTTGTCTCAGAGTTCTCTGTCTTGTTCTGTTGGTCCATGTACCAGTCTTTAAGCAGTTAATATGCATTTGGGGTTCTATTATGAGGCTGCCATATGTCCTGAAGTAAGGCGATACAATGACTAAGTTTTGGGTTTTTGCTCAGGAGAGCTTTGGTTATTTGGGATCTTTCTTGGTTCCATATAAATGCTGCAAGTATTTCCCCAAGATGGGTGTTTTGACAGAATGCCACAAATTGCACTGACCACCTTTCATAATATAGACTTAAAAGTTTATATCTTCTATTATACAAGTAAAAGATATCATTCTATTTTCTGTATCTGCTCCAATTTCTTTTTTCAGTGTTTTGTAACTTTCAGAAGAGAAAACATTCCTTTCCCTGGGAAGTTTCTTCCTATGGTGGTCACAGATTTGTGTGGGTATTCTGAAAAGGTTATTTTATTAACTTATTTCTCAAAACCTTTGATATTGTTATAATAGAAAACAGCTGAGCCAGAGGTAAAGGCACTTGATGACAAGTCTGACTATATGAGTTCAATCCTGAGGTCCACATGGCAGAAATAAAGACCCCATTCCTGCAAGTTGCCCTCTACCCCACACATATCCCATAGCATACCCACACCAACACACACACATATACACACAAATAAGTGCAATTTAAAAAATGTAAAGAAAATTGATTTTGCATTTCAAGTGTATACCTTGTAATCTTATTGAGTCCGTCTTTATTTCTAACAGGTTTCTGAAAGCATCCTTAGGTTTTTCCATATGCAAATTCATGTTGCTTATAACTAGAGCTGACATAACCTCTGCTCCTCTGATTTGTACATGCAACCCTTCCTTGTAAGACAATTTTTTAACGTTTTTATTGGTTCACTGTGAATTTCACATCATGCACCCCAGTCCTACTCATCTCCTTTTCCCCTAAACCCATCTCCACCCTTAACAATCTGCCCCGTAACAGAACAAAAACCTCCAAAACTCATTGTAGACGCTGCAGTATATGACAGAGTGTCCCACAGTATACCCTTTTGTCCACTCTTCTTTGTTTGCAAATGTTCGTTGCAATGACTCCTTAGTTTGGTAGGAGACCTTTGGCTCCTGCTACTCTGTCATTACTGGATCCTCATTGGGACTCCTGTTGTATGTCCTCTTGTTATCCTGTGTCATGGAGATTCTGTAAGACTGGCCTCTTCATGCTCTCTAGAAGTTCATTGATTGGGTAGATGTTGAGGTGGGACAATTCAAAGCCCTGGATCTGGGCCTGAGAGGTATCTCTGAGCTGGCTTTCCCACTCTCACATACTCGGGGATGACTTACTCGCAACCCCCACAACCAGGACCATGTGCAGGGACTGTGCTAAAAGTGTTGCAGCTGGCAAAGGACATGGCCAGTTCTCTGACTCTCATGACCCCAGGGCCAGCTCTCCCACCGGCCACAGGTGGTGAGGGACCAGGGAGAGGAGGATAGTGTCTCTCCTTCTTCTGTGCCACTGCCCAATAGACAAGAGAATTGGCCAGCTCTCCTTCAGTCATTCTCTAGGGACCAGCTCACTTGCAACTCTCATGTCCAGGGCCAGCTCTACTGTGCAGCGGAGGTAGGCGAAGTACAGGGTCCACTCTCCAGAGTAGGGTGAGGGGTAGGGACAGCTCTTATGCTTTCTTGACACCAGAGTCAGCTCTTCAGCCTGCCAGAGGTGACAGGTAAGAGGACAGGGAAGGGCATCTCTCATTTGTCCACACTATCGCAAGGCAGATAAGCTATAGTGCCTGCTCTCCTATGTGCATATCCTTGGGGCAGCTCTCATGCACCTCTGCCATCAAGATCAGCTCTACTGTACTGCCCAGGTGAGGTGCAGGGCCTTCTCCCCTGAGTGTTATAGCAGGGGAAGGGTAGGACCAGCTCTTCTGATCTCATGACCCCAGGGCCAGATCTCCCACTTGCTGCAGGTGATGAGTGGGGAGGAGGCTATCTCTTTCTCATCCATGCCACTACACAAGGGATGAGTGGCAAGGCCAGATCTCCCATGCTCAAATCCCAGGGCTGCTCACCCACAACTCCCAAAATGTGTCAGGCCTGCTTTCCAGAGTACTGCAGCTGGCTAGAGGTAGGGGCAATTCTGCTATCACCTCTCAGGGCCTGCTCTTCCACAGTGCCCAGGTGATGGGTAGGGACAATTCTGCATTGCCCTCAGACACTAACCTGTCCCCAGTTGGTATCCCAGACCAGAAATGTCTGCCTGTCCTTTGGTGGTAACAGACCCTTGCTGCTGCAGGGCCACAGACCCAGATGTGGCCCCCAGTGACAGCACAGACCAGAACCCAACAGTGGTCCCAGGGGCAACACTGTTCCTAGAGGCTGTTCCTCACTACTCTTGACTCTCCACTTTTGCCTCTCTTCACTGTGTCCACGTGCTTCTGTTTCTCTTTCTCTTCCATTTCTCCACTACTTCCTTGTTTCTCTTAGTGGTGCCTGGAGTCTCTGAGTGTGTCTGGGGTCATCTTAGGAGTGATCTCAGGTGTACTGTGCCCAGGATTGTGTGGAGCCTGACAGGTGGTCATCCCAGGCTAGCTCCCTGTCTAGGCCCAAAGGTGCTAGTCTCGTGCTTGTCTCAGGCTTGCTCCTTGCCCCGCAGGCCCCTTGTGAGGATCATCTGTCTCAGGATTACTCCCACCCAGGACCAATTGGTTAGCACCCAGAACAAAATCAGATGTTGAGAAGCCCACATCATCATTGGCCAGGGTATGCCTGACTCTTTCCAGAAATGAGATGTCAGTGCAGACAGAGCAACGCTGGTGGTTTCTGTTTCCTCCTGGTGTTTTCACAGTTCCCGTTTATTACTTTCCTGTTTCTTCACTTCCAGCATGTCTTTGTTCCAACAACATCAGTTGGTGGGATTCCTTAGGACCTCATACCAACTGCCTACAGGACAAGAACCCAATGAGACACTGTCCGTGGGAATGAGACGTGTCGTATCCCCAGGGCTAGCCAATAGGAAGTAGCAAAACACAATTAGTCCAGAGCACTTACCCTGATGAAGAAACCAAGCATGGCCTCCCCTCTTGCCAAGACTGCCTTGTGGAATTGAGCCAAGGTCACCTTTCAGGGATTGCACTATCGTTCTTGGTTTGACAGCCTTCCCTGACCTTTCTTTGCTTATCACACTTCCTCTTACTCTGTCTTCCGCTAACACATCACCATCACATTAGAGTCTGGTCCTGGGAGAACAAGGCAGAGAAGTAGCTCAATTTCCACTGATACACCAATCACCCACAGTCTTTCCTACACTTAGTACAACAGAGTTTGCCTAAAACGTCCCTCACTAAGTTTATCTACTCCTCAAAGGTGAGGATCTGCCTTTCATCTATCTGTCTGGCTCTCTGTTGCTACAGAAATTATTCACTCAAAATCACAAAGGCCTTAAAGGAGAATCAGCATTTGCATCATCAGAAGCTGGAAAATATAAGTTTATCATTGACATTTTCATTGTGGACCTGAGGCAGATTGGGAGAACCAGTGAAGCCGACTTCTTTCACTTTAATCACTTGGACCCTTAGACTTTAAACTCTCAGACTCATTTGCTTGTGTGCCTTTCCAAAGATAATAGAAGTTACACACCCTGTCAGGAATTAATCTACAACATTTGAGCTCTTACCATTTTCCAGAGAGTACACAAATATTGTTCATGTATTATCTTCCCCAGGCACCATGAGGTAATATTATCATCCTTTTCCCCAGTTTCCAGATGTAGAGAAAAAGTATTTAGAATAGTTATGCTATTTACCCTAAGTTGGAAAAAAAAATACTGTCAAAGCTAAGACTTGGAATCTGCCATTGGATCACCACAGATCTGGACCATTAAAATTCACATGACTGTCTCATGCAAACAGTAAAATATTGTCATGCATTGGATTTCCACATATATTTAGCAGGTAGAGTTGGAGAGTGCAGTATAGACATACATAGCATGAAAGATCTTTGTTATCTTTGTTTTATCTTACAAAACCAGTCTCATCATCAGCTGTTCTTTCCTGGAAATGACACCCTTTGGATGCACAGGAAGACTAAGTTTTCAGTCCTTTTTTACTTCTGGGTGGAAGCCATGCAATTAAGCACTACTTCATTGGAATGTGAGAAATGATAAACCTCTCTGTCCTAGGAATGTAGTGTGTGCACATTCTACATACCTGCTCCTTCCTCTTTGCCAAGAAGGAAGGTGGTTCAGCCAGTGGTAGGAGGGCTGGGGGACAGAGGCCTGGCAGAATCACCTGCGGGGAAGCTGCCAAATTTGCTATGGATGTGCCATGAGTCACAAGTAAACATTTGCTATCTTAAACCTCTGGGAGTTAGGGATCACTTACCAGCACAGCAAGACCCAACCTCAATTTCTTCCCTCTTCTATGGTGTGTGTAGAGAACTACCTGAACTTACCTTAATTTTAAAAAAAAATCACTTTTCATCCCTATTGTAGCCCCAACCCTTATCTCTACCAAATCCCACACTTTCTCCCCCCTCTTCCCCTAGTCCTCAGAGAGGGGGAACTCTTCTCCCCTATCAACTGACCCCAGCCTATCAAGTCTCACCAGGACTACCCACATCCTCTGCCTCTGTGGCGTGGTAAGGCATTCCTCTAAGGGGTAGTGATCAGAATGCAGGCAACAGAGTCCACGACAAAGACAGCCCCTGCTCCACTTACTAGGAGACCCACATGGAGACGGAGCTGCCTATAGGCTACATCTGAGCTCAGGGTCCCAGTCCTCTTTGTGCATGGTCCTTGGTTGGTGCATCAGTCTCCACAGGCTCCCCTGGGCCCAGATTTATTGGCTTTGTCGGTCTTCTACCATAGTTGTCTTCTGAAAGACTCCACCCAGCAGGGGATCGAATCAGATGTTGGAACTCACAGCCAAACTTTGGCCAGAGTGCATGGAGTCATATTGGAAGAGTAGAGGGAAGAACCAGGAGGGAACAGCAGCTCCTCGGGAACTAATCAGAATGAGAACATCCTGATTAGATTTCTCAATTAATCATCAGATTGTCTGCAATAACTTAAATCTAATTTGTCAATTATCAGAGTACTAGTCCCACCTGTCCCACTTACTCATCTAATAATGAGTTTTTAAGTTAGTATTAATTGTCAACAAGCACACCAACATTCAGACATGCACAGATGAGTAAATCCTGGTGTCTGCCTCTGAGAAGTCACAGCCTGCTGGAGCAGGTAGGTGCATCAACAGGCCCAAAGCAAGCTGCCCACCAGGAAGATGAACTGTGCCTTTGGAGACCTTCAAGAATCATTGAATGGTCCTCTAAAGACATTTTGGAAGGCTTCACAGGAGATATGATGTTATATAGAATCCGAAATAAAAAAATTAAGGAACTTTGTGGGGAATAAGGGCCGAATTTAAGGAAGAATTATAGTGTAAAAGGAAACGTAACAGAAAGACAGATGCTGTGGAAGTTAATATGGATCATCAAATGGCCAGGACTGAGCACCATTTAGATATCCCTCTAGGGGGCTGGAGAGATGGCTTAGCTGTTAAAGGCTAGGCTCACAGCCATAAAGATAGATATCCCTCTAGGCATGCCTGTGACACCATTTCTACCTTGCCCTAACAGAGGTGGAAGAACCCATCCTAACCCTGAAGAACACCATTCCATAGGTTGGGGTGCAACTCGGAATATAAAGGAAGAAGTTGACTAGGCACAAACTCACCTTTTTTTTTCTGCTTCCTTATTATGGTTGTGCTGAAACCAGCTGTCTCATAGACCTGCCATGACGTCCCTAGCATGAGATGGTATTCTTAAACTATGAGCTCAAGTAAACCTTTCCTTCCTAAAGTTGCTGTTCTCCAATATTTTGTTATATGGAGAAAAGTAAGTGACACAACTTGTAAATTGGAGCACTACCCTGCCTGTGAAAAGATTTAAGGAGGACAGTCTGGTTCATCAAGGCAAGGCTTCAGGTGGACAGTCTGATTCATCAAGAAACATGTGCTCTCTTCAGTTGCCATCATGTTATGAACTAGTCTCAAGGATTGTAGCTTTTTGAAACAACAGTTTTTATCTCATGATTATTCAGGTAAAGAAGGTAGCCCAATATGAGATAAATTTACTTTATAAATAAAATGGGTACTTCATTGAGCATGGAATGAGGGGATGATGATGATGATGATGTTGATTTGTGTACCAACATCCCACATCTTATGTGAGACAGATGGTGCAAAACAGTTTGACTTCATATGCTAGGGCTCTGAGAAAGTTCCTGCCTGAGCAGCTGAAAGTGGAAGATCCAAGTCCTGTATGTCTGGGGTTGGAAACTGAGACATACTTACTTTCGCTGTATGTTGTGGCAAGAATAATCACAATGTTTTTCCAGACCCAAGAGGATGAAGTCACCCGACTTCTCTAGGTGTAAAGTGGTGAGGATTGAAGCAGAAAATGAAGATTGTAGTGTCTCAGTCACAGTGACAAGTCTCTACCATAGTGAGTTCCACTAGGAGAAATGTCAGTGTCCAAGGCTCACAAGAAGAGCCTTGTGAGATAGAGCTGATGTTGGAGACAGACCTGAAACATCAGCCAACTTCAACACAAGAGACACCCAAATTGGACATGTATTGAAGACAGAGAGAGAATATGTATGGAGGCAGGGATCTGGAAAGTAGAGGGGACAGACATATCCTGAAGAAATGTGTTTAACAATCCTATACAATAAAAGATCCTCTGGAGGAATCTCCATACCTGATCTCAAGCTGTACTATAGAGCAACAGTAATTAAAACAGCATGGTACTGGCACAGCAATAGGCTGCTTGATAAATTGGAATCGAATTGAAGACCCAGATATGAATCCACACACATATGGTCACTTGATTTTTGACAAAGAAGGCAAATCTATTCAATGGAAAAAGGATAGCATCTTCAACAAATGGTGCTGGTCTACCTAGATGTCTACATGTAGAAAAATGCAATTAGACCCATATTTGTCACCATGCACAAAACTCAAGTCCAAGTGGATTAAAGACCTCAACATAAAACCAGAGACATTAAACCAGTTAGAGGAAAAAGTGGGGAAGAGCCTGGAACAAATTGGCATAGGAGACAACTTCCTGAACAGAATACCAACAGCCCAGGCCTTACGGTCAACAATTAACAAATGGGACCTCATGAGGCTGAGAAACTTCTGTAAGACAGGAGACACTGTCAAGAGAAGAAAGTGACAGCCTACAGACTGGGAAAAGATCTTCACCAACCCTACATCTGACAAATGGCTAATATCCAAATTATATAAAGAACTTAAGAAACTAAACACCACCAAACCAAATAACCCAATTAAGAAATGGGGCTCAGAACTAAACAGAGAATTCTCAACAGAGGAGTATCAAATGGCTGAGAAACACTTAAAGAGATGCTCAGTGACTTTAGTCATCAGGGAAATGCAAATCAAAACAACATTGAGATTCCATTTTACACCCATCAGAATGGCTAAAATCAAAAATTCAAGTGACGCCACATGCTGGAGAGGAAGTAGAGAAAGAGAAACTCTCCTTCATTGCTGGTGGGATTGCAAACTGGTACAACCACCTTGGAAATCTATCTGGCGCTTTCTCAGAAAATTGGGAATAGGGCTTCCCCAAGACCCAGCTATTCCATACTTGGAATATACTCAGAAAATGCTCCACCACACAACAGGGACATATGCCCAACCATGTTTATAGCAGCCTTATTCATAATAGCCAGTACATGGAAACAGCCTAAGTGTCCCTCAGTAGAAGAATGGATAAAGAAACTGTGGTACATTTACACTATGGAATACTACTCAGCTATTAAAAACAAGGAATTCCCAAAATTTGTGGACAAATGGATTGAACTAGAAATGATCATAATGAGTGAGTTCACCCAGAAGCAGAAGGAGTCAAATGGTATATACTCACTTATATCTAGACACTAGCCCAAGGGGCATGTCCCATGAAAGCCTTCACTTACCAGGAAAGTGGGTCAGAGGTGAGGACATCCTATTGGGACTTTAGGTGAGAGAACCATGGGAGAATGGGGAAACAGAAGGATCCTGAGGGTCTTAGAAACATACAAGAAAACATTATGATGGGAAGATATGGGCCCAGGGGTCCTGCTCAAACTATGACACAAGCCAAGGACAATACGGGAAGTAAACTTCGAACCTCTACCCAGATCTAGCTGATGGACAGGACATCTCCACTCTGTGAGTGGAGAGTGGTGACTGACTTTCACACAAACTCTGATGCCTAATTTTTTACCACGTCCCCTTGATGGGGAGGCCTGGTGGCACTCAGAGGAAGGATAGCAGCCTACCAAGAAGAGACTTGATACCCTATGAGCATATACAGGGGGTGGAGGTCCCCCTCAGTGATAGACATAAGAGAGGGGAGTATGGGGAAAGCAGGAGGGAGGGAGGAATTGGTGGATACAAGGGATGGGCTAACAATTGAGATGCAATATGAATAAATTAATAAAATATTTTTAAAAGGGAGGTTGGATAAAAAAAAGAAATGTGTTTAAACTGTAAATGAAAGACATATTGAAGATGCTTCATTGTTGGCCAAGGTCAGCACTCTGGGAAGACACGAGGAGCAGTTCTAGAATAAGGCTAAGAGGTTTTCATTAAAACAGAACCGAGTTAGGCTTTTTGGTTCATGTTGTAATCTCAGCACTCCATAGGCTGAGACAGTAGGATTTCCATGTATTCAAGACCATCTTAGACTACATAGTGAGTGCTGGACCAATCATCTTCACATAGCAACACTCAGTGGCAAAATAAAAACAGAGTTCTGGAGATGGGTCACTGAGCATAATACTTGCCCTGAAAACATGAGAACATGATATTAGATCACTAGGTAAAAACCAGACTCTAGTGTGCACGCTCGCGCGCACACACACACACACACACACACACACACACACACACACACATACACACACACACACACACACACACACACACAAACACATACACACACAGAGAGTGGGGAGGAGGAAGAGGGAGAGAGAGAGCTTAAATTAAAACAAAACAAAAATAAACAACAATAGGAAAAAAAATCCCAAATCTGAAGTCTGGCTTCTGCCTGCTATCAACAGTGCTATTGGACCATAACCACAGTCATTTGTTCATTTTTGTCTGCAGCTGGTTCTGTACTGAAGCGCAGAAGTAAGTAGCTACAAAGAGCCTCAGGGAAGGCCTGCAAAACCTGGCATATGCACTATTTGATCCTTGACCAAAAAAACAAAACAAAACAAAACACAAAACAAACAAAACTGGGCAACTGTTGGCTCTAAGAATTAACCTGAGATGTGTGTAGTAGCACAGCACTGTAATGTAGGTACTCAGGAGGAGAAGGCTTGGGTAGGAAGAGGACAAACTTGAGACTAGTCTGGACTAAATTAACAGACGTGTTTCAAGGAACACATAACAAAAATAAAACTTTAACCGATGACGTTGACAGCATTGGTTCTCTAGTCACTGACATGTACCTGGAACAGATGAGGAAGGCAGATGAGCTGAATGGTTACTACAGCCATGTGACCAGCTAAGGTCAGAAATGGCAATGGTTTAAAGGCTGGCAAAGTATAGCAAGTAATGGAAGCAGAAATGACATAATTGTGTCTGGTTTCATAAAGATCCGTGTGGAGTGGGTATATGATTGCCAGGTGTCTTAGTCTCTTCTCCAATCGCTGTGATAAAATAACCTGACAAAAGGGAAAGAAGGCTTCGTTATAGCTCACACTTTCAGTTATTAGTCCATCACGGCAGGGATGTCACAGTGGCAGGAGCTCAAGACAACTGGTCACGCTGCATCCATCACGAAGAAGCAGTGAACACTGAGGAAACGATGCCTAGTGTTTAGCTTGCCTGCTTTGCTTTAAACTAGCATTCTCTGCCTAGACAATGGGTCCACCCATAGTGAGCAGTTCTTTCCATCTCAAGAACCAGAATGAAGACAACCCCCACCGACATGCCCTCTTGCTCATCTAAGTAGTCTCCCACTGAGATTCCCTACCCAGGTGACTCTAGATTGTGTTGAGTTAACAATGGAAACTAACCGTCTCACAGGGAGAGGGTCCAGAGAGGTAGCCAGAGACTGAGACCTACTGATGCTGCTAAGAGGAGCAGTGGAAGCACCGTGCAGATGGAGAGGCGGTGTATGGTACAGAGCAGCGAGCGGTGAATTTCTTCCTTTCCTCCTAATTGATATCATTATTGGGACATTAGCAAAGCCAGGTGCTATAATCATGAGTTCCTTCTGGGCCCATATGGAAGAACTGTGGAAGTTGCAATTTGACTTTTCAAATATTTCCTTAATTTCAGGAGTTGAATTACTTTATTGTCACAGGGATTCTCTGCAACCCTCCACAGCTTCCCATTTTGATGGAATCCTATTCTGTCTTATTTCTGTTATTATTTTCCCTTAAAGTTATTGAGAAACCTATCTAAGTTCCCAAACTGGAAGTTTTCCTGAATGACTTCTGACTACTGACAGGTTAAGTTTAAACACCACTTCCTCCAGGAAGCCTTGTTTGACTTAATGACTGGATTTATATCCTTGGCAATACGCTGTGTTTTTCTCTGCTGTGATGTTCTCCGTCACCTACCTGTTATTGTTCCCTGTTGCTTCCCTCCTGATCCTGCTTATATCAAGAGCTGTAGGAACCTTGGGAATATAGAAACATGTTTTACACTACTTACGTATACTGTGTCCTAGTAACAATACAGACTAATTGGTATATTACCTAAAGCAACCAGAATTTACAAATAGGATATAAAATCAGGCAGTAGAATAAGGAAACAATGGATTTAGTGTGTGTGCATGTGCACGTGTGTGTATGTATGTGTGTGCTGTGTGTATGTATGTATGTGTGTATATGTGTGTAAACTTTTCCTCCATCATGGTAGGTCCTGGGGATCAAACCCAGGTCATCATACTTAGCAACAAGCATCTTGACTTGATCAACTATCTTGCCGACTCAAGATGAAGGATTTTATATTTCTTTGAACGTTCAAATCAATGCCACATTGTTTATATTACTGTTTTGCTAATTTTAAGAATAAAATGTCTAAAGGCTCCAGGCAGCTGGGGGTTTCGGTCTTATTCAGGGTCACACAGTTGTTAAATGGCATGGCCAGCATTCAACATCTAACCCACCTGGCTCCAGGTCAGACTTGATAAACCACTCTATTGCCCTGGCCTTGAATGGATGCATAGGCAAGTGAAGGAAAGGTAGAAGGGGGAAGAGGACATAAAGGCAGGAAAAGGAATGTGCAAAGTGTCAGCATCATGACAGAAAAAATCTATAAGACATCAACACCAGTCACATTGTATGTCTGCAAGAAGAAATGACTAACAAGCCATTGTTGGGAGTATGTACATAGAGTAATTTATTTGCTTCTTCTTTCTTGTAACAGTCCCACCAAAAACATTCAACTACTATGCTATATCCAAAATTTAACCCTTTTCCAAGCACTTCCCCTTCCAATTAGGTCTAACCACACTAGCTTCCTTGCCTCAGTTTCCCAAAATATGTCTGGTATGTTCGTGGGTGTTTACTATTCCCTCTGACTGGGAGCCGAGTCTCACAGATACCTTCATGACTAATTCCATAGTCCCTCAGTTCTCTGCTCAGATGTCACCATCTCAGTAAGGACCTCCCCA
Source organism: Acomys minous (assembly GCF_964271855.1). Classification (NCBI taxonomy): domain Eukaryota; kingdom Metazoa; phylum Chordata; class Mammalia; order Rodentia; family Muridae; genus Acomys; species Acomys minous. The sequence goes on along the minus strand of NC_140491.1, from coordinate 28,876,428 downwards.
CTCTCCATTAACGTGGAAGTCGCAAGTAATCTCCCTTATGAGTATAATTCCAGTTTGTGCTTGATTTTCTTTATAATATAAGTAATAATATAATATGTGATGTCATTTATGGACAAATGTATTCTCCCTCCCAGTTCACAGAAGGTAAAGTTCAGAAGTGCAAAATTTGACTATTTCTTCTTGTCTATATTTTCAGCACTGAGGATAAAGTGAGAACTTAACAAATATTTGTAAAGGGGGGCACAAATAAATCAATTTTCATTACATGGATGAGAACACTAAGAAACAGAAGTTATTGGTTTATCCAATATCGCAGCAAGTGATGAGTGGACAAACTTTCAAAGGGCAGGCAAGCCTCTATCCCCAGGTCTGAGTGTGAAACACTCTCTTCTGGGACTCCCACTGAGTTACTGGCTTTGCTAATTGTTGTTTTTTTAAATCACATGGTATTGGCTTAACTACAATCAATATAGCTCTGTTCTGTGCCTACCTTTGTCATAAAAATATCAGTCAGGCGGAACTGCACGCCATTTAAGAAAACAAAGCAGTACTCACTCTCACATACACTGTAGCTCTTCCATAAGTGGATATGTAAGGGTTTTTGTTATTCTCCTGGTCATCATGATTATTATTATGGGTAACTTGCTACCCTCCACTGCCCTGGATTGGAACTAGTGAGTCTCAGGTGCATCCTCTATCCAGCCTTTGTTGTTCTGCTTTCAAGGGCAGAGACCAGCTCCTGCAGAGGCTGCCGATCTTGCATGTTAATTATACTCACTCTCTGACTTTTTCTCTGGCTTATAGCTGCCGACTGATGCTCATGCAGTAGGTACATCTGAACCTGATTGGATTCTGGCTTCAAGGCCTTTACAGGACATCATGGCTTTCTCCATTGTGATTCTCAACTGAGTCATTTTCCCCATGGTGAGGGAAGAGACAAGTCATCTCTCACTGGCATGCCTTGGAGAAGTTATATGCTGCCTTTCCAAAGACAGACTCTGGACTGTGGACCTTAGAAAGAATAGAAACATGTTTAGCACCCAGTAGGAGAGGGAATTTTTTTTAAAAATTGGGTTAATTTTTCAAAAAGTGAAAACTGGAGGACTGAGGAGATGGTTCATTGGTTAAAGAACTTGACACTCGTACTCTGGTGCCTCATATTTGACCATGTCCCCTGGACGAGGAGACCTGGTGGCACTCAGAGGAAGGATAGCAGGTTACCAAGAAGAGACTTGATACCCTATGAGCATATACAGAGGGAGGAAATCCCCCTCAGTCACAGTCATAGGGGAGGGGAATAAAGGGGAAATGGGAGGGAGGGAAGAATGGGAGGATACAAGGGATGGGATAACCATGGAGATGTAACACAAATAAATTAATAAAAAATTAAAAAAAAAAGAACTTGACACTCAAAACAAGTATGAGAAC